>NC_136810.1:28456591-28619091 GCF_951216825.1 Electrona antarctica
CTCACGCACGCACACACACACGCACGCACGCACGCACGCACGCACGCACAGACACACTGAATTTCCATCTGTTATATATGTGCTGTCATCTTCGAAACTAACACATGTCTATGTATAGTCTGATTATACATAGACATCAGAATGCCTGCAGAGTGCACTGCATGGCATTACTGTGTGTGTGTGTGTGTGTGTGTGTGTGTGTGTGTGTGTGTGTGTGTGTGTGTGTGTGTGTGTGTGTGTGTGTGTGTGTGTGTGTGTGTGTGTGTGTGTGTGTGTGTGTGTGTGTGTGTGTGTGTGTGTGTGTGTGGTCACTCAGACTGCACTGGCTTTATATACATGAGAGGTCTAGTGTGTCTTGAGGTTAGGTGGTCCATGGATGATTTATTAGGGGCCTGTTCTCTCCTCCTCGCCCTTCGCTGGTGCCATCGCTGGCATTGATTTCTATAGTGATTGCTAGTTGGGGCGAGGCTGTTGACACGCCAGCTGCTCAATGTTAACGACCAGTATTTTACCTCCGACAGACCGGCCGCCTCTAATTTGTACTTGGTTGTATGACCGACCTGTGAAAGTGTTACAAAAGTACAAACTTTTTCACACACCTCTCCTCTCCTCCGTCTAAAAAGCCTCCTTTTACAGGTGTGCTTGGGGCGAGACTTGCACTCTTTTTTTCACTTGCAAACCCATCTACTATGTTTGGGGGACATTTTCTAAATGGTTAAGATATGGGCTATTTTCACTACTTTTGTGTCATGCTGCTGTCATACAATGAAGTACAAGAAAATACATTAAAAAGACAAAATATGAAGACACAAGGTTTCTTCTAGCCTGATGTGGTCGGAACCATCCGGTATCCAGAAAATGCATGTGACATGAGCTACTTCCTGTCAAGAAATTCCTTGCAGATGATTATTTGTCTAAGTGTCAGAGTTTGGAAGCGCTCGTTACGCATGGGCCGAAGTTCTTGACAGGAAGTAGCTCATAACATGTCTCTACGGTGGATTTTTATTAAACAAACACTATGCAGATAGAAAGAGGATAATTCAAGCTTTTCATACAGCTGCAATGTTGGTGAGTTTGACGTCGTTTAATACAATCAGATAGGACTTTTCTGTTTGGATGTATGGGCTGTCAATAGGAAATTGCACCTAGTTACTGTAGCACCATGCTGGCAACATGACTGTGGTGTGCATAAGGTCAATTGGGTTGAGTCAGACTGGTGCGCGACGCGTTGGACAAAGAGGAGCAGGTAAACAAAGGCCTGCCTCGCTCCCATCATTATGCCCACTGTTGTGGAACAGTGTGCTGAGCTGTGACGGAAATAGTGCCTACTCATTCTCTCTTTCTGTTATGGCCACTGTCTCGCTTTCTCTCTGCTGTTTACACCTGGGGGGGGGGGGGGGGGGCTGTTCTGGGCATGTCAACACATCACAACACACATGACACAACGTGTTGTGGACCTTTTATTTTTAGGGGGTGACACAATAGCTGATTGGTTTGGGGACGATTGATTGATACGTGATCGATGCACGCCATGTATCACTTCCCCAAGCTGTCTCTGTGTGTTTCCTGTGTCTTTACACACTATACCTAGCCTATCAAATAAAGCCTAGCATTCCTGTGGTTGAGTATACTACTGTAGGTCAGGACACACTACTGGTAGCAATGTCAGCGCGTTCGTGGGGGACCCTTGCGATGGTGACTCGTGTTCCGAGTATAGCACATGAAAGTCAGGGGATTGCAGCTTTAAGAGCTTTAATATGTTAAATAGATTGACCCCGAGAGAGGCTTTCTACTCCCAGCTGTGTGTGCCTTGGCATCATGTGATAGTGGCGGTCACTGGGACGAGAAGGTGGAATATGGTGACAGCGCCGCTGTGCAAAGTAATGAGGACAATATAGCTGTGCTGTTTACAAAATTGGCTGTGTACTGTGTGTGTGTGTGTGTGTGTGTGTGTGTGTGTGTGTGTGTGTGTGTGTGTGTGTGTGTGTGTGTGTGTGTGTGTGTGTGTGTGTGTGTGTGTGTGTGTGTGTGTGTGTGTGTGTGTGTGTGCGCGCGTCTTAAGAAACTTCAGCTGAAGATCTCTGCTGCAGCTCCTGTAATTATAGGATACACACACATTTCACGCACGCACGCACACACGCACTAAGCCATGTAAGTGAATGGCAGTCCGTTGCTGCCCAGAAAGTGGTTACAGCTTCCCTGCATTCAGTGTCCTTTTTTCCACTCCTGTATGAAATGGAGTCCAACAATCTAGGTCATGGGAGAAAGACAGATGGACAGACAGAGACAGACACACAGACAGATACACAGACACACATACGCGCAGACACATAGACAGACATACAGATGACAGAGAGAGTGAACAATTGAAGCAGGACGCTCATCATACAGTGATTCCCTCTTGTTTTATTTCACCATTGACTGGCTGGTCTGTGTCAGCGTTTAGCTTTCTCCCCCGGCACAGTTCGGAATGTTAATCAGCACAAAAGCTGCTTTAGATTTACTAGCGGGGGAATTTGGATGCGGTTCTTTGAAATGCCAAAACCCTACATCCCTTACGTACCAAAACCACTCGCTGGACTGTGAGAACCACACCGGCAGAGAGAGAGGGAGAGAGTTTGGGCCTTGGGAAGAGAACCAAGTAGGATTCTGGTGTGGAGATCTCGTGGGTCTGAGTCCTGTGGTCTTTTTCAGAAGTGATGTACCTTCGATGTCTGTGTCTGGTGGGGATGTGAACACATGACTGTCTGAAAAGATGTTCAAAACTTCATTCATATCTGGTGGCCTAATGAGGGTGATAGTGTGAGAGAGAGAGAGCTCAAGGTGATAATACAATACACACACACACACACACACACACACACACACACACACACACACACACACACACACACACACACACACACACACACACACACACACACACACACACACACACACACTCTCTCTAACAGTCAGCTTTGAAGGTTGAAGCTGCAAATCGTGAGCAGAGAGTCAGGTCAGAGAGACTCAGACTCCTCACACAGCTTGTTGTCATAATCATAAACGTGTCCATGGGACAGTGTCTCCTGAATGCAAACGTCCACTCGGATGTGAGCGCTGCCTGTCAGGCTGTCACTCACATGGGGAGAGTAGCATGGGAATTATATAGGCATCATAATTCTGGAAGTTAAATTAACACCCAGGTTTTTACACATGTGTATAGTTCAAATTACAGGCTAGACATCGGTGCTTTGCAACAGCTGGATTGGGCAATGGATGGAGGGATGTGTGTGTGTGTGTGTGTGTGTGTGTGTGTGTGTGTGTGTGTGTGTGTGTGTGTGTGTGTGTGTGTGTGTGTGTGTGTGTGTGTGTGTGTGTGTGTGTGTGTGTGTGTGTGTGTGTGTGTGTGTGTGTGTGTGTGTGTGTGTGTGGCATGTTTAGTGTAGTGGTGCTCAAAGTGGGGTCCAGGGACCCCAAGGGGTCCTTTGGGTCTATTTTTTAAGTTTTTGAAAAACATTGAAAATATTTGGAAATCTTCTCTTCTGGGGGTCCTTGGAACAAAACCTTTTCAGATGGGGGTCCGCGGTGTGTGAGATGTTTGGTGGGTGTTACAGAGGGCATGGGGAGGTGGATGGTTCCGGAACACAGCCCAGGGCACCGCGGCTCAATGAGTGTGTTGTTGTGTCTCTCTCGCTCTCTCTCTCTCTCTCTCTCTCTCTCTCTCTCTCTCTCTCTCTCTCTCTCTCTCTCTCTGACTGGTCCTCTGTTCAGTCTCTTGCACGCTCCAGTTGAGACAAAATGAGCTGATCACACAGATTGAATGGCCAGCAATTAGCGCACACACACACACACACACACACACACACACACACACACACACACACACACCCACACACACAAGCGTGCAAAAACAAGCACAAATAGCGTACACACTGTGCTTTGTCCAGCCCCATTTTACTCGCTGAATGGCTTGAATAGAGGGCAGTTTGTTCTTGAAAGAGAGGGATAACCACTCCTTTTCAAAGCAGGCAAATAAAACCTCCAGCCCTTGATCTGTTCAGCCAATAATCCATTATTTTACGACGGCCAGAGTGTGTAGGGACAAAGGGGTGGGGGCTTGGGGCCGAAGGGTCCACGCACGGCTCCTAAAAAATGACAGTAATGAAAATAGTTATCCAGAACCGAACCGAGATGCGTCGGTTCTTGTTCCGTGCCCCCAGAGTTGTTCCAGTGTTGTTATTTTTCACCCTTTGGCAGTGTTTTTTCGGCCGTTGACATCACTCCAATAATAAAAGTTGATTCGATTACGAGAGGGCGGAATGGGCGGGTTTGAGGTTACATGTTTATGTGCATGTGTTTTTGTGGATTGCCGTGTGTGTGTGTGTGTGTGTGTGTGTGTGTGTGTGTGTGTGTGTGTGTGTGTGTGTGTGTGTGTGTGTGTGTGTGTGTGTGTGTGTGTGTGTGTGTGTGTGTGTGTGTGTGTGTAATATCCATAGGCACCAGTGAGTGTGTCATTAGGGGAAGGATACAAATGACCTCTTAAAGCATTGGCCCGGGAGGGTCCTTTTTTACACTCTCTTAGAGTTAAATTGACAAGAGGATTTTTAAGTCTGCAACAAGCCACTGAAACGTATAAAAATGATTGTGTCATCCGAATGGCGTCGTTCTCTCTTCTGTAAGGCGACGCGACGTCACGTATGGATGCACAGAGTTTCGAACGCGACTGAAGAAACCACAGGCTCCACATCGGTTCTGGAATGTAAAAATATAAAAACATAAAGGAAGGCAGAGGGAGACGTATGAAAGAGAGAGAGGGAGAGAGAGAGGGAGAGTGGGGGAATATAAATGTGAAGTAATGTTTAGGATTAGGACTGGTGGTGTAGTAGAGCAGCTTATGGAGATGTGTTTCAAACCAAAGCCAGGCCTCACCACCAGTCCATGCAGCCCTCCATTCAAAGCTCAACAATATCTAGACCGTATTATTCATAACTTGGTTGCACACACTGTGTTGCGCAGCAAAAAGAGCAGATCTAAAAAGATCTGTTATATTTGGTACGTCTTTCATGGCGTTTTGAGGAATTGAGTCTCAGATTGAGGTGAACAAAATGCAGATGTTAGGGACTCAATACTAAATCGGCGATATACCTCACGGTTACAATATTAACGATCATTAAAATAAACACTGCTCTGAAAATGCACACGACCCACTTAACACGGCCATTCCTTTCACGTTTTTTTCAAGTGGGCCCTGGTCCACGAAAGGTCGTGAACCGCTGTTTTCTTGCATTATCCATTCATAGCAGCAGTTCAGTTCTGGCACATCACATCAACGACAACGCATCTTCACAAGCCAGAATCCAAAAGGGAAATAATGTGGAAATCAGTGGTTTGGGAGACAAACTGACATAATTTGGTCTGCTCCCGGAAACTCTTTCGGTTTCACCCTGTGATTCCTTCACGTTGTCTCAGCCAACTTCCATTCTGTTCCCTTTCTCATCCAAGGTTTGTCCCTGATTAATGGGAGTGTGTGTGTGCATGTGTGTGTGTGTGTGTGTGTGTGTGTGTGTGTGTGTGTGTGTGTGTGTGTGTGTGTGTGTGTGTGTGTGTGTGTGTGTGTGTGTGTGTGTGTGTGTGTGTGTGTGCGCGTGTGGGTGTTCTGAACTGAACCGATATGGTTACTTCCTCTTAATTTAGCTCCGGCGAAGGGGTCACGTCTGACACCGTGACCCCTAGCTGCCGAAGGTCACCAGAAGGTGTCAGGGAATAGTGACCAGACGCCACTTCCCTTGTCCATCACGCCTCGTGATTTATCGGGCTCTATAACAGGCGTACGTATGTGTGTGCGTGTGCGTGCGTGTGTGTGTGTGAGAAGGCACAAGGGAAAGAGACAGCTCTGTGTTAAAGGAGAATTCCATACTAGAAGGATTTCTTACCTTTATTTGTAGTTATTACGTCCCTACCAAAGAGGTCCCGGTGTTATTTTGTGCAAAAGCGCATTATTGGCTATTTCCCCTACCATAAGCCCTCAATGAATTGCATTGAATTGAATGGGGCATGGGGTGTTGTGCTAATTTGCTTATTTCCATCTTCTTTTTTTGTATAGGCCTATATCCTCTCTTCAAAATGTAAATTATCCCAAGCGGCACACTTTACTACTTATTTCGATGGAAATAAGCGAATTAGCACAAAAACCCAACCCCCATTGAGGGCTTATGGTAGGGGAAATAGCCAATAATGCACTTTTGCACAAATTAACACCTGGACCTCTTTGGTCGGGACGTAACAACTACAGCACAAATAAAGGTAAGAAAGCCTTCTAGTATGGAATTCTCCTTTAATTTAACCTTGAGAAGTGTTAACATTTGTACACTTTTCAGAGTTACAAATGGATAAATGATGTACTCAACATGTAGATCTATACAGTCTACCTCAGCCATTCCCAGACGAGTGGCTGCCTCGTTAAGTGGTCAGATGGGTGGGCCGCTGATGCTTTGGCCCCTAATTCTGAAACGTTTGGGAACCACTGTTCTACATCCAAATGCAAAATACCAGACAGTGTTCGCTTCAATCCCAACCGTCAATAACATTTCAAACCATGAATGCTGCTCTGTTCGTCTCCACAACTCTATTCCAGCTCTATTTCTTTACAAACGTCGATCTTAGCTCCAGTGAGTGATTATTTTTAGTCCCCAATGCTAATAGACCTCTCTAACGTTCTAAATGCCCCTCTGTCTCCAACCCCTGTTTAGGTAAGGATCGTGAGTTGGTGGTCCGAGGGTGGGCCGGAGTATAGGCAAACACGTGGATATTTTTATCCGTGAATAAATGGTGGACCCCCCCCCCAGTCAGCCTATCTCTCCCCACCCTGCCTCCAATACCAGACTAACTCAAAAAGTTGCTTCATCTCACGTGCTGATACTGGCCTTCTCTTAACCCTGGTGTCCATGTTTAAAGCTCGTCTTTATAGATGAATACACGGCGCGCTGTGAGCTTTTGGAACTGCTATTTTCGCTGTTAGTGAAAAGTATGAAATAGGGTTCAGAGGATAATACCTCAACAGATAGCAATCTGATTGCAAAGTGTGGTGTGTGTGTGTGTGTGTGTGTGTGTGTGTGTGTGCGTGTGTGTGTGTGTGCGTGTGCGCGTGCGCTCGCGTGTCTGTGTGTGTGTCTGTGTGTGCGTGCGTGGGAGAGAGAGTAACAGGTGTCCTGTAGTTTTGATGGGTGGATAACGAGAGACAAGCTGTTACTTAAGTATCACATCTGGACTGTGCATTACATTGTCATGGAATGGTGTGTGGGAGGGTGTGTGTGTGTCTAAAAGACAAAGACATACTATCTTAGTGAAGGAAGGAGGAGGTAGGTGCGACTCACACACCCAATGGCCTTGTCAAACACGGCCTTATTGTGCAGCAGGCAGCACCAGCCACCTCCAGACTCTGTGTGTGTGTGTGTGTGTGTGTGTGTGTGTGTGTGTGTGTGTGTGTGTGTGTGTGTGTGTGTGTGTGTGTGTGTGTGTGTGTGTGTGTGTGTGTGTGTGTGTGTGTGTGTGTGTGTGTGTGTGTGTGTGTGTGTGTGTGTGTGTGTGTGTGTGTGTGTGTGTGTGTGTGTGTGTGTGTGTGTAGGGGCGTCGAGCGCAGCCTTCTGGCCCAGAAACACAGCTCTTTGCTGGGAACGGGAAGTGGCTTTGAAGCCCCCTGTCCCTGGCTCTCTGATGCCTCCTCGACCCTGTAATGAATGAAGAGGTTGTTAGAAGGGGCGAGGCAGGTGTCCACTAGTGTGTGTGTGCGTGCGTGCGTGCGTGCGTGCGTGCGTGCGTGCGTGCGTGCGTGCGTGCGTGCGTGCGTGTCCAAATTTTCATATGTCGTCCCTTTATGTTTTAGAATACCACCAACACAGACATAGAGCCAGGAACAAATCAAATCATGTCTCGCTGGCGTTCGCACACACGCACGCACGCACGCACGCACGCACGCACGCACGCACGCACGCACGCACGCACGCACGCACAGTCACACAGTCACACAGTCACACACACACTCCACTCTAGACAAAACAAAGCAAATTCACAGACCAAATTGCCATGCTGGAATGTGCTTTTATCAGGGCTGAGATGGTAGGAACAATGCTGACATGTTTTCCTTCAAGGCAACGGTCGCCCGAAAGAGAGTACCTTCAAATAAAACAAAGTAATCCATCGCTTAACGTCTTCTGACAGTTTTATGTAATTTGCGATATATAAAAGGGAAGAAAAAAACCCCACCACATCACAAACTGTGACAGGATAGAGCTAGGTCATCGAGGCCTTTTTTGAGCAGCGTGCATTTTCTTTTTTTAATGTCAATTCTAACAACTTACAACTAAACTGATCCGACGCATCATTGACAGAGATCCATGTGGAGCTGGCGGATACTACTTTTGAGAGATAGTTTGGTGGCGCTCTGCGGTGGAGCTCCAGCATGTGATTGGTTGCTGGGATCCCCTCATGACGCTCGCACGGTCAACCTCAGAGATGGAACCATGATGACCACAACACAATGACTCCCTGCTCCCACTCACGTTCCCTCGCCTCGCCCTCTCTCTCTCTCTCTCTCTCTCTCTCTCTCTCTCTCTCTCTCTCTCTTTCTCTCTCTCTCTCTCTCAGTCTCTTTAACTTTCCTCCCCTCGGCCTCTGCTCTCGTCCAGTGTTGCCATGTCTGCTTATTATTTATAAGTGACTTTGGGCTTTTCTGTAAAGTGTATGTATATATAAAAACAATATATAAGTATATTTTGGCTTGAACATTTGTTTTGATTATTGTTTAAACCAGTGGTTCTCAAACATTTTCATGTTACGGACCCCCAAAATAAATGTAGGCTATGTGTATTTGTCCACGGACCCCCCCCCCATCTGAATTGATATGTTTTTAAATATTCCACATTTTGCAAACATTTATTTTTTTAAAACAGCAGATGCAACGCTCTGTGAGCTTGTAGATCGGTGATTTTCAAATAGCCGGCGTATTAAAGTGCTCTCGGTAATAGGTCCCTCGCTTCTTTTGGGGGCTTGTTGTCATGAACCAGGTTGCTTATTTCTCCCGCCGAATATGGCAACACAGCCCTCAGTCCAGTCCCACCACCACCTCTGTCTCTCTCTCTCCCAGAGCCAGAGAGCGATGATCCGTGCAGCGCTCTGCGCTGACGAGCGCAGCGCTGCTGATATTAGTGGTGGTTGGGGAGGAGGGGGGGGGGGACGGCACTCAGCCCAGGCCATGGATGATGATGACGCAGTCTGGGGTTCTGGTGGTGAAACCAGCCAAGGGGTGTGGGACTGTGGGAACCGTTGGGAGTGCGGTGGTGTTTGAATGTTTGGGTGAGCTTTGAGAGAAGCACACAGATTTTAATTGAAAGGGCCGCGTATTCCTTAAAAAGATAAAAAAAAGGTAACCTCTGTAAAGAGTTTTTGGTTGATTTGCAAAAAGTTCAAGAGATGGAGGTCTATGGAGGTCTATTTTAGGCATGCCTGAGAAATATTCCCCCGAAAAGCCTTAGAAGAGTTAAGGATGCGTCTCAGCGTCTGACGTCTGTACTGTACATTGCCTGTTTCACATGGTTTGTAAGATTATTAGAATATTATTTAGAAGATATTGAATAAAACAGATTGAAACTGTATTGTGCTAAATACAGAAAACAGCTGATATAAAGAACAGTTGAAATTATATTGCTCAAAACCAATTGGGAATGGTTTTGAACAATATCAGACAGTTCTGGTGACTATGTCAAAGCGAATGTGCACATTGGTGAGTCACAGACTAACTTAACTACTAACTAACTTAACTAACTAATTATTCTGACATTTGTAAATGTGCTCAGCATTCATAACATTCTTACACACATACACACACGCGTACGTGCACGCACGCACGCACGCACGCACGCACGCACGCACGCACGCACGCACGCACGCACGCACGCACGCACGCACACACACACACACACACACACACACACACACACACACACACACACACACACACACACACGCAGCACACCTTTGGTCACTTGACTTTTTCCACACAACCTCTCCCTACACTAATGAGACAGAATCTCTCAAAGTTTATCTAAAAAATATCTTGTGCACCTCAGCTGACTTGCGTCTCGCAGACGGAAATAAGGCTGTGTTTTAATACACTGCAGTGTGTCGCATTTGGCACCGGTGCAGAATTTGGTATGTTAGCCACTTAAACCCTATATGGTTGACCTGGAGTCCCTCAGGGCGCTATACTAGTGCCAGTGGTGTAGTTTCTGTTGTCTGTTAGCAGATCGACGAGCTTGTCGATCTGCTATTTTCCCACAAAAGCCCTCCCCCACAATTTGGATGCTGGGATTTAAGTGGTTGAAGCAAAACTGCCAAATAAAGTGCTCCCATCATCACACCTCTCTTGCCAAAGGTCACCGCAGGTTGTTGAGCCTGTTGACCGCGGCTGGTCTAAAAGTAAACACTTTTGAGACGGTTTGAAGTGCATGGGTGCATGTGTACATAGCGGCGTGACAGAGGGGGCGTTGCTGCGCTCAAGCGCACAGCCGTTCAATTTGAGCGTGCAAGCGTTTCCCTATCTTTCTTTTTCTCTAACTTTATAGTGTGTACTCGCGCTCTGTCCGATGAGTCTCAAAAGAGGCGGATTATCGCTTTTTATCGGGCACTAATTACACTCCCTGAATCGACGGTTCAGAACGATGTGAGTGTGAGTCTGCGCGTTGTTGGCTTCGAGTGTTATTCTAGAGTGTTTATCCACTTGTAACTTTGAGAGGGCACACAATGTACGTTTGTGCGCTCTCATGGTTAAATTAAGCGTGCACACGTATCCATTTGCGTGCGTGAGTGTTTGTGTGCACTCTGTGTTGACTGATGTACTTGCCCTTTGTTCACACTCGGGCCAGAGGCTAGGCAGCCGTTTCCATTGTGATGAAACGAGAGAGTCAGCACATGTCACACAGGCCCAGAGAGAGAGAGAGAGAGAGAGAGAGAGAGAGTAGACAAGAGACGAGCAGATTTGGAGGGGGAGAGGAAAACGGAGGCATGCACATATTTATGTGGGACTCTTGATTCCCGTAGGGAGCCTGGGTCTGCCAGAGTGAATGTGTCTTTAATTCTGTCAATGTGGTTTTCATTTGTGAAAGCACTCCGCTGTACGGAGCGAAGGGGTCTCTCTCCTGCTCCCCTGGGCTGAAGCAGGGGTGGAAGAAGTACTCGGATAGCAATGCCACAATCTGGAAGTTCTCTGTTATACAAGTAAAACGTCCTGTGTTCACAACATAACTGGAGTAATTGTACGTCAAGTACTAGTATACTTGAGGAAATGTAACCTGTCCAATGCTGGGCTTAAGTCAACGTATCATTTATTACGCTATTCAGCCCTGTCAAAGCTCTCAGCGATGATAATCCACCTCTCACTGTCTTTATAGAGAGATGATGTACAGTACAGTACACTGTACAGCCTGTCATACCTGTCATACCGGGCACACAACACACATTGTACCTGTTTTAAATGCTTTTGTTGTAGAGTCTCTGGGATGCAGCATGCATGTGTTTTTTGTGTGTGTGTATGACTATGCACATGTACGTGTGTGTGCGTGTGTGTGTGTGCGCATGTGTGTGTGCGTGTGCGACTGCGTGTTTATGCAGAATATTGCACTACAGTAGCTGTTTTAGTTTGTGTGTGTGTGTGTGTGTGTGCGTGCATCTGTCACGACTCGGTACATTATGCATTGTGTTAGATCAAGCCTTTTTTCCAAAGCATAATAAATGTAAATCATGCTGACTTGAAAAAACAAAATTGTTGAGAGACTTGTTGTTTTACTTTATGCAAACATCTTGGCAATTACCATGCAGGAATCTGTTTGTGGACATGGTAGTAATTCTCCTCTGAGAAGGGTTTACTGTTTAACTTGGGAGGGGGGGTCAAATATTCAGTTTTTCTCCTAGATGCATTTTCTTTTACTGCTGCTCATGTTGTGGAGCGCTGAAAGGGGACCTCCGCCTCCAGGATTATGGAGATCTTTCATAGGTATAGCAGCAGTTTCTTTTCCCCTCCAACATCCATTTTAACAGATGAGCACAGATTGCAAGTATAACGCAACACAAGGACCCCAGTTTTTGCCGGAAGCACATGGGAATGTCATTTTGGGCCTGGGAGGCCAAGCACATCTTTTCCCTTTTTGTGGGGAGGAGGGATGAGGGGAGGGGGGTACGTACGGAGATGAGCTCTGTTCTTGTCCTCGCAACATAAATTACAAGCTTTTTGCACTGATCATCTTTCCGTTCGCGTCTCTCTGTGGGTCACGGTGTCGTTTCCTGCGCCGTGGCAAGGAGCTGTCTTCGGTTTAGGTGCCAAAGTAAAGGTTCATTGTTCGGGCAACACACCTTGTTTATCTGAGAACTCTGGCTTGTGTCACATCAAATCAAGCATGGTGAGGAGCAGCACACGACCAGGATGCACACTGACTGAACCCCTCGGTGTTCATTCAGGACTCCAGGCTAACTTTGTAGTTTGTTGCACTGATGCGCTTAACTTTTTCAGATGCACCAGCATATTTGGATGCACACACACACACACACACACACACACACACACACACACACACACACACACACACACACACACACACACACACACACACACACACACACACACACACACACACACACACACACACACACAGACAGCTATAGCTCTCCAGGAACCAAACCAAACTCATCAGACAGGAACCGAGCCAATCTGCAAGCTCACAACACAATGTGTTGTGAGCTTGTAGATCTTCTATTTTCCCTACTTCTTAAATGTTTATTTCTTTTTGTATTTCTTTTTTATTTATGGAATTTCTTATTATTCATTAATTATTTATGTTTTATCTTTTGAAGACTCAAAAATGGGTCCCCGCGACCCACTGCGAATCACTGAACTAAGGTATACGCAAGTGGTTCCAAAGCAGGAACGCCTCCCATCTGGTGTTCTGCAGGGTTTGTGAGTGGGAGGAGGCTGCATGCTAATACAGGTCAAAGGAGTTGTAGGGTCAGAGTTCTGAGCTGGTGGTGGTCTCTAACCCCTGATCGGGTGGTGGTGGTCTCCCTCCCTCTGCTCTGTGGAGGGTCTCCCCAGCAGAAACACAGTAGCGACATCGTCCTAAATTTATGATCCTCATTCCAAACTCTGTCACATTAGTGTCTACTCCACCTGTCATACACCGCTACGTGTAAACCAGGCCCTGATAGACGTATTGCCGCTGTCTGGCAGAAACCTCTTATCTCCATTTTCTTTATTTTTAAAGATATTTTTGGGCAATTTGTTTGCCTTTATTGATAGATTACAGTAGTTTGACGGGAAAAGGGGAGAGAGATGGGGGGAAGACACGCAGCAAAGGTCATCGGGATCGGGACTCGAACCCGCGACACGCTGTCAGACTGGATTACCAGCCTAGGTGCCTGGACCACTCGGGCCGCCCCAGGCCTTATCTCCATTTTCTAACTTTTTTTCTTTATTTTTTCCCCGTAAAATTAACGCCCTACTTGATCACACTACAGCGTCACACAATAAGTAGCAGATCTGCAAGCGATGTTCTTCGATCGAGCTTGTCAATCTACCTACGTTTTATTTGAATCCTGAAAAGTAACACTTTTGGACATATGAGGTTTCCACCCGACAGAGACGCTATGATACAGTATTATGTACGTACGGTACGGCATGTTTTTTTTGTGCAACTTAATGGCTGGAAAATGGAAATGAAGAGTTTACATGTACACATAGTACATGAATAAACTTTCCTTAATGATTATATCTGGTTTCAGTATTAATTTATGATATATTTTCTCTATTATTAAGGTTATTTTTGCAGTCAGTTTGTATTGGGGGTGGGGGTGGGGGGCGGGGGTCACGAGACATGGCCAAAGCATTTCCGGGGGTCCCCAGCCATAAACATTGAGACCCCCTGCGGTACATCACATCACGTCAGTGATGTGATGTATTTCATCTTTGGTCAGTGAAGCCTGGCAGTCCTCCTCATGCTGCTGATCATGATTCTGGTATTCATTAAATCAACCAACTCTACTTCTATTGAGAAATAACAAACATGTGATGGGTTGTGTTGTGTTGTGTGTGGACGCCGTTTGCATTAGCCTAATTGGCCTGTTTATTGTCCTGGATGTGTGGACTGGCTGGCTTCGCGTTTCTCAGCGTGTGTTTACCCTCGCTCGGCGGTGTGGGATTATGTCTCACAAGGACCACAAACACACAGACATCCAAGCACGTTTTGACACTCTTAACTCACATGCCGTACCAATATGCGCTATTGCTTCAATTTGTAAACTCTTGAGGCTATTAAAGTCTGTTTAACATCAAATCTTTCTGTGGTAGGCCTATATTTTTAATATATTATTATTATATTGTTTATGTGTATAATTAAGGGTAAACATGACATTATTTATTTATTAATGAATTATTTCCTCATCTCCTTTTGTTTGTTTTGTAATAATGGGGGAGTTGCACCACTCAGTTCACACAGGTGTGATTCTTAGTAACGAGTGGCTGCGCCTGACACTCTGCAACATTTGTTTTGGAAGCGGTCACTTCTGTGGTTTTGTCCCAACCCGAATTCTGGGAAATGCAGTTCTCTTCTAACAGACCATGGACAGAGCAGAGGTGTGGCCAAAAAAGACTACTAAAGGTTCCCAAACCTTTTCATGTCAAGGACCCCAAATTGACACTAATTAGCCCACAACACTGGAGTTCACTGTCAACAACGTGTAATGTATGCTGACGGGCCTTTCATTCCCTCTGTGCCTCCAGGTGTCCTGTCCCTCCCGGCCCACTTCAGTCCGTACACGCCTACGGAGGGCCAGCAGTCGGCTGTGGAGAGCAGAGAGGATGCCTACGCCCAGCTGGAGCTGAGGACGCTGGAGCAGTCGCTGCTGGCCACCTGCGTGGGCAGCATCTCTGAACTCAGTGAGTACTGCAGGCCAGTGTTGCTTTTGGCAGCAAATTTTGATTTTAGTTTTTAGTCATAGTCTCTTGAACAGTTTTTTCATGTAGTTTTAGTCACCTGGAATGTTTTAGTGTTAGTCTAGTTTTAGTCGACTAAATACCATAAGATTTTAGTCAATCTACAGTTGATTTAGTTGAATAAAATCTATTTGTTCGGGCCTTAATGCCATCATAATGACTGTTTTTTCACTTGCTGAAAATAGCCGATCTACAAGCCCACAACGCGTCGCTGCGACGCGTTGTGGGCTTGTAGATCGGCTATTTTCAGCATGCAACTAATTGTAAAATGACTTATACTGGATCTCTTGTCCACTAGTCCCTTCCTAACATTTTAGTCTAGCTTTTCATTTCAGTGGAAGTTGCTCGCTCAGTGGCATTCGAAGGACTCTACTTCCGCATTTTCTCGATGCACCTCCGCATTTGGACGCCACATTTTGGTGCCTGCAGTTCCAGCTTTGTGCCAGTAGTGTGGGCCTGTGGGGGGGCGGCTTCAACGTTGGCCAGTAGTGTGGGCCTGTGGGGGGCGGCTTCAACGTTGGCCAGTAGTGTGTGCCTGTGGGGGGCGGCTTCAACGTTGGCCAGTAGTGTGGGCCTGTGGGGGGCGGCTTCAACGTTGGCCAGTAGTGTGGGCCTGTGGGGGGCGGCTTCAACGTTGGCCAGTAGTGTGGGCCTGTGGGGGGCGGCTTCAACGTTGGCCAGTAGTGTGGGCCTGTGGGGGGGCGGCTTCAACGTTGGCCAGTAGTGTGGGCCTGTGGGGGGCGGCTTCAACGTTGGCCAGTAGTGTGGGCCTGTGGGGGGCGGCTTCAACGTTGGCCAGTAGTGTGGGCCTGTGGGGGGCGGCTTCAACGTTGGCCAGTAGTGTGGGCCTGTGGGGGGCGGCATCAACGTTGGCCAGTAGTGTGGGCCTGTGGGGGGCGGCTTCAACGTTGGCCAGTAGTGTGGGCCTGTGGGGGGGCGGCTTCAACGTTGGCCAGTAGTGTGGGCCTGTGGGGGGCGGCTTCAACGTTGGCCAGTAGTGTGGGCCTGTGGGGGGCGGCTTCAACGTTGGCCAGCCGCTCTGGGGGCTTTGTACAGGGATGAGTCTCTGAACGCAGGGAGTACGGGCACTATGCAGGGATGAGTCTCTGAACGCAGGGAGTACGGGCACTATGCAGGGATGAGTCTCAACTCTTTTCTCAGGGGTTTCACCTCACATGGGCGTGCTTTTGAGGTTAGGTTTTGGCATGGTTCCTGTGGGGCTATGGTTAGGGTTGAGGTTAGTTTAGTTATTATTATTATTATTTTTGCATAGTTTCTGTGAGGTTAAGGTTAGGCCTAGGCATAGTTTGTGACGTTAGGTTTAGGTAAGGTTAGGTTTAGAGAAATGGTTGAGGTGTGTGTGTGTGTGTGTGTGTGTGTGTGTGTGTGTGTGTGTGTGTGTGTGTGTGTGTGTGTGTGTGTGTGTGTGTGTGTGTGTGTGTGTGTGTGTGTGTGTGTGTGTGTGTGTGTGTGTGTGTGTGTGTGTGTGTGTGTGTGTGTAACGGAGACTGAACTAGTCTGGAAGAAAGAAAGACAGAAAAGCTAAACATTTTCACCGGCTGGAGATCCACTTAGACTAAAAATAACCCACAAAAACCTTCTTATCAAATCCTTTCACAGCTCAGGGTAAGAATGTAACATTTTACAGAGATGATACGTGCATCAGACAGGCCTGTGTTTATATCAACGATCCCTTCAACATTCCTAGCATTTGTCTAAAAGGCCTCCTCCTCCCAACGTGCTGACTCTGATGGAGGAGTAAGCAGATTCCGACCTTCTTTCTGCCAAAAAGGCTGTTATTGCAGTCAGCCCGTGTGTGGGAAGTGGTTGACACTCATTTTTTTGTATCATTCTCGTGATAACACCCACCCGTCTTATACTGCAAAATCTGGAGTGTCAGTTAACTCTGAGACCGGGTCCATTTGGTTCCATTCGTGTATTCTCAGGCCCCTTTTCCACCGCCTAACCAGAACCAGTTCAGAGTGTTTCCACTGGAAATTAATTAGTTCAGAACCCTAAAAGTTGGTTCGGAACTGGAACCAAAACAAATGGCCGCCGGTTCCGCGAAAGCACCAAGGTTCCAATAATCTAGGACGGAACCATTTCTAGAACCAGAAATTATTTTGGTGGAAAAGGGGCCTCAGAGTTAGTGGGGGTGTGAACTGTGAACCTTGAAATCGCACAGCGATAACACGTTGGATCGTGTCATTGTTCCGACAGCGATGGTGTCTTTCTGTGTTTGTATTGTCTGCGGGCTGGTCCGTCTCGCCTGCCTGTCTCCGGCTACACATCAGTGCATATCAGGGCGACGTAAACCATATGGAGCCATGCGTTGACCCCCCCCTCGCCAAGCAGGAACAACAACACTTCTCAGGCCCGTTATCACACTTCTATAGGATATATCTCTCTCTCCTTTTTTTTCTCCTTGTGGTCTGAATTCACTCCGTAAAAGTTGTTTCCCTGCTTGGTTGTGCGTCTGTTAATGCTGTGTATCTTATCGGAGGGTGAGCGGGACTGGGTCTTACCAGTCTCCACAGGAAGAGCCCCAGATATCAAGCCACCCCCCCCAAGAAAGCCTGGAAAGAACCTATTGTTGCTTTCGGGCAGAAACCTCCTACCTCTCTCAAAAGTAGCAGATCCGCAAGCTCATTTGCGCTTGTAGATCTGTTACTTTTGCTATACTTTTGAATTTCAATCCTGGAAAGTAACAGTTTTGAACATATTAGGTCTGACAGAGACTATATGCAGTACGATCCTATACAGTGAGAGAGAATACATGGAAAGCCTGACTATTGCAAAGGATTTCACATTGCATGCATCGAAAACGCTGACACACAGTTTGTAGTGGTGTTCAGACTCTAATAAGTCCTAATAGTACAAAGTAGTAGTACGGTTGAAATCTCTTTTTTGCAAGTAGAAATATATCCGGGTGTTACAGGGTTAAATGGATTCTGCTGGCAGAACGGGAAGACGCACGCACGCACGCACGCACGCACGCACGCACGCACGCACGCACGCACGCACGCACGCACGCACGCACGCGCACACACACACACACACGCACACACACACACGCTCTCTCTCTCTCTCTCTCTCTCTCTCTCTCTCTCTTACTGTACTCTACTGTACTGTGCTGTACCTGTGACTTGTTTAAACCGGATACCTCTGAGCTGGCAGCGGCCGATCGCAGGAATCAGGGTCGTTAAAAGATGGAGGGGTGGAACGGGGAACGAGACGGAGGGAATGTGGAAAGGAAAGGTGAAGGATAAAATTTAAGGATCGGGTGGGGTGGGGGTGGCAAGGGAGGGAGGTGTGGAGTGAGGTTTTCAGGAGGGGTTGAGATGGAGGTGGGGTGGGGGTGGGGCAGGCGGTACGGGCGACGTTCTTTGAGCGAGAAACGGGATAGGTTTTCCTCCCGCCGAGCGGGGCTTAACACTCTGCCGTTTGTCCCCGCGGCACAAGGCCACGTTTTAAGGAGCGCCGTCGTTTTGGAGGGGGCATTAAGGAAACGCACACACACACACACACACACACACACACACACACACACACACACACACACACACACACACACACACACACACACACACACACACACACACACACACACACAACTCTCTCTCTGAACACAGGCACACTCTTTTCCTTCTCCGCGGCTCGCTCACTGGCCCCTTTGTGCCGCTGCTCTCCGGTGCCGTGAGGCTGGGCTTGTCTGGGCAGGGCTGGCATCCTTCAGATATGCATACCCTGTTTGCATGCACGCACCGCACACATGCACACTTGTACTCTGATCTATGCCCAAGAGGCTGGGCAGACACAAGGGCATCTGTGTGGAGCCATTGGATCACCACCACATACCCGCAGCGTATAAGGTCTGGTCTAGTGGGTGGCAGGATGCAGGACGTTATACATCTTAACATCTAAAATTGCTGGAAATGTGGACATTTTGAAGACTTGCAGCTCTGGCCATGATCTCCCCATTAGCCATGGGAAAACCTGAGAGCGCTACTGGGCTGTCCGGAAGACTGAGAGGATCATTAAAGAGCTAGAGCCGGGCTTACCTTTGGCCAAAATGAGCTCTGCACTGCAGTAAATCCTGTGAGAAACATTTGTTCCATTAGCATGTCTGGAACCGTGGTTCTCAATGCGACGTCTGTGGACCCCCAGGGGTCGTAGAAGGGGTAACAGGGGGTCCCCAGCGAAATAAGGAAGGGTTTAGTTACGACCCAATACATAATTCATTTGGAGGTTCTTGACATGAAAATGTTTGAGAAGTGGTTCTCAAAGTGGCACAGAGTCAGAGAGATAACCCAGTTGAATTCTGTTTGTATTGAATTTGCTCCAGCAGTAGAGTTGGCCCCGGTGGGTCGGAGCATTCCATTTAATCATATGTATCCATCATGTCCTGGGGCAAAGCACCGCTCTGCTTTACCTGTATAAGTGAATCACTTTGTCAACATGTTTTTTGGACAGCGGCCGGGCTGGCACACATTATTGACTCACCGGGAAGAGAAAAGAGCCATCTAATATAACGTGGAATCTAAGGGATGTTAGTATTTCATATCCGTCAGACCCCCGGAGCTTTAGCCGAGTCTCTGCACAGATATCAGGTTGGAGAAGCCTGGGAGAAGCTCTTTATCACGGGCAGGAATTCCTGGGAGACCTCCCGGAGACACCGCGTGTGGTGGTGGGAACACAAAGGAGACCCTTCAGCTTATTAGGTCTTGCTTTTGGCTTGGCCTGGCCCCATCTAGCCCTGCCGAAGTACCTCCAGCTCCTCATTACACACGCACACACACACACACACACACACACACACACACACACACACACACACACACACACACACACACACACACACACACACACACACACACACGTTTCTATTACTGTACCCCCCCCCCCCCCCCCCAATTTAGGATGCATCTACAAGCTCACAACGCGACACGCTGCCTCTCGTTGTGAGCTTGTGGATCGGACATATTTCTGTGCACCACCGCACTAGACTACAAGTATAAAATAGGGAAACTCTAACTCCAAACCATCCATAAAACAAACGTTTTACTTGTGAGGACCACCAAGTAACTTGTCCTCACAATTCTACTATTCCTTTGGGGACATTTGGCCCTCACAAGTATAGAAATACACACACACACACACACACACACGCATACACACACGCACACACGCAGCACGCACACGCAGCACACACACGCAGCACGCACACGCAGCACGCACACACACACACACACACACACACACACACACACACACACACACACACACACACACACACACACACACACACACACACACACACACACACACACACACACACACACTCCATCTATCCTTAGCCTTGGCCCCCGGACAGACTTCTACTCTCTCAGTAATCTGGTTAGAAATTAACCCGAGGGTAATTATCCTAAATGAGCGTTACACGATCCAAAACACGGCCTGCCCCACCCCCAACCCCCCCCCCCCCCCCCCCCCCCCACACACACACCCCTCCCCCCCACACACACACTCCTCCCACACACACACACACACACACACATACGTCTGGCCTCTCCTCCTCAGTCTCCACTACTGCCCTGTCCCCCTCAGTCACGCACTATAGGATGTTATCTACATCCCACACTTTTATCAAACCATACCCCCACTGTCTTATCTGCCTGTGTGTGTGTGTGTGTGTGTGTGTGTGTGTGTGTGTGTGTGTGTGTGTGTGTGTGTGTGTGCGTGTGTGCGTGCGTGCGTGCGTGCGTGTGTGCGTGCGTGTGCACGTGCGTGTGCGCGTGTACAGTATTTCTATCACTGTACTCGTGAGGGCCAAATGTAGTATAAATATGAACATTGTGAGGACAAATTTCCTTCTACGATTAGACATTCAGAGGTTAGGTTTAGAGGTTGGGGTTATATAGTGTTGTGCATGATTTATTATATATAGTTAAATTGCATGGCGGTTTGTCCGCGCCGAAAATTGTGGATCTGCAAGCGCGACCCTTCACGCTGTGATTCATAGATCTGCTATTTTCAGTGATAACTCAGGCTTTAGGATTAAGAATGGCAAAGAAAAAGGTAACAAATGGCATTCATATCGTTGCCGTCCTAAAATGTTTATGTCATTTACATGTATGCTAATACAAACGTGTATGTGTGACACGACACGCGCGTGTGAGATGTATGTATGCCTCTGCCAAGTGTGAGTTGACACATATATGGGAGTGGCCATGAATTATAGAGTGGCTTGAATTATATGCACACGTGCAGAATGCAACCGTAACATGCGCCTATGATATTTCATACTGTACACACAGGGAAACGTAATCTGCCACCGGATTAATGACGATAGCCCGTCCCAGGCTGATTCTATCAACATGTGCTTGTCCACTCAGCCTACTGTGTGGGTAGATGAGTCTCCTCAATGAGCCACAAATACTTCCATATCGTTGCAGAAACCTCTCATCTCCATATTTAACTTTTTGTGTTTTTCCGTGTTTTACTTGTAGATACTTTTACTATTTTATTTGAATCATGACTGATAATGTCAAAGGTTTCATGAAAACCGGTTCATTGCCAAAGCTGAACAGAAGGCCTGTTGTTGGACCAACACCCACAGCTGTGCTCTGGCCGGAGTGATTGAACGGTAGCCATGAAAAAATTGCTGAATGGTTTTGTTAAAAGCTGCACGTTTTTAAGGTCCTATCTGGGATTCAAACCAGGGTCCGCCGACCTACACACAATCGCTGAAAGATCACAGAATCAAACATTCTGGAAGGGAGACCAAATACAGCCACTGTCCGCACTATGAGTTCATAATGCCCTTGTGTTGGTTATATTGTATTATACAACAGGTCGTTTCGAGGAAGCAATCTGATTGGTTGAAACAGTCTCTAGCCGTGCTTCAAACCAGCATCATGGAACACCTAATTAAAACAAAGAATTCTGCCGTGTTGTTCTCCCAGAGAGCAGCAGACTCGGTGGCTAGGCTAGCTAGTTTCTGTTCTCCCAGAGCGCAGCAGACTCGGTGGCTATGCTAGCTAGTTTCTGTTCTCCCAGAGCGCAGCAGACTCGGTGGCTATGCTAGCTAGTTTCTGTTCTCCCAGAGCGCAGCAGACTCGGTGGCTAGGCTAGCTAGTTTCTGTTCTCCCAGAGCGCAGCAGACTCGGTGGCTAGGCTAGCTAGTTTCTGTTCTCCCAGAGCGCAGCAGACTCGGTGGCTAGGCTAGCTAGTTTCTGTTCTCCCAGAGCGCAGCAGACTCGGTGGCTAGGCTAGCTAGTTTCTGTTCTCCCAGAGCGCAGCAGACTCGGTGGCTAGGCTAGCTAGTTTCTGTTCTCCCAGAGCGCAGCAGACTCGGTGGCTAGGCTAGCTAG
Organism: Electrona antarctica; assembly: GCF_951216825.1. NCBI lineage: Eukaryota > Metazoa > Chordata > Actinopteri > Myctophiformes > Myctophidae > Electrona > Electrona antarctica. Next base: position 28,478,981 of record NC_136810.1, read on the forward strand.
TTTCTTGGGACATTTGTGGTCGTAGTGGCCGTGTGGTCATTCAAAAATCATGATTTTTTTGGGACTGTCTTAGTAACTGTTGTATAATCGCAATATAATATATAGCTTAATTAACATACAGTTTGTTCAAAGTCAAACTAATGTTTTATTCCCCCCTCAAAAAGTTCTGCAGCTCTATACTTCACCGTAACAATGTGTCGCTCTGCGATGCATTGTGAGCTTGTAGATCTGCTATTCTCGCCACCTGACACCGTTGTGTTGCAACAATGTATAAATCAGCCTTTAGAGCCATGTGGTGCAAAGAGCATTAACCCTTTCAGTGATTAAGGATGAATGGCTGTTTAGACTGGCCGTCTGGCTGTGCTTACTGTTAACAACACAGTTAATGGGACAGACTGCTGGCCAAATGGACAGCACTGGAGAGTGTAACAGGGTGAGGGGGGGTGGAATGTATGGTTAAGGAAAGAGGGGCATCCGGTTGTGCTGAGAGCCCTCAGGGTGTGAGATCTGGCTTGCAATAGGTTTGCAATACGGTGCTTTCCTGAAGGTCACCCCTGATGATTTGATTCATTAGTGTGTCATATAGTGTAGTGTTTCTCACTGCCCCCCAGGGGGGGGTCAGGAGAACCTGGTGGTGGTGTCATATAGTGTAGTGTTTCTCACTGCCCCCCAGGGGGGGGGTCAGGAGAACCTGGTGGTGGTGGTGGGGCTGGGGGGTGGGTGTGGCAGTACTTTTTTTAAAGGGAGGGCTTAAGGTATACCTGGATGTTGGATGAGGCGGGGCGGAATAGTTTGACAACAACAACAACTGGACTAAACTAATGTTTAAAATGAACAAAAAGTAATTCAGTAAGTTTTACCAACAATCTGCTATTTTTGAATTTGAGTACTTTTGGTTTCTACCCGACAGAGATGAATTGCTTGTGTATTGGACAAAGTATTTAGTAAACTAATTACCCCCCCTCCCCCCCCCCCCCCCCCTCTCTCTCTCTCCCAGGTGACCTGGTGTCCCGGGCCATGCATCACATGCAGCGTCTGAGCGCGGTGCGCCCGGGGTTCAGCCCGGCGCGTCACGCCCGTCCCCAGCAGCCCGTGTCCTGGTCGCCGGACGCCCTCCACACCCTCTATTACTTCCTGCGCTGCCCGCAGATGGAGTCCATGGAAAACCCCAACCTGGACCCCCCACGCATGGCGCTCAGCAAGGAGAGGTAGGCGTGGCACGTTGGCTGAGAGAGAGAGATGAGGGGGGTGGGGGGGGGGTCTGGGTACTTTACACAGCACACCGAGTGAAGCAATCGTTTTTCCTATTATGATTTCCAAGTTTTATGTTTTTTAATTTCAAGGACCACCCCATAGGTCTGAGAGTGTACAAATGGAACCAAATGGAAGGGTTCAATTGGTTCTATTTGTACCCCACTTTGAGGACCACTGATATAAGCCATTCTTGATACACCAGTATGGCTGCATGATGCGTGTAAAGTATACATTGTCCCAACAACATGTTAGTGGGACATGTTCCAGTTGTTCCACAGAGACTGTGGTGACACAACACAATAGTAATATTAACAAGGGGCAACAACAAATAATACTGTAATGGTATAGTACAAATACAACATGAATACAAATAAGAATCACCTCCCTAATTGCAGCCGTGCAAGGCCAAGATGTTATCAGGCTAAAGAGGTGGTGATAATTACTAGTGAATGAGCAAATCCACAGTTTACATAAACAAACTGAAAGAACCCCCCCATGCCTCCTTTCTACTTCAGTTCTTAAGCGTCTGTCAAGACCAGGGCTTCCCAAAGTTTTTACTTTGAGACCCAAAAGTAAAATTGTATATGTCTCCCCCTTTTGAAATAATAATAATTCAAAAGAAAATGTACGAAACAAATAAAAAATAAAGGAGTATTTTACTCGGGACGCATACAAATGTGTCCTCCATGACCCAAAAATGGGTCCCAACCCGCTGTTTGGGAAACACTTATGTAAATGACAGAGAGAGAGACTTGCCCCCAGGTGTTAAAGTTAGTCTTTTGGAGGGGTAAACAGCACATTTTAGTCTGTTGGAGGGGTAAACAGCGTCTTTTAGGTGTTAATTAGGACTGTGGACCGAGCAATGGGTGTTGTAGTTGGAGCTAATAGCTTTTAAGCCCTCCTCAAAACGACCTCCTGTGTTTGCCTTTGTTGTCTGATTATGGTAATTTAGACGTTTCTCTCTCTGTCCTGAGAAACTGGGTGGTTGAGCCTCATTTATAATTATAGTATAGAGTGGCGCTGTCAGGCTCTGTGAATGGCAGATCTACAAGCCCACAACACGCCCACGAATGTAGTGAGCTTGTATATCTGCAATTCCCAGCATGCAACAACAGCATGCAACGCAGTATAAATCAGGCTTTATCTGGAAAGCATAGAACAATCAATGTTTTGCGGTGAGTGAAATCAAGAGCAACATGCAATACTAAATGCGTTCATGGTTCAGTGGAATATACTACAGTATTTCCTTTCAACGCAGTTTTGTTTTGATTAATGCACAATGCATGTTGTTTCAGTTTGTGGTTGTAAACTGTGTCCTCTCTCGATGAGCGTCACTGCTAATTGTGTCAGACTGCCATAGAAAACACAATATGTATTTGGTTGGGGAACCCCATCATACATACATATAGACACACACACACACACACACACACACACACACACACACACACACACACACACACACACACACACACACACACACACACACACACACACACACACACACACACACACACACACACACACAATTTGAGAACCATTGGACTATAGTCACTGTAGTGTATCTCACAAGCTCTTAGGCACCAAAGTCACTTTAGGTCCAACCCTTGTGCTGTATGTATGTATGTGGTTCCACCACAGGCCCATAAAAGCTGGATTGCATTGGTACGTGGCCAGCAGATAATGAACAGTTTGTCCCCTAAAGTTGATATTCAGCAGCCTGCAGAAGTCAGATATACTATGTGTGTGTTAACCACTTCAGCCCCTGTGAAAATACAAGATCTACAGCAGGAGTGGGTATTTGACGATGGAAAGGGCCACTATATTTCCGCACTCACTCCACTGACTCCAGAGGGCCACATTGCATATTGCTGTGGTAGCAAAAAATAGCCGATCTACAAGCTCAAAACGCTCCACACTGCGATGTGTTTTGAGCTTGGAGATCGGCTAATTTAGCTACTGTATATTTCTTTCTTTTCAAAATCTTTTTATTCAGGTTTTTCGACAATAGCCCAGGGGCAAGTATTAGACAGACACATAAAATATAAAAATAAAACTCAATCCCCTATCCCACCCTCCCCCCACCCACAATCCCAAGGATAGTCGGAACAGTCTGGAGGAAATAAAATAAATATATATATATATACATACACACATACACAAAATACATGCATACATAATTACAAAAAATAAAAATATAATAAAATTAAAAGCAGATTTTTCATAGAGCAGATTTTGTTTCTGTTGTGGTTTGGCGTTGGCCGAGGCATAGGCACGGCACACTATGCAGTTTGTGTGTTGTGGTAGAATGTCATAAACGGGCCCCAGGTCTTGTAAAACTTTTTCTCAGAGCCGGCAATTGAAAACCTTAACATCTCCAACTCGAGACAGGACATTATATCACGAAGCCACTGACGGAGCAACGGGCGGGGCAGCATCCTTCCATTTGAACAGAATGGCACGCCTAGCGAGCAACAAGGCAAAGTCGACCATACGACACTCTATGCGTGTTAGAGGAAGGTCATCCCTTCCAGCAGTGCCAAGGAGAGCCACTAAGGGATCTGGGTCTAGATTTTTGATGTAGAATGTTGGATAGAGTATTGAACACATTCCCCCAAAATGGTTGTAATTTAGGACACTATCCAATACTGATGGATCAAAGTTGCATCACCGCTCTTGCACTTGTCACAGGTAGGAGTTACGTCAGGATAAATACTAGCCAGTCTAGCCTTAGACATATGAGCTCTATGGACTATTTTAAACTGCACTAAGCAATGTCGTGCACAAAGAGAAGACTTATGTATAGAAGAAAAAATAGAATCCCAAACTTCATCAGACAGTGTGAGGCCCAGATCATGTTCCCAGTCAGCCTTTATCTTATCTAAGGGCGCTGGCCTCGAATTTGAAATGATATCATATAATATTGAAATGGCGCCCTTAGCTACTGTATTTCAATTGAAATTTGTGAATTGGAATCCTGAAAAGTAATTTCTTTTTTTATTTCAAGTGCATTTATAGTTATGTTAACTTTCTGAACTAAATACAAACGCATTGGACATACAAAAAGACAATAACATTTGAATACTAGTAATTAGCTGAAGTCAATAATATATCAGTATTCTGATATTAACCTGTGGGCCACATTTAGTGATGGTGGGGGCCGCATGTGGCCCCCGGGCCGCCAGTTGCCCATGTATGATCTACAGGCTATTTCCGCCTATAATGACATGCCCAAAATAGGGAAGCCGCAGGTCGTTAAGTGGTTGTACGTAAGGGTCCCCTTCCTCTGTGGCTCTGTCCCGCAGAAAAACCAAACTCGTCAGACACATGTGTGCATGTCCCAAAAGTAGAGATGTCCCGATAGTGTATCGGTATCGGAAAAGTATCGGTATCAGCCCTTTTTGGTCATATCGGGTCATATCGGTATCGGCAAATATACCAGTCTAACCACCGATCCGACACAGGGGTAAGGGGTTGACACTATGGCAGGTAAATAAAATGTTGGGGCATGTGGAGTTTGATTTCGAGTTGCCCAAACTGCAAGTGCACATTTGAGTGCAACACAAGATAAAATAAGTAATTTTCTTTTTTATTATTATTATAAATATTATTCTCTGGTATCTGTTCGGTATCGGTATCTGCTAACACAGAAATTGTGGTATCGGATCGGATCGGGAACGAAAAAAGTGTATCGGGACATCCCTACCCAAAAGTAACAGTATGTTCAAAATGTCAGCGCAAAGTGGTGCCGTGTGTGTAAAGGTTAATGACTCAGTTCAGTGTGATGTATGGAGGCCTGTCTGCTGCAGCGAGGTAGCACTCAATACAGCCCCCTCTATAGTGTGTGTGTGTGTGTGGTGTGTGTGTGTGTGCATGTGCGTGTGCGTGTGCAGCGTGTGCGTGTGCGCTGTGCGCGTGCGTGTTGTGTTGTGTCAACTGTGTGATTGCGTTGTAGGACATTCTTTGCGAACGGTGCTTAGCAGTTATGATCACGTGCAAACAATTATTGGCTTATTATACCAACCACACACCCTTTTTCTTGCCCATCTCAAGTCTGCAACACACACACACACACACACACACACACACACACACACACACACACACACACAGACACACACACACACACACACACACACACACACACACACACACACACACACACACACACACACACACACACACACACACACACACACACACACGTGCATGCACTCTGCAACAGCTGGCTCCCATAATCCATCCCATAATAAACAGACACAGTAGGAGCAAAGGTAGGCTCCTCATTAGCATCAAAGAGAATGCACCGTGGAACGTGCCCACACACACACACACACACACACACACACACACACACACACACACACACACACACACACACACACACACACACACACACACACACACACACACACACACACACACACGTCCTTTCTTCCCCGCTCTCTTCCTCTCTGATGTGTTCTCATTTTATTTATTTTCTAACCGCCGGGCCAACGGCAGCCTGCCTGAACGTGTGTCTGCACTGCTGGTCCATGTCATGTGACTGAGTGCGATGGAATCATTTCACATAACAGTGTTGTTGGAGCATTTTGGATGTGTGCGACCAACGCTTGGATGCCTAGCGCCAATGTTCTCCTTGGCAGGACATTTTTGTCTTGTCTGTTTATGTGTCTACAGTCACAAATCCTTAGTTTTGTTAAGAATGTAGTTGTTATTTTTGACAGATGCCACGTTCTATATCAGTGGTGCTCAAACTATTTCATGTCAAGGACCCCAACATTTTAATGTATTCGGCCGCCGGCCCCCATTTGAAAACATGTTGTTTCAGGGACGCCTCTGAAGAAAAGACTTGAGTTAAAAATGTTTGCTGTGGAAGAATATATTCGAAGATTTGAGCCACATTTTCACAGTTTTTTAAAAATAGCAGAAAGTTTTTAACTCAAATCTTTGTTTCTGGGGGGGGGGGGGGGGGGGGGGGGCAGTGACACATTGCATAATACATACATAAGTACATGGTACATATATATTTACCAGTAGGTGCGTTTCATGGTAGTCATTGCATTTGTGGATTTTTCAGTATTCCCCCTACTCCCAAGTACCCCCCCCCCCCCCTCCCACCCATAGAAAGAAAAGTAGCCGATAGAGGGAAAAAGAGAAGAATTAAAAAAAGAAAAAAGAGGAAACTAGAAAAAGTGCCCTTCTGGGCACAGGTCTCCACCAGGAGGATAGGAGTGTGTGTGATATTTGGCAAAATGTTTAGGAGTAATATAAACATGTTTTTTTGTTTGTTTGTTTTTTGCAACAATTTTCTTCATTTTGTTGAGGAAATGCAGAGCCAGATCACTCATAGCATCTCTGAGGATAGAATTGTGGATGAGCAGGACATGTGCAGCATTTTGAACAAAACGGGCCACTCCTGAACACTTTAGAAGACAATGTTAGCCAATCAGTGTAGAATCTGATAAATCCAACAGACTCGTCTTGATCACATGACTACAGAGATCATGTGTACCGATTTGCGTGAGCCAATCAGGATGGAAGATGGGAAATTGTGCAGATCTGTGTTGATCACATGACTATGGAGATAGTGTATACCGAATTGTGTGATGTACAGTATGGATAAAATGTGTACGAGTAATCTACAGAAATGTGTTTTGCCTAAATCAGCCTCATGGTGGCGCTATAACAGGCCGTTGAGGAATATTTGGGGCAGAGGTTCATCGTTGGCATCCATGGAGTGTGTGTGCAAAGTTTGGCATGGATCGGGCCAACGGTACCGGAGATTAGCTGATAACGGACGGACGGAAGGACGGAAGGAAGGAAGGAAGGACACACACACACACACACACACACACACGGAGTGCAAAACATACTCTCTCCCCATGCCTTCGGCCTGGTGGAGACAAAGAGAGAGACAAGGGAAAGACAGGGTGAAAACAGCATGTTGACTCGGCCTCAGATGGCATATGCTCCTTGTGAATTGTGACAATGATAGAACAAAGTATGCACCCTCGGGTGAATTATACACTTATCTAGTCCAATGAGATAGCTTGACGTGAATCAAAGTGAGAGATGAGAGGCTGCCAATGTTTATAAAAGTTTTCAACAGAGCCGTACAGTTTCAGAAATGACATTAGGTCCCGTAACCAGGATGTGTTTGAGGGAGGTAGATGGTTTTTCCATAGCAGTAGTATACGGCGGCGAGCGATTAAAGAGGCAAATGAGACTATATTCTTTTGTCTACATATATTTTTGGCGGTCCTTGACATGGAAATAGTTTGAGAACCACTGATATAGAAACATGGGATTTTCAGAAAACTGTCATGATTTAGAAGACATTTGTAGAATCGTCCTCAGGTCTAAATGACATTCTGAGAGTGTAAAGCAGATCCAGGTAGGAGGGCAGAGCAGAACAGACCTGCTAGTAATTACAGCGTGAGGCCCCAGTAATAATGATACAAAACGTCCCTCCTTCAAACGGGGCCTCTCCATCGCGCTTGGCTTGCCCTCCATTGAAACCTCTATAAAACTAAAAACAAAAAAAATCCTCTAGTTGTAACCGCAAGTCTGTGTGGCCCAAGTATTACAGATCAAGTATCTGGCTCCCAACAAGTCTTATCGCAGAAACCCAAGAGTAGCTGCGATTCAATTTTTATTGCATTATTTTAAAGTTGGCTCTCAATTGAAAAGTGTTGGTACACATAGGTGTGTGTGTGTGTGTGTGTGTGTGTGTGTGTGTGTGTGTGTGTGTGTGTGTGTGTGTGTGTGTGTGTGTGTGTGTGTGTGTGTGTGTGTGTGTGTGTGGCTTGAGTGCAGTGTGCGGTAGAGTGTTTTATATGTTTACATGCAGTTGGCAGTGAGTCATCACGTGCTAACTTTAATCAATGTGTAAGAACAACAACTTTCATTGGCACAGAATGTTATTATTACCCCTTTTCAACCGGGAAAACACACATACACACACACACACACACACACACACACACACACACACACACACACACACACACACACACACACACACACACACAGTGTGTGCAAATCATTGAAATTATATGGTTTAAAGCGAACATTTTTAACTCAAATCTTTGCTTCTGGGGGTCCCTGGAACAAAACCTTTTTAGATGGGGGTCGGCGGCCAAATACATATAATCTGGGAGGTTCCTTGACATGAAAAGGTTTGAGAACCACTGATAGAGCAACGTAAGTTCTTCTACTTTTTTAGGAAATAGAAGACATCATGGGGCTCCATTTTCGTCACCGCTAAACCCCTTATCCCTAAACTTCTTTTCCTTTTTTTGAGTGGTGCCAACCACTCCCTTACGGACTTATGTGTGTGGGTGGGTGCCTGCCTGGCTTGGTAGGTATGAGCATGAAAACAGCATGGTTGTTTTTCACCACCTGTGCGCAACCTAACACACACACACAAACACACACGCACACATTAACTGTATATATGATGATTTTGGGTGTGCCAGTACAGTACAGTACAGTACAGTACAGTACAGTACAGTACAGTACAGTACAGTACAGTACAGTACAGTACAGTACAGTACAGTACAGTACAGTACAGTAGAGGGACCGGCACACATTAACTCTGTCATTTCTCAACCGTTTCGGACGCGGGGCGGCACGTCGGAACCGGCCCGGCTCCCTGGGCGCGTTCCTGGGGGTCTGGAACTCCCCCCCCCCACCCCCGGGGACCCCCACATGGAAACTCTGTCATTTCTCTACCGTTTTGGACGCGGGACGGCTCGCCAGAACCGGTCGGCACCCTGGGTGCGTTCCTGTGGGTCTGGACCCCCCCCAGAAACCCCCACACGGAGTTTCACCACTCACTTCACACGGGTGTGATTTTTACTATTTTGCAAAACATTTTTGAATAGTTAAAATGGCCAGTCTACAAGCTCACAACGTGTAAATGCTAGCTGAACTATTCAAAAATGTTTTTCAAAATAGTAAAAAAAAAAGGCAAGTTTAGGGATAAGGGGTTTAACGGTGACGAAAATGGAGCCCCATGTGTAGAATGGCCCTCGGGTCTTGACGGGTTAAAGGATGGACTGATGCTTCACGGCTGCAGCTCTTCCAGACCCCCAGGCCAATTACCAAAGCATGAGTAACCCTATCCCCTCTGGGACGGACCACCCCAAAATCTCTCTCCCCCTTCCTCTTGTGGACGGAGCGGAGAGCACTAATGGATAGATGTGTTGGAGCGATAAGGTAGAGCTCCTAACCACAGATACAAGGCCAGATATGGCCGCATTATAAGCCCCTTATGGTGGCTTTACGAGGACGGAGATGGAGTCATCTGACTCCGGATCAGCGGTTAACCTTGACCCCGCATAGTGGCCAGTGACCGAGGCTGGTTTTCTAGGGAGAGCTGTTTTCAACACAAAACATGTGATCGGGACATCCCTATTCCTAATACATACATACATGTACATACAAACATATCTATATATACAAGTGAGAAGTTGTACCCAACCCAGGAAAAGGGACCCAAAGTCACACACTGCATACATCACCGCCACGTCACTCACACACTGCAACACACTACACTCACACGGCAGTGACGTCACACACTTACCCTCCGCGTCGCTCGGCCGCTATCTCCTCATATCGCGCCAAACGCCGACCCTCAACACCACCCGCGGAACATTACTCATTGCACTGACACCAACGTTGCCTCCCTTCCACACCCATGCCGGCATTGTATCTCTTCACAACAAACAATATCTCCTCAAGCACCCACACCCTTGCACGCACACACTCGCATGTTGCCAGGTCTATGAAAACAAGCCCAGAAAAAATGCCATTCAACACGCTACTTACAACTCGCTTACAAATCCCAGACCTGGCAACACTGCATCCCGTGATTCCACTCTTTTCATTGGCTGCGCCGCCAACATTGCTGCCACGTCTATGTAAACAATGCCGCAAACCCTGACTTCCTACAGCCTACAGCCTATACTTTCACACACTACCACTCGCTTACAATACGTGGACCTGGCAACACTACATCACCCCTTCCCAATGGCTCAAAACCCCACCACGTGACCCACGTGTGTTTCGTGTTACCTTTCACACTTCCGGAAACACTACCGGAAGTTACACAGTACACACACACACACGCACACACACACACACACACACACACAGTGTACAGCCTGCCGGAAACCAACAGTAGAAGAAGAAGAAGAACAACAACAACACAGGTTCTACACTGATTCTAATTTGGATGGAGAGCGCCGCGATTACATACACAGTTACAATCATGCAAACACGACCGCGTCGACACCTGGCGTGGTACCATCGGGACGAACCGAGGTGCATATATGGATAACAACAACTACACGCTGCAACAACGCGCTGCAACACAAAACGTAAGTTACGTATGTAACTATGGTTCTAGGAATCCTGAATGACTGCTTAACACTGGATGATTTGCGTCCAGTGTTAAGCACTGCCTCTGGCAGTCAGTACGGATGAAATACAACAGCTGTGTACAACGCAGTGTCACTGCAGACACGTGTGTGTGTGTGTGGTGTGTGCGTGCGTGCGCGGGGGGGGGATTTTCGATCGCCTCGCGATGCAGCTGAAATGGCACGCACACACACACACACGCCACAAAACGCTAATAATAATAATAATAATAATACAAAATTATAACACTACACTAATCATAACAACAGTACAGAGAACAGTACAGTACACATGAGTACAGTACAGAAATAAAGCTCACATCAGAATATTAATCCATGTAATAATAATAATAATAAACAATAATAACACAACACTATAACTAACATATCAACAGTACAGACAACAGTACAGTACAGTACATCAGAATATTAATCCATGTAATAATAATAATAAATAAGAACACAACACTAATAACAGTACAGAGAACAGTACAGTACAGTACACATGAGTACAGTACAGTACAGTATACTGTTCCTGCGCCTTGCCATGCTCTCTTTCAATCATAATAATACTACTAAATAATAACACTACACTAATAACAACAATAATATCAACAATACACAGAGAACAGCACAGTACACATGAGTACAGTACAGTACAGAAACAAAGCTCACATCAGAATATTAATCCATGTAATAATACAAATAATAATAAATAATAACACAACACTAATAACTATAATATCAACAGTACAGAGAACAGTACATCAGAATATTAATCCATGTAATAATAATAATAATAATAATAAAAAATAACACTAATACAACAGTACAGAGAACAGTACAGTACAGTACACATGAGTACAGTACAGTACAAAGACTTACAGTACAGCACAGCACAGTACAGTATACTGTTCCTGCGCCTTGCCATGCTCGCTTTCATACGCAAATACACAAAACCAAACAGGGCCACTCAGCCAGCTTGGCAACTTTGCGCTTTCCAAGCAAATGCATAAATGAAAACATCATGGGTTGCCATTGCCTTCTTCCCATTTGCGACGCATCGCATGGCGCGAGGATGAGCGGGCCGAAGGCCCGCGAAATTCTAGTATACATACATACATACATACATACATACATACATACATACATACATACATACATACATACATACATACATGTACATACATACATACAGTTCATAGTACAAAAATACAGTTCATAGTACAGTGTGCAAATATATCAAGAGGTTCAAGTATTACAGTATTGCACTCTCCCATCATAAGGTCTTCCCCGTTCCCCCCAGTACGCACGCACGCCCGCACACGTTTATCATTAAAATAAACATGCTCTTTGGGCTGCTGTGTTAAGTGGTCAGATGGGCGGGCCGCGGACGCTTTCAAGTAGTGGGCCCTGGTCCGGAAGAAAATTGAGAACCACTGCTTTATGAGGACGAGGAAACGGGAGTAATCTGACTCTGGATCAACGGTTAACCTTGACCCCTATAGTGGCCATTTGATGCGGGCTGCTTAGGGTCTGATTGAAGTTAGTCCAGTGAGGCGCATCGGGCAGCCTCTGGGCCATAACGACAACATGAGGCCACTGTAACCAGTCTGATCTCGCCCCGTGCTGACTGGGGTTGAACGGGTTAGAGGTCAGGGATCAAACGCACCTGACCGTGATTTAAGATAACGGTCGTTTTTGTTTTTATGGCCGACCAGGTGCTGGCAAGAACGTTGGGCTGTGAATCAAACTTCGGATTTATACGTGACCATGTGTGCCTGTGTTTGAACGTGTGTGTGTGTGTGTGTGTGTGTGTGTGTGTGTGTGTGTGTGTGAGTGTGAGTGTGAGTGTGAGTGTGAGTGTGAGTGTGAGTGTGAGTGTGTGTGTGTGTGAGTGAGTGAGTGAGTGAGCGTACTTGTGAGCGAAATGTCTCCACATGTGTAGTAGAATTTAGAAATAAAACATCGTGAGGACATTATTCTCCTTGTCCTCACAAGAGAAATGGTTGTTTAATGGTTAAAATCATAAAAAAGCAATAAAAAAGAGCTAGATTACAATTGAGAAAAGGTTCAGGTTAGCGTTAAACATTTCAGATCAGGCTTGGAGTTATGCCTGATTAATACCAAGTTGCGTGCTGGTGTCATTCAAGACATATAGGAGTCAAAAATGGCATTTCGTTTTTTAAATGGCATTCATTAAAAAACAGCACGGATTTGCGTGTGCAGTGGCTTCCCTTTATTGTCTATTTGATTTCCTTTTGGCTCCAGCACCTCGCCCCAAGTTCTCTGGCAGACGGGCTGTTTTTTCCCCCCACAAAAATGGCATTGTGTGTGTATGTGTGTGTGTGTGTGTGTGTGTGTGTGTGTGTGTGTGTGTGTGTGTGTGTGTGTGTGTGTGTGTGTGTGTGTGTGTGTGTGTGTGTGTGTGTGTGTGTGTGTGTGTGTGCGCGCGCGCATGTGTGTGTGTGTGTGTGTGTGTGTGTGTGTGTGTGTGTGTGTGTGTGTGTGTGTGTGTGTGTGTGTGTGCGTGCGTGCGTGCGTGCGCGCGCGCGCGCGCGCGCATGTGTGTGTGTGCGCATGCGTGTGCGTGCGTGCGTGTGCGTGCGTGCATGCGTGCATGCATGCATTTGTGTGTCTGTTGGCGCTAGTAGGTATAAGGTCAGTAGGCTAGCCAACAGCGCTATCCAGTTTCAGTGTCTCAGGGCTGATCTTTGATCATGTAGCCCTGAAAGCCAGGCTGAGGTGAGAGGAGAGGAGAGGAGGGGTCCAGGCTGGGGTCTGAACCTGAACCCCCAGACACTGAGGTCATGACTGGGGAGAGCCGGGGAACGAGGGGAGCAGAGAGGACAGAGAGGAGGAGAGAGAGATCCAAAGATGAGCTTGTACATTAGCCACTTCTGTGCGACACTGTGGTATGATGAAGTACCAGCACGCACGCACGCACGCACGCACACACGCACGCACGCACGCACGCACGCACGCACGCACGCACGCACGCACGCACGCACGCACGCACGCACGCACGCACGCACGCACGCACGCACGCACGCACACACACACACACACACACACACACACACCCACCAGTGACACCACATATATGCATTGCCGCAAAACTCCTCCAGGTATAGGTAGTCTAAGATAAAAGCAAGATAATAAAAGTAAAATACTACCATACTTGGTTATGGCTTGGGAGTTTCATGTATTTGTCTGCCTGCATGCTGCTCACTGACCCTGGACACTGAGGGGTTCATTGAGAGAAAAGAGCTTTCTGATGGATCAATAGAAGCTGCGTATCATGGATGATTGGAGCTGCTTTAAATCAGGGTTAAGTGCTGGTTGGCTCTGCGTGTGCCCCTGGAAGTATGCAGTAAAGTAGCAGGTTGCATGCCTGGGAGCAATCATGGATACGCACACACACACGCACGCACGCACGCACGCACACACGCACGCATGCATGCACTTGAGCACACACACACACGCACACACACACACACACACACACACACACACACACACACACACACACACACACACACACACACACACACACACACACACACACACACACACACACAGATTTTGATTATTTACACATGTGCACACACACACACCAGATTTCTCTGAACTATCTATCACCACTATATACTTATTTTACTGGAGTCCCCCAGGACTCTATAAGCTCCTAGTAGGGACTCTCGAAAAATAGCCAATCTATAAGCATTGTGAGTGAAGATGAAGACCTTTATTGATCCCGCAAATGAAATCGTGTCGCCAAAGCTTGTGGATTTGCTATTTCTGCAGAGTGTGTATCAGAGTGTCGGAGCATTGATTCCACAGACCACGGTCCTCGCACGGCTGCTTCTCTCATCACTGAACCAGCGGCCTCTCGTCACTCTGCACTCACTGACTGACCAACCAAAATAACAAAACATAACACTCACATCTGACACATGCTGTCACACCACGTTCCACCCCCTCTAACAACTAACTAACCCCCCACACCCTCCGTACCACCAGTGTTGCCAGATTCCAAACAAACGGAGAGGGAAACAAGCGGGCAGGTCTACGAAAACAAGCCCAAAAGAAGCGACTATAAGTTTAACCACTTTTAAACTATGTGCATGGAAGAATGTAAAAGAAATTGCAAGAATGTAAAATAAATTGTGTGGGGGTCCCTGTCCCATATTTTCAGATCCCTTGACATGAAAATGTTTGAGAACAACTGGTTGAAACTAGGTTAATAAGCAACTAGCCTACTCGAAACAAGCAAAAACACTGCAGCCGGTATTTTTTTACAAACAACGTGCACAGGAAACCGAGCCCAAAGTCGCTTATAATAAGCAGACGTGGCAACACTGCCAACCACCCATACCAGCCAAACCTCCATCCATCCATACATTCATCCACCCCCCCCCCCCCCCCAACCTCACAGGAGCCCCTCAAAATGCTCTTGTTTACTTGTTAACTTGCCTGTGACAGCAGCCCCCCCCCTCCTCCCCTCCCCCAGGGTGTTGATTGAGTGTTAAGATAAACCAGCCGTGTCTCTCCATCTGACACAGAGACAGACACACAGATGCAGACAACAAAAAAAGGGTTCTTTTAGTGGTGACCACTGAATGCAAATGACACTCTGTGAAAGAAGAGAAGAGATGGAAGAAGACCGCAGAAGAAGCCCTTCTGCCTTCATAGTGAGCAGCACACAGAAGCTACCTGCTGTGTGTGTCTGCACGGCAGTGGTCGAAAGTAACTATTATTTGTGCCACGTGTACTCAAGTACTGTACTTGAGTACTGTAATGTACAGTACTCAAGTACTGTACATTTACTTCACGTGTACGTGTACGTGTACTTCTACTCTGCTACATCTCTGAGGCAAATATTGTACCTTTTTCTCCGTTGCAATTATTTTAGTTAGTTGTGAGCTTGTTGATTGCCAATTTTTGAATATCTGGAGTATAAAATGGTGTATAAGTGGTTAAAGCTGCTATAAGCAATAATATGTCAAACTTTTAATGACCTTTTTTTTTCTTCGGACAGCCAGCAATGGGTAGAACGCTCCCAAAATAAATGTAGTCTTGTGAAACCAATCTCATTGTCATGCTGGCAGACCGAGGCGTAAGAGGTCGGGGGTCCACCCCAGGATGGGTGTCCATCCAAGGTCTTGGCAGTGTTTCAGATAAACGTTGGCATATTCTGCCATGGAAACTGGAAAATCCCTCATGTAAAAGCCCCTAGATGTGTCACAGAGACTACATTTTTGGGGGAGCATTCTACACATTGTTGGCTGTCTGAAAAAGAAAAGAAAAAAGTCATGAAAGTCATTCAAATTTTGACATTACTGCTTATAGCAGTAGGCTTTTAGTCATCTAAATCTGCAAATAGTGACTAAGGCTGTCAAATATCTGTTGTTTAGTAAAGATAACAAAAAGATGTAGTGGGGTAGAAGTTTGAAGTATCAAAAGTTTTACGTGAAATTAACGTATCTCAAAATTATACTTTATTACGACACTTGAGTAGGCCTAAGTGTACTTAGTTACTTTCCACCACCACCACACACAGAGTAGTGTGTGTGTGTGCATTGTTTTGGCATGCGCCTGTATCTCTTATTCATGAGATGCGTTGGCGTGCGTGCGTGCATGCATACATGCGTGTCCCCTGACGAAAAGTGGAGCCACGGGTGTAAGAATAGCATCACAGCGGGAGAGCGCTGGAGCCTCTCGTCCCCAGAGATGACACCAGCCCAGGGTAGCGTTCAAACACTCATTAACACACTCCTGACTGACGTGGCAAAGGATCAAACACGCGGCAACAACAATGGAAGCACTGCAAGATAATGTGCCATTGTTCACCCAACAATCCCATTATATTCACATGGCATGTCAACGAGTTTCTGTGGACGAGGAGGGATTGGTTTCAGATAACCGTCAAGTCTAGTGGGTTATAGATAAACTTGCTGCCATGGGGGGGGGGTGCAACGGACAGATGTGAGAGACAGAAAAGGATGACCACAGAATGAGGGTGAAAGAGAGGACATCGAGGCCCATATTTTCGGAAACCCACAGCGGGACCCATAATCACTTCAATCCGATCTACAAGATGATCTACTGGCTTACATCACGACACGTTGTGAGCTTGTATTGTTTTCATTTAGCACTTACAGTAGCACAACTAGAGACTGTTACATTTCAACAGCACAGACCATGATAGCTAAACATCTACGTAAGCACTCAAACAAGTCGTATTATTTATACTGTGGTGAAAACCGGGATAATGTGGTAGTGGACTTTGAACATCGGGACATTTGGGTATTTGATAGATATTTATTTTTCTGGACTTCTGGGACACCCAGCTTGAAACCGAGACAAACCAAACCAAACTGGGACGTCTGCTCACTGTAACTTACCACCATGTGGGGGGACCCTACAATGACTGCAAGGGACAGATGTAAGACAGAAGAGAGAGACGGATAACCACATGAAGAGAGAATACATCAAGAGAGCGAGAGAGACGAAGGGAGCAACGGGTGCATCCACTAATCCCAGTGACTTTAAGTGTTGCACGTTGACAAACTGCACAGTGCCGTCTCACCTTTAGATGGATGTTTAGTATTATAATGCCCTCTTCCCCCCCCTGTGCATGTCACACTGACATTTTGCCATGTCTGTTCTCGTGTTCGCAATATTCCCGCCTGTCAGTGAGATGTGTCCTTTTTTTCTGCAAGTAATTGGCTGCCATCTGTGAGAAGCATATTTTAGGTTGTTTACGATTCTGCTAATACAGCTTTTCGTTACTTCTTTTTTCCCCTCCTTATATTCACAATGAAAATGAAAGCAACATTCCTGGTTTCTCCTCCACTCCTCTCTGTAGTCATTCCCTTATGGCCGGAGGAAGCTAATACTTAGGCTCACACAACCTGGCAGTGGCAGCCATTAGATAAGCAAATAAACACAGATCAGTCATGTATGTACTGTGTGTTTGTGCACGTGTGCGTGTTCTTATTTTGACCGGAAAGTGCCATATTAACCATATATGGTCGGTGTGTGTGTGTGAGTGTGTCTGTGAGTGGGAGATGTGAGATGCTTGGTATGTATGTGTGTATTTGTATTTGTGAGTCAGTGTGCACAGGTCAGGGTCATGGGAAGCGCAGACCAGACACACATAAGTCATCAGGCTGAGCTTGTGGGAGCCCTGAGTCAATGATGGACACCAACAGTTGTGTCCTATCTCGCAGAGAACACTGACTGAACGTAGACCAGCGGTTCTCTCAATCGCTTGAATTTCAAGGACCCGCATAACTCTGAGAGTGCACAAATGGAACCAAATTATTTTGTCTGTTCTCAGAGTTACAGACCTGTAAGGGTCCATTTGGTACCATTTGGAGTACTGGTTCAGTTGGCACAAAATCTTTCCAGAAGCAGCCAATTACATATACATTTGGGGGACCTTGCTTGACATGAAAATGTTGAAGAACCACTGTCCAACAGCATGTTCACAGTAAAAAAAATGTCAATGGCTTACCGCCATTGCCGTTGATTAATGGCAATTGCGTTTTCGTGCATTCGATCGATCGAGCCGGTTAGCTAGCTATGTTGTTGTCACAGCACTGGATCGTCCATCTTAGATCGTCGTCGCCATAATAATCCATTCTATCTGTTTCTTTCAATCGCCTGTATCTCCTATTCCTTGTCCCAGGTGGCATTTCTGGTCAAAACAACGTTTCTTTGACGGAACAGAGCCGACGATGTGGACCTCTCCAGTGCCCCGGTTTGGATTCATCTTGTAAACAAGGCCTGTCCAGTGTGGCTTTTCAAAATAAGAGCTCAAATGGGAAAAATGGGGGCGTGAATTAGATCCACATTTTTCAATAAATGCTAGCGCTGTAAGTGTTAAAAAACTAACATAAACAACGTAAAAAGTTGAAATTTGGAGAGACCATGACAAAACGGACAAATAACACTTTACTGAGTGAAAGAAAACATCTACAGAGGCCCCCAGTCTTCTGCTCTCTGGCATGAAATCCTGTGTGTGTGTGTGGTGCGTGCGTGCGTGCGTGCGTGCGTGCGTGCGTGCGTGCGTGCGTGCTCGTTTGTGTGTGCGTGTGTGCATGCATACGCTGCAGCCGACAGATGAAGTACAGTCCGTGTGATGCTGACGACGTGTCATCTTGTCTCTGATAGGCCCTTCCTGTTGCTGCCACCGCTGATGGAGTGGATGCGAGTGGCCATCGTTCACGCCGAGCATCGCAGGAGCCTATTGGTGGACAGCGATGATGTCAGACAGACCGCCAGGCAGCTCCTTCCCGGGCTGGACTGTGAACCCCGACAGCTGAAGTAAGACAAAAGACACACACACATGCACGCGCACGCACGCACGCACGCACGCACGCACGCACGCACGCACGCACGCACGCACGCACGCACGCACGCACGCACGCACGCACGCACGCACGCACGCACACACACACACACACACACACACACACACACACACACACACACACACACACACACACACACACACACACACACACAAATTAATGCATCATGTTGCACAAAAGCTGCTCTGTGTTTATTTCTTTGAATCTATGAACTGTAGCTTCATTGTCTGACTAGTCACTCTGACAAACACGCTCCACTTAAGGATGAAATATTGATTCTTGTGTGAATAAACATTATGATTAAAGATTAAACAGATTAAAGGTGGCCTTGGTCTGGCTCGTGCACAGTAGAATCCGGGTAATTTCTTTTTTTTACATGTTCAGACTTAAATGAACACTGGATTTCTACTGTGTGGATGTCAGTTTTGCAGTCAGTATATACAGTAAAATAAATGTATTTGTAATTGTATACACGGACGGGCCACAAGAAGCTTTGTCTATAATCTTTGTGTATTCCACTGTCTTACTTTGCTGGTATGAATGGATCTCACAGAAACTACATACTGACAGGAATTGATCCAATAACAAATTGTATATCTCTTTCTCTCTCTCTCTCTCTCTCTCTCTCTCTCTCTCTCTCTCTCTCTCCCCCCCCCCCCCCCCCTCCCCCCATCAGGCCTGAGTGTTGTTTCAGCTCATTCAAGCGTCTGGACTCCAAGGCCGCCACAGACAAGTTCCATCTGGACTTGGGCTTTCGCATGCTCAACTGTGGACGCACAGACCTGATTGGTCAAGCCATCGATCTGCTGGGGCCAGACGGCGTCAACAGCATGGACGATCAGGTACCCAAGGAGTGGATTCATGCTCTTATATTAATTTCAGTATAACCTTCCTAAACCTAAATCCACATTTTTTATTTTAAGTATCCTATATCTTAACTGCATGCATAACAAACCAAACCTCACCGAGTTATGATTTTAATTGTGGAAGGACCTGCTTCAATAGACATGCATGCCTATGTTACAATGGGTCTAAACCCATTGTAACTTTAGACTCATTGAAAACACCCGTCCTTGGTTCTGGTGGCTGACATTGTCCTTCTAATCTTAATGTGTGAGGAATGGAGGAATGTGTGTTCTTCTCTTTCTTAGAAACAAAGGTTTTACACATACCCCTCATGCCAGTCACCAGAACTATACTGTACTGTTGTAAAGAATCTACACACATACCCCTCATGCCAGTCACCAGAACTATACTGTACTGTTGTAAAGAATCTAACATGGTTCAAATGGAGTGAGGAGCGTGCATGTCTCTGCATGTCATGCACGTGTGCCGTCTGGAACGGAGACACACTGTAGCAATATGCATCGGAAGTAACACTGACAGATCGCTGACCTCATGTGTATTTCTTTCCTCCTCCTCTCTCCGTCTCTCCCCTCCATCTATCCGTCACGGTTGTGGCGCCCCCTCGTTGTGTCTTTCATCAGGGTATGACCCCTCTCATGTACGCCTGCTCAGCTGGAGACGAGGCCCTGGTCCAGATGTTGATCGATGCCGGGGCCAACCTCGACGTGGCGGTAAATACTCACACGCTAGAACACAAACACATGCTGCCTTCACAGGCCGCTGTCTGTGTAAACCGCTCCAAGCTTTACTACCAGCCATTCCCAACCTGTGGGGAGATGGCAAGTGTTTTGATTGATTGATTGAATGATTGATTGATTTAATACTTCATTGAGTTTTTTTGTTTTGTTTTTTTGAGGGGTGCTAGCCCCTCCTATGTCCAGCTTTGAGGGTTTGTGTAAACACAAACATTGTCCTAACACAAACATGGAAGGCCATTGATAATGAATGGCCAGTTTTGAGAGTTTGTATAAATACAAACATTGTGTAAACACAACCATTGAAGACAAAGGTGAGGATGCAAATTGTGATTGGCCGGAATGAGATGATGTATGATGATAAGAGCGCTCCTCACTTCACACGGGTGTGATTTTGGTCCTAACACAATTTACGTCACATGTGTCTGAGCAATTTGGAAATTGTGTCCTACACAAATACGTAAATTCTCCATTTATTGTCAATGGGAATTTACGTTGTGTAGACCAGCAAATCGGCTATTTCGGTCCTACACAAAAGTTTACTTACAGTCTCGTCTGTGTGTGTACTGGTGGTATGTCACTCTGCCTGCAAATGTGACCACCCAGAGGGCGCTGAAAACGCAAGCTTGTAGATTGGCTATTTTCGACAAATGTTCCCCCTAGAATAGGGATGGTAGCGTTCGAGTAGTTAATGGTAAAAAAACTTTACCATCACCGAAACGCTTGGTGCCCCCCCCTGTAGTAACTCTGAGGACCCCCTAGGGGTCCGGACCCCCTGTGGTAGACCTCCATATTGTGGTGTGTAATAATGGGTGTCTTTCTGTGTGTTTCCAGGTCCCACCCTGCTCCCCAAAGCACCCTTCCGTTCACCCGGACAGCAGACACTGGGCGGCCCTCACCTTCGCCGTGTTGCACGGCCACATCTCTGTGGTGCAGGTAGGGTGAAAACATGCACGGTACACCAAAGACATCATACTGTCTACACGGTACACCAACGTAGACATCATACTGTCTACACGGTACACCAACGTAGACATCATACTGTCTACACGGTACACCAACGTAGACATCATACTGCTTTGGACTTTTGACATTGTGCAGCATGTTAAGATCTCATCGCTTGTTCAAAACTGCGACACATTCCGTCTGTAAGACGTCGTGAAACGTCATAGGGACTTTCATTGGTTCAATATTTATAAAACTCACAGACACACTTGACCACTTTCACTTAATTTTGTGGAAGTGAAATAATATCCATAATGCCATGGAACTCAGCAGTGTGTGTGTGTGTGTGTGTGTGTGTGTGTGTGTGTGTGTGTGTGTGTGTGTGTGTGTGTGTGTGTGTGTGTGTGTGTGTGTGTGTGTCCTCTAGCTCGTACTGGATGTTGGGGCCAATGTGGAGGGAGCTGCCGTCCGCAATGGACAGGAGAGCACAGCCGAAAGCCCGTTACAGCTGGCTTCTGCAGCAGGTGGGTGCACGTACACACATGCACGTACACATGCACACATGCACACAGGCACGCAGGCACGCAGGCAGGCAGGCAGGCACGCACGCACGCACGCACGCACGCACGCACCCCCCCCCACACACACACACACACACACACACACACACACACACACACACACACACACACACACACACACACACACACACACACACACACACACACACACATACACACACACACACACACACACACACACTTTGTTAAGCTTTTAGAATAACACCCACTGATCTTGCGAGAGATCGAATTATGGTCAATGATGGACAAAGTATTCAACCAATTGAGTCCAATTATAGATGCTCTTGGTCAAATATTACTCAACAAGTGAAGGTTCCCATGTAAAATTTGTACTACATTTGAAATAAAACAATAATACTTTTCCCCATTCCTGGAAAAGTAGTGGGGTCAAAAGTACAATATTTGTCTTTGAAATGTAGACCAAAAATAAAAGTAAAGTTCAGATTCTCAAAGTACAGCGCTCAAGTAACTGCACTGTGTTACTGTGTCCACCACTTGGCCTGCGAGAGAAGGATTGAGTTATGGTGGACAAATTGAAGGAAGAAGTGAGGAAATGAGAGGGTTGTTGTAAAGCGGAGATGAGGGGTGGAAGGAGCGCAGTGCAGTGCAGCCTGCTGCGGTGGTTCAGAAGCTGCCCGGCTGCATTCCTATGTGGGATAGTTCACAGGCCACACATAGCTGCAGCCAAACGGGACACACGCGCCACATGCACATGCTCCACAACGCAGCTGGTTGTGTGTGTGTGTGTGTGTGTGTGTGTGTGTGGTTGTGTTTGTGTTTGTGTGTGAAGGTCAGATACCAACCCTATCCTATAGTTCCGGTTGTACAGCGTCGTATTGTTTAGACAGATGCTATAAATAGGTTCATGGTTTCTGCTATACTAGTTTCTTGAGCCACTTTGCTGCTCTCAATTCATTCATTCTTATGTAGGCCTATGTGACTAGTTACAGAACCTTCCTTATTGTAAGTCACTCTGGATAAGTGTGTCTAAAAAGATTTGTCATGTAAATATAAGTAGCAAGTTTCCTATCATAATCGCTGTTACTGTCCACGAAAGCCCTATATACTTTGCCGTGTACAACGATTATCCTATAATCTATAAGCTCACACACAGAATAGCATTTTTTTAGACTATTTCCGGTATTGACAATTCTTGCCTACAATGACAAGCCCTAAATACGGATGCCCGGTTGAAAGTGGTTGCATTTGCTTTAGGGACACGTTTAGGGACCTTTGCGTACATTATCAGATTATGTGTGTGTCTGTGTGTTTTCCAGGCAACTACGAGATGGTCAGCTTGCTCCTGGCTCGAGGGGCTGACCCGCTATCGAAGGCGCGCGACGGGAACGCCCTCACCTCGTCCCTCTACGAGGACATGAACTGCTTCAGTCACGCCGCAGCGCACGGCCACAGGTACTGGGAGGAGTGGCTCCTGGGGGTCCCCAGATGAATTATTGATAGTTAGGATAGGAACCAAATAGACCCAAACAGGTCTGTAAAACAGAGAGTGTTCAAATGGAACCAAATGGACCCTTACGGGTTTGTCACTCTGCGAGTGTACAAATGGAACCAAATGGACCCCTTACACTTACAGGTCTGTAACTCTTGAGAGTCTACACATGGAACCAAATGGACCCTTAAGGGTCTGTACATCTGAGAGTGTACAAATGGAACCAAATGGACCCTTACGGGTCTGTACATCTGATAGTGTACAAATGGAACCAAATGGATCCTTGTAAGTCTGTAACTCTGAGAATATAAAATTTGTTCATACATTTGTACTTTCTCAGAGTTATAATGGTTCCATTAGTACACTGTCAGAGTTGTGCGGGTCCATTTGGTTCCATTAGTACACTGTCAGAGTTGTGCGGGTCCATTTGGTTCCATTAGTACACTGTCAGAGTTGTGCGGGTCCAGGGCCAAATGCATACCAAACTCATACCAAAACCTTAACCCATTCAGGACTTTTGGTGTTTTAAGCCTTATGTTATACTTTAGCTATTGAAAAATAGCAGATCTACAAGCTCATAGTGCGGCACCGAGTGCCGCGCTACGAGCTTGTAGATCTGTCTGAAAACAGTTTGAGAACCACTACTCCGAAGGGAGAGAGTGTGTCCGAGTTAGCGCCGCATCATGTCTTCACCTCAGTGTGTTCTGAAAGCCGCTGATGTTAGTCAGACATGCCCACTTCCTGTAGCATACGGCGGAAGGGAGAAGTGACAGGTCAGGCAATCCTTCCATACAGAGTCCATCTGTCCCAGAACAGCAGCTGGCAGAGTAAAAGCAATACCCACCTGTTCAGTGTGTGTGTGTGTGTGTGTGTGCGTGTGCGTGTACGTGTGCGTGTGTGCGACTTTGCGTGTGTGTCAGATCACAGGATATAGACTCAACACTTCACATTCCAGGGTGATTGTGACAGATTATGTAATCAGAGAACAAGGAAGGATTACTTGAGTAATTGTCATTGAGATAACCACTCAAAGCTGCACTCTGTAACTTGCATGTCCTTCCCTGAGATTCGAACCTGTAACCCCTGTGCAAGCACTGACTTTTGTTTTATCACCACTGAGCTAATGGAGCTAATTAATTACTCTGGGGAGAAATAGAATTTTGACCTTAAAGGGATAGTTCACAATTTTTGAACTTAAGTTGTATGAAATACTTGCTATTAATATATTGGTTGCAACAGTATTGCCCGAGTCCCGTGGTGGGAGTTCTGCTCTGGTTTTGGTGAATATTAAGTAGTTCAGGTCATTTTGTGGGGGGCACAGGGGGCCACGCATTAATAGTAAATGAATCCACAAAACTAGCGTCATTTGTATTGTTGACCTATTTCTAAAATATTAGTGCAACTTTAGCTCAACTTTGACCCTACTATCACATGGAACTATTTTTTGGGCGTAGTGATATGGACACAAAAAACATAGTTCTGTGTGATAGAAGGGTAAAAAATTTACGAAAGTTGCACTATATGGTAGAAATAGGTCAACAATACAAATGACGCTAGTTTTGTGAATTAATTTACTTTGAATGCGTGGCCCCCTGTGCCCCCCACAAAATGACCAGAACTACTTAATATTTCACCAAAACCAGAGAAGAACTCCCACCACGGGACTCGGCAATCAATTAATACAGTTGCAACCACTATAATAATGGCAAGTATTTCATACAGCTTAAGTTAAAAAATTCTGAACTATCCCTTTAAGGCATTTATTTTGTCTTCCAGTAGTATGCCTGCCACATGGATCTAAAATATGTCTCAATAGAAGAGCAGGTAGACTAACTACTATACCACACAGCTGTGTTAGTTACTGGATGGACATACTCCCATACAGATTGGTTACATTTTATTCGCACAAAAAGTTACCCCATTTTGCCCTGTCTTATATTCTTTGTCATACGATGGCGTTATGCTGTGAAAATGACTCATCTACAAGCTCACATCTCCTTACTCATCTTGAGACGCACTGTGAAGTTGCAGATCTGCTGTTTAATCATTTCACAATGTAGAGACACCTGGTTGAAAGTGGTTAACCAGTGGTTAAAGCTAAGTTTCTCTATCTCTCTCTTTCTTTCTTTCTTTCTTTCTTTCTTTCTTTCTTTCTTTCTTTCTTTCTTTCTTTCTTTCTTTCTTTCTTTCTTTCTTTCTTTCTTTCTTTCTTTCTTTCTTTCTTTCTTTCTTTCTCCTTCCTTCCTTCCTTGTCTTTCTAGGAATGTGCTGAGGAAGCTGCTGACGCAGCCCCAGCAGGTCAAAGAGGACGTCCTGTCGCTGTATGAGATCCTAGCGGAGGGGGTGGTGGGCGAGGAGGAGGCCGGGGGTCCCCTGCCGCTGGCCGAGGGGGCCATGCCCAAGCTCTGCAAGGCCCGCATGAAGGCGCTGCAGGAGGCCAGCTACTACAGCGCCGAGCACGGATACCTGGATGTCACCATGGAACTGCGGGCCATGGGTACGTGTGCAAAGGAAACCAGCGTCACTTTTTAGTCAAGTGCCGTACTTCAAGGACCACTTCACCGGTTTTTAACCTATGTTCATGCAACTGGTCCTCACTGAAGCTGCGTTCACACGGGCAGATCGATGCAAAGATACAGTCTATTGTCAACGGAAGCCAGCGACATGACAATGCAAGGACTCAATGATGCATGTAGCTCAAATAAATGCTCTGATCTTTGCAACTTTGCATCTTTGCGTCTGCCCGTGTGAATGCAACATAATGCTCATTATAATATTCCCATTTGTTGTCTATCCACTCTGTGTCTCAGAGTAGGGCTGTGGACAGTTCGGAAATTCGGAATACAAACTAATAGAAAGGCTTTCTATTCCTGGAAAGTTAGCATGTAATAAAAGCCACTTGCATTAATAAAAAATAAATATTGTGTTTGAAATGACCAAACCTGCCTGCCGATGATGTCACTGGTAGGCGGCTTTTTGAAGTGTCCACAGCCTTCCTCTGAGACACAGACCGGGTAGAAAACAATGCTACCCTAATTTATGGATATGGGTGAAGTGGTCTCTAAGTACAATTTCGAGGTACTCCACTACATCTCAGAGGCAAAATAATTATTGTACTTTTTACTCTGCTCCAATTATGTGAAAGCTTTAGTTAGATCAAGGCCCTGGGCACACATGTCCTACTTTTTAGCAGATCTACGAGATCACAAGCTTGTGAGGTTGCAGATTGTAGAGTAGACACAGCTATTTTAGGTGAGTGACATTACGCGCCACCAAGTGTCACTCAGACTTAAGCGCTAAATATTGAATGCATCTCCCCCCCCCCCCCCCCTCATCATGACCAGGTGTGCCGTGGAAGCTCCATGTGTGGCTGGAGTCTCTGCTCTCTTCCCAGCAGCAGTCCAGCACGGGGGTCACCCTCTCCCTGCTCAGAGAGTTCACCTCCATCAGGGAGGAGGACTACTGTCTGGAGCTGGTCGACACGGGCCTGCCCCTCATGTTCAACATCCTACGCACCACCAAGGTATGAGCCTCTCGGCTCTCACAACAACCAATGCACACTTTTTATATATCTTGTAGAGTTTTGTCATGAAATACGTAGCACAGAGGTTGACAGAGAAGTGGCGTCCTCGAGGGGGTTCACCAGCAAAATGAGCATCAGTTTAAGCACTTTAACGGTTTAACCATATTTATACACTTCAACTATATTTTATTGCTGAGGCAACACCTACCAGCAGCTCCCAGTACTGCCAGTACTTACAGCATGTCTTAGTTACCAGAGCCATGCTACTTTTTAAATGCTCACAGGAGCTTGTACATTGGCTATTTTCAAAACATTTTGTGAAAATGTGTGAAATCATTTTGAAGACAATTTTACAACATAAATATCTTATGGGGGACACAAAATCATGCCAGGTGTGAGTCCACAGCCAACAATTTGGGAGTCCTTGCCATGAAAAAATCACCAATGTACGTAGAAGTAAAAAAAATGATGTGTTATTAACAGCTGCACTCTTCTCCTGTCTGTCACGTGTATTTGCATTCAGAATGATGCTATTACCCAGCAGCTGGCGACCATCTTCAGCCACTGTTTTGGCCCAGCACCTCTACCAACCATCCCTGAGGTGAAAGCCACCCTCTCAGCGCAGCTGGGTAAGCAACGGTTTTAAAACCTTGCACGTGTTTGGACAAGTAGCGATGATGCACAAATGACACAACATTACATTTGGACTTTTGCGGTGGTGTAAAGCAACTAAATACATTTACTCAAGTACTGTACAATGTTGAGATACTTTTTACTTTACTGGAGTGTTTCCCATTTTCGGTACCTTTTGATACTGATACTACTTTTGATACTGATACTTTTGTACTAAAGTACATTTTGATTACCGGACTTAAAACTGAGTATCTCTACGTTGCAGCATTGATACCTTTACTCACCTTTAAAAACTAGTACTCTAGTACGAGTACTCTTTCCACCACCACCATTGTTTGAAATTGTTCTCCCATACGGAGATTGAACTGTTGCCGTCGTCTGTCTTCCCCCGCAGACCCTCACTTCCTGAACAACCAGGAGATGTCTGACGTAACGTTTGTGGTGGAGGGTCGACCGTTCTATGCTCACAGAGTCTTGCTGATCACCGCCTCGGACAGGTGAGAGACCCAGAGAGACAGAGTGCATGCCATGCATGCCATTTAAAAAGTTGCTACATCTATTCGCTCCGTAAGATCAGAGTTTTATACGTTTAGGGTGAGCTTTTTTGCCCCATTGGTGAGAGGCAAGGCTCAGCATTTTATATTGAGACTAGTGCAGTGACTTTTGGGCGCATGCAGAGTAGCTCATCCAAACGACTTTACACTGGACTTCCTTGGGTCCTCACCTCAGCAATACACCCGCAAAATGTAAAGTTGATTAGATGAGTGGTTTGTGAGATATGCAAAGGATAGACAGACAGACAGACTATGCATACAGAGATTCCTGGAATGTATTAGATAGATACATCGCATATGTAATCATTCTGACTGATGTGATTTTCTTGATTAGATTCAAGTCTCTGCTGGCGACCTCGGGTCCTGATGCGACCCCTGGCAAGGAGATTGAAATCGGCGACGTCAAGTACAATATCTTCCAGGTAACAAATCAGTTTGTTGAGTCTTCACTTAAAAACCTGCATCATATGTTGTACACATATTTGTGTCCTCCTACTCAAGGGATGGTGGATATCCGATTTGTGGAAGCTGTAAGGATTACTTGTATATTATCTAGAAAATGATATATATATATAGACCCTTTGGATATCAAACATAAACATTATTGTGTTCAGTAACCATTCGTTAAAGATTAGCTAATGCTTTCCTAGAGATCACTGGCTCTCAAAATTGGGTCTGGGGACAAATGGCAAATGGCCTATTGAATATGAAACTGTGGATTCTTGAAATGCCAAAAGTTGAGAATCACTGTCGTTGGGTTGTACAATTTGTATATGATAATAAGAGAAGGAATTGCCAGCACTCCAAAGTCCTTCTGGTAGTTTTTAATTCATGAAACAGCATGGGCAAACACGGGCGTGTTTCCTCGTCAAGCCTCCTTCAGTGTGAAGGAGGCTTGACACGTCCGTGTTTGCCTGGTGCCTTTTCATGAATTAAAAAGCACAGGAACAACTCTTTGTCCTAGGCTATACATTGAGTCTTGTTGAGCCCTGCACCCGCTAAACTATTGCTTTAAGCCATTCAGGCCTGACGTCGAAATAAAAAAAAAAGTTTTCTAAATCATGACAATTTTCGGAAAGATTTGAGGCACATTTTAACGATTTAAAAAAAATAGCAGACCTACAAGTTCATAGCGCGCCACTCGGTGGCGCGCTATGAGCTTGTAGATCTGCTATTTTTCAATAGCTAAATTATAACATAATGTTTAAAACACCAAAAGGGGTTCCCGCCCCAAAATGGGTTAATGGTTAATGTGGTTAAACGCTAACGTGACATGGATGCGTTCCAGGTCTCAATGGATTAAAGGGCTGAGTTGTGCTAGTTTTGCTTCTACTTTGTGTCATTTGTGACCAATAAAGCTGGACATGACAAGTGACATCTGACCTCTCCCCTCCAGATGATGATGTCATACCTGTACTGCGGAGGAACGGAGTCACTGAAGACCAACGTGTCTGACCTTCTACAGGTGAGAATGACCCAAGAATCAATCAAATGTGACCAGTTTAGTGTCACATCACAGGTTACGTGTGTGAGAAAGAAGTTGTTTTTGTGCAAAGCTCCATCGTTTTGTTGTTTTCAGAAAGGAAAGAAAGAAGAACATCTAAGATATCTACATATCGTCTCTGTCGAGGTGGAAACCTCACATATCCAAAAACCGTTACTTTTCCGGATTCAAATGTATAAAACAGCAAAAGTTGCAGATCTACAAGCTCAAAATGCATCGCTTCGTGCCACGTTTCTAGCTTGTGGATCTGCTACTTAGGAGGCTTTTGTGTGATGCTGTAGTATGATCAAGTAGGGCGTTCATTTACGAAGAAATAATAATATGGAGATAGGAGGTGGTGGTGCAAAAAAATAGGTGCCGACTGTGTGTAAACACGGGTACATCAGTTGCTCTTCATACACGTCCGCTGTGGACACCACAGTTATCACTTCATGGCACCATTACAGACCAACACAAATACAAAACAGATGCGTAGAATCGGTCCGACTTAGAAATATCCTTGACAATCTAATCATGTGGTTTGGATGCGGAACTCTTGTTGAATGAAGGGGAATTATTGTGTTTCCTGCTCCTTGCCAGTCCTGGCCCCTGCGAGTATATTCCTAGTATATTTATCGCATAATATTTTACTGCTTGGGTTTAATATTTAATTATATTCGTTTGAATCTATCTATTTAAGTAAGTAAGTAGATCAAAGTGGCTTGAACACCCTTGTTCAAGCCACTTTGATCTACTGAAAATGGGGTCTATCCCCATTTTCAAGTGCTAGACTGCTGGGAAATGGTTGCTATTGCAACACCTACCATCAGCTCCCAACTTACCGCATGTCTTAGTTACCCAAGCCATGCTATTGGCAGAGGCCAGGATCAAACCCAGTACCATGCACTCCAAAGGCTCCAAAGGCGTTGTGAGCTTGTAGATCTGCTATTTTCACTAGTTTGGGTCCTGGGGAGACATCACATTTCTCTTTCGGATGACGGTCTAAAAAGTTTGGAAACCACTGCTCTATATCGACTGAGCTACCAGGACATTTCTCCAATTATGATTTCATTACGCAGCCACTATTTGACTATGTATGTGATGTTGATGGCAACATGGAGCATTTTGGGTGCGTAACAGCACTAATTATTTCTGGTGTTCTCTTGTAGCTGTTGTCAGCTGCCAGCCTGTTCCAGTTGAGGGCGCTACAGAGGCACTGTGAGCTCATCTGCTCCCAGAACATCACTCTGGACAATGCAGTGGACATCTACAGGACAGCCAAGGTAACATGTCCGCACGCACAGTCCCACGCACGCACGCACGCACGCACGCACGCACGCACGCACGCACGCACGCACGCACACTAATGCTTGGAATGGGTTCAGAATCATGCTATTTAAAGCAGAATGAAATTTAGAAAATGTTGCCTTTGGTGGCCATATGGATTTGGGGCTCTCACAAATTTTGCTCTTATTTTGGCGAGGGGCATGGGGGCTCAATTTGTTATTTAACCTTCATAGGTGGCAAATCCTTTCTCTTTCTGACAAAGTAAAAAATGTTGATTTTAAAATGACTTTTAGCTGAGAAACATCGCTATGGCAAACAGTAATTCAATAAAAGTAAACTTTTATTCAGGAATAATAACAGACAGAATGCCTCGATGAAAGCCATGTAATATAAACAGCTTCACTATCTTCATTCTCTCCTCTTTTCTCCTCCAGGCCCACGGCTCAGTGGAGCTGAGCACCTTCACCGAGGGTTACTTCCTGCAGCACATGCACGCACTCCTGGAGAAGGAGGGCTTCAGGAGCCTGCTGCTGGCCCCCACTGGTGCCACCACCGGGGCCCGCACGGGGCCACACGCCTCGGCCACATCTCTGGCCCACAGCGGCAGGGGAGACTCGCCCGCGGAGGAGCTTGAGGCCACCTTAGCACGTCGACTGCGCTCTCTCTATGTCACCTCCAGAGTTTGAGAAGAAGGATGCAGATGAATGGAGTGGAGAATTTGATGAGGAGGAGCAGGCTGTGCATACTTTTGGACTTATATCGCAGATACAGGTATCGGATGTGATGTCAGCAGCTTTAATAGTTGATGGAAACAGACTGTTGATCGTGTTTGACAATGACGCTGACACTAGCGAGAGGACGTTCCTGCCACTCGTTTAAACCCTGCTCCTCCACGGACAAGTCAGTGTTTTATCTTCAGTGCTGGCCATTTATTGCAGTGTACGACATGTCCACCCACCAAGTGAGTGGAGCGGACGTGATGCTCTTTCTACGAGGCTCTGGAAGCTTGAACATAGAGAGAGAGAGAGGGGGGGGGGGGGGGGATGAGAGGGAAGCGAAGGATGGATGGATGGAGGCAGCAGGTGAAAACTCTGTGAATTTTAGGACACTTCTGCCCTCTAGTGGACAAACCCTGACAGTTAGGATTACAAGTGGGAGAGTCAGTGGTTGGTGTTATTTCAAGGACCCCTTATGACTTTACAAGGATCCATTTGAAACCCCCTCTCTCTCACGGAACCCTGAGGGGGCCCGCTTTGAGGGCCACTGGATCTACATTGGGGTCTTTCTGCTATGTTCCTTTCAGCGGGTTGACAGTGAGGAGGTAGATAAAATTATACCTCCGTCATTGACATAAGCTTTGGATTGTTTTCAATTCACAAGTGGATTAACAAAAGTACTTTGATTTCTTTTAAATGTAATTATTTGCTTTTATTTTCTATTTCTATTAAAAAAGATAAAGAAAAAAAAGGAAAGAAGAAAAAAAAGAAGTATGTCAGGAGAAATAAAACACTTAAGTAAGTAAAGACTGGGATGGACATTTTCTATTTAAAGAAGAAAAGATGCGAGAGTATTTAACAGGGAGTTCCCTTTTTATTGTTTTAATCTGAGTAAAATTATAATAATAATAATAATAATAATATTGTTAAAAACAAATGCTTTTTGAGTAGCTGTTATTTTTGTCCTGTTAACACTTTTAACAGTTAATTAAGCTGGCATTAAGTTGGGGTTGAATGCTTCTACAAAGGTTCAATAAGAAAATCCAACATGGGATTTTGGAATACATACACTATGATGTAATGCTTGGTATTGTAATAAAGGTCGACGTCTAGGAAACGTGGAATTCTGGCATTCATTTTATATCATGGTCGAAAACCATGAAGAACGACATGCTACAGTATGTCGTTTTTCATGATTTTCATTGTTTGTTTTATCGTCTTTAACCAATAAAAACGACATACTATAGTATGTAGTTTTTCATGGTTTTCGACGACATACTATCACACAGTATTAGGTAAGGTAAGGTAAGGTAATTTTATTTATAAAACGCCTTTCAAAACAGTTGTTACAAGGTGCTGTACAATAAACTAATAGGAATAAAACAAGAACATCACAATCAGAGATAAACCAACGATGAAACATCAGCAAAAACAGTACATAGAAATAGATAAAAACAGAAACAGAACAGTACATATTATCATACTAGCAGTATTAGTGATGCACCGAACTTTCGTCCGCAGAAAATATTCGGCAGAAAATGGCTAAAAATGCATTTTCGGCCTATTCGGTTTCGGCCCGAATAGGCAGAAAATATATCACTGAATAGTGTATGCAATTAATGCTTTCAAAAGAGCTAAATACATGTTTTATGGACCCATAATAGTGGTTATTATTGTCTCCACCAGGCCGAAGGCATGGGGAGAGAGTATGTTTTGCACTCCGTCCGTGTGTGTGTCCGTGTGTGTGTGTGTGTGTCCGTCCGTCCTTCCGTCCGTCTGTTACCAGCTAATCTCCGGCACCGTTAACCCGGTCGATGCCAAACTTTGCACACACACTCCCTGGATGCCAACGATGAACCTCTGCCCCACATTTTCCAGAACGGCCTGTTATAGCGCCACCATGAGGCAGCTTTTCACATTTTTTACCTAAAACTGCACCGATCTGCGTGAAACGTTGCATGCACACTCTCTAGAGGCCAAGGACAAACCGTTGACCTGCATTTTCCGCATCTGCCTTTTATAGCGCCACCAGGAGGCCGACTTTTGTAAAACACATTTTTTGATATTACTCCTCCAGATTCTGTCCAAAAAATCCACAAATCGTTACACACTATCTCTATGGTCATGTGCTCAAGTCGGATCTGTCCGATATTTCATATTCCATCCTAATTGGCTATAATTAGCTTTCACAGTTTGCAAAATTGCCCCGTTTTGAACAAAAGCCTCAAATCATGAACGCAGCATGCAATTTATGTGAAATCTTTCACACATTTTCTTACTAGGCTGAGGAATATATCCCACCCTTTTCACATTGGCCTGTTATAGCGCCACCAACAGGTTGATTTTAGCAAAACACATTTTTGGAACAAAATGCCTCAAAAACATGTTTATATTAATCCTAAACATTTTGCCAAACATCTCACACAGTCCTATCCTCCTGGTGGAGACCTGTGCCCAGAAGGGCACTTTTTCTAGTTTAAGTTAAGTTTTTCCATAACCATTTATTTTGCCATAAATCAGGTAGCTTTAAGGTACAGCAATGGTAGGAAAAAAGATATATCATATTAATCATATTCGGCCAACTGTTTCCTATATTCGGTATTCGGTTTCGGCCAAGAATTTTCCTTTCGGTGCATCCCTAAGCAGTATACTACTATACATCATAAAGGTGAAACCACAAAAAAAATAATATATATATAATACTACTAGTAACTAGTAGTATTATATATATATATTTTTTTTTTGTTGTGGTTTCACCTTTATTTTATATTTTTTATGGAGGGACAGACAGTAGGCTGACAGTAAATGGGGAGAGAGATGGGGGAGAGGACATGCAGTGAGGGCCGTCGGGATCGGGAGTCGAGCCCACGGCACACTGCCAGACTGGATTACCAGCCAAGGTGCCTGGACCACTGAGCCATGGCCCAGGCCTACTAGTAGTATTCTAGTAGTATACGGGTAGTAGTATACTAGAAGTATAGTAGTAGTATACTGGTAGTGTACTACTAGTCTTCCGAAACCATGAAGTATGTCGTTTTTTCATGATTTTCATAATTTTTTTTAAATCCTCCAAAAACATGAAAAACGACATACTATAGTCTGTCTTCCGAAACCATGAACTATAGTATGTTGTTTTTTCATAGTTTTAAAAATATACAGTAGTACTTTCAAATTTGAGAAATGTATAATGGGGTCAATGGCAGATTTTGGCACGTCAAAAAATCACTTTCACCTAGAAACTCCATTCACACTTTTTATGATTCAGCTTACTGTGGAGACACATGCTGGAACTTTTTACTTTGAAATGTTTTGTAGTTTCTGAGTTATTTAACTTAAATGCACAATGCATTCTCAATGGCAATAGCACAAACGTTGGCACGCTACTAGTCTTACATACTTACACCTAGAAACCCCATTCAAACTTTCAAATGTTCATCTTAAGGTGGACATGTTTGCCTGAAAATTAATCTTTGAAATGTTTCATAGTTTTAAAAATACTAGTCCGACTCCTTACCCGTTCTGAATATATGAACAGCAAATGATGTTCAGTGTGGTCGTGTGGGTCTGTTGCGCAGAAAAGTGTGTCCCAGTATTAATCTGTGTCCGTCCCAACATGCATTTCATTGGTGACACTGGTGACACGTGATTTGCGGGGAGATGTGGTTTTTTTGTCGCAAATTAATTTAATTAAGATGAATGTTAGAATGTTTGGCGTGTGTAATGCAGGGCCGATTGAGGTTGGAGGACAGGGCTGTGCGGCGCTAGGTTCCGTGAGGCGGTCCGTGCGTCGTGGCGCTGTGAGATGGCGCAGAAAGCGAGCAGCTGTCTTGCTCTATGCTAAGGAAGTACTCTGACAGACAGACAGCGACCGAGCGATTTAAACAGCGAGCGAGCGTCCGCTAAATTATTAGATAGATAGTGCTTTCAAATTTGATAAATTTATAATGGGGTTCAATGACAGATTTTGGTACGTCAAATAATCGTTTTTACCTAGAAAGTGAGTTTCATATTTTTTTTCAAATCCTCCAAAATCTTGAAAAACGACATACTACTATGTATATAGCATGTCCTCCGAAACCATGAACTATATTATGTCGTTTTTTCATGTTTTTCATAATTTAAAAAGAAATCCTCCATAAACATGAAAAACAACATACTATAGTATGTCTTCCGGAAGCATGAACGTATGTCGCTTTTATGTTTTTCATAATTTTTTAAAAATCCTCCAAAAACAAGAAAAACAACCAAAACCATGAACTATAGTATGTAGTGTTTTCATAGCTTTAAAAATAGTAGTGCTTTCAACACTTCAACCTAGAAACTACAATCTACTTCTCTCTCTACTTATCCTCAGTTGTTTTCCTTTTTCCTTGTTCTATAAGTCTCTCGGTGGATCCAGTAAGTGGTGGTGGCATGAGGCTTGAACCTGCAAGTGCTGCAGTGCAAACATCCAGGTATCAGCGAACTATGCACTCCACCATCAGTACCTTTGCCAGAGTGAATGACTTTTTTGTGCGCTTTTATCTTCTTCTTTCTGCAAAGTAAAGTTTCAGAGTGAAGAGCAGAGTTTGAACCCACAATGTCTGGATCATGTGGACAGACGCTTAACACTGTGAGCTACAACACTCTCTGTGCTCTATGATGGTTTCTCCTCTCTTTTATCTGTCTAACATGTATGATAACAAAGCACTGAAGACACGTGATGAACAGCAAACACTGAACCCAAGGGCCCATTTGAAGTGACAACCAGAAGAACAACCTAAAATAGAAGCTAAACTATGAACATTCTCAGAGAGCTCAGTGGCTCCCAGTGTTAAGGCAATGTCTATGTGAGTCAGAGGTTGTCAGTTCAAACCCAGCTGAACTCTGTTTACTTTCACCCTTGAGCGTGTTTTGGAGAAGAACACTGCAAAGAGATGGAAAGCTGAGCAGGTTCTCAAAGAGCATGGTGGCTCTCTGGGTTAAGACACTGTCTATATGATCCTCAGGTTGTGGGTTTGAATCCAGCCAAGGCTCTTCAATCTGAGACGTCCAGAAGAACACCCTAAAACTGTGATAGGTTACAGAGAGCATGGTGGCTCCCTCTACTAAGACACTATGTATATGATCCTCAGGTTGTGGGTTTGAATCCAGCCAAGGCTCTTCAATCTGAATCATAGATGGGGGACTGTTGCCAAATTATTTATTTTGTGTCCTTGTATAGTATGTTTTCCGAAACCATGAACTATAGTACGTCGTTTTTTTCATGTTTTTCATCATTAAAAAAAACTCTGTGTGGGGGTCCCCGGGGGGAGTTCCAGACCCACAGGAACGCACCCAGGGTTAGCAGGGAGAAATCCAGCAGAGCCGAACGCCAAGTCAAATATCATATGCACACTCATTACTCATTCTGTAATAAATATTGGTAAATCTATTCGTGAGTTGTCTGACTGAAATGAGACGTAGCTTGCAGAGTTAGTTCAGTCAGACATACTCGAGGGGGTTCATGCTATGCTCAAAGGCGCATACTATACTCAAGGGGTTAACATGCTGCATTACTATCACCGTCTCCACACCATAGCGCAAAACGGTCTTAAGCTGCGCACTTCTTAAGCTGCGCGCAGCTTAAATTCTGAGTTTTTAGACAGCTGGTGGATGGAAAAGAAGCTCCACCTCCGCGGAAGACTTGAGCGGAAGAGAGCGTTTCCGGGAATCTGGCCGTCGCGCAAGAATTCAGCGGAGGTGGAGCTTAATTTCCATCCACCAGCTGTCTAAAAACTCAAGCTTTAAGCTGCGCGCAGCCGAGAACTTGCGCAGCTCTTTCGACCGTGTGGCAACAGCTTATGTGGGTGTACAAGTGTGTGAAAGTCCCTCACGTCATTCGCCGATGCGGTCAGCTGACCAATTGGGCGGGCTACTTAAGCTCACCAGTCTGCATGCTCTTCCTGCCTTCCTCTGCATATGGTCCCTGGTTGTATGTGATGTTTTTTCCCACCACCACCGGTGGGCTCTGCTATTTATGTTCCCCATGGGGGGTTATTGTATATCTATCTCCCTGCTCTTAATGTTTTATGTTGTTGCTTAGGTGGTGTACAGACGAGGACGTATTCTGTGTTACTCGGGCAAGTAATTAGCCGATCTGCCCTTTTTGTCACACGGAGACGGCGTTTTGGGGGACTTAAACGGCTAATTTTGAAACTACCTTCCAGAGTGGGAAAGTTTGGAGACGCGACTTTCACGTCTCCGTGTGTACAGCGAATGCCGCCTAATTTGCTGAAACAGTGATGTCATAGTCCCCTCGCCCCCTCCAAACTAACTAGTGTTAATGGTTTATTTCACCATAACCACTTACATACATAAGTATCACAGCTATGTTATATTTGCACATAATGTCTATAAATCTCTTGCATGCATGAGCTTGTAGAGGAGCTATTTTTGGAGAACAGATATAAATTATGGTGATTACCAATCTGGAAAAACAAGAAAAAAAACGGATGATCTTCTACATTATTGTTACTATTAAATGGTGTAGTGTAGAATAGATTAGTATAGGCTATACAAGATAGGCAGCACAGCCACCGCACGTTCCTCTCAGGCAGGTCTGACTGCGCAGTGCACACTGCACAGCATGCATGGACCTCATCGTGCTTCTCTTCTTGGGTGGAAATTAAACATTCTTTGTGTAACTTCAAAACGGCTTTGCATTGAGAGACCACAGGTAGGATAAACACATTGTTTACTGTCCATATTCCTCTATAAACGGCCTGTTTTCACTGTTTCCAATTGCTCTTTTTTTCATACTTTTGTATAGCCTATGTGCAATGATTAGCGCTGTGCTGCCAGCAGGTGGAATCAATCTAAACGAGCAATTATCTGACATTCAGAGGTGTTGCGCACCAGCGAATATTCAATCTCCAAAGTCAAACTCATAAGTTCACAATGTACCATGCCGCTCCTCGTTGTGAGCTGTATGATGATCTGAGCGAGAGAAGGGGTGCGCGCTCTCTCTCTCTCTCTCTCTCTCTCTCTCTCTCTCTCTCTCTCTCTCTCTCTCTCTGAATGTGTGAATCACTTACTTTGTGCGTGCTGCTCGTTTTCAGAAGAATTAATCCAAGGTTTGTCATATTATGGTTTAAAGTAGCCATAAACTTTAGCTGGTAGTGGTAAGTCAGTGTGTGCAGAGTGAGAAGCAGCACTGCACTGCTCTGAAACCTCTGCTGATTAAATAGCCCCATATGTGCCCTCTCCCTATGCTCATTCTGTAGCTCCGAGATGAGGTCACACACTGGGCCCCTCCCTCCCAGTCCAGTCAGATTCATGAAACGTTCTTAAGCGTAAGCATGTTCTTATGATGATGAATCCAAATCCTCGTACCTTGAAGGGGTGTGCCAGTTCATTCAAATTATCATAGGTAGACGCCCCACATATCCTAATTAGCATCCTAATTACCATAAGGAACCGCCCCACCAATCCCATATAAGGCATTGGGAATTCACTTTCCTACCTGTGTTCACCCAGGTGGGTGTGGTTTTGCATGACTCCATGGCCTTGCCTGCAGTCACACCTGTGTGTGATTGCAGCACACAGAAATCACAGGACCTCACACATAGAAATAAAGTTGAGTGAACTCAAGAATACCTAAACTAAAGTCTAAATATGGTGGAACACCAGACTCCAAACATTAAAAATCAATAATACTGTGGAGGTACTGTGAACAGAAAATTTCAATATTCAATATTTCAATATTCATGAATGTATTTTATTATGTATCTCACAATAGTCAACTTGGGGGGGGGGGGGGGGGGGGGGTGATGGCGGGTGGGGTGGGGGTTATGTGGTGGGTATGGTGCGTTTGTTTGGGTTGGGTTGTGAACTCTAAACCAGTGGTTCTCAAACATTTTCATGTCAAGGACCCCCAAATTGACATGCATTCTGCAGACCCCCATATGAAAATATTTTCTGCTAGGCAAATGTTTTGAAGATTTATCAAAATGTTTCGAAAATAGCCAATCTACAAGCTCAAAATGGGCAGTAATGGGACGCGTTTGTGAGCTTGTAGATGTGGACTGCCTGGCACTTCCTCAAGGACCCCCCTTTGAGCATCATGCAGATGGCGCTGTTTTTCCTTTATGTTTTCAGATTGCACTTAAGAACAAAAAAGGCACCCTAAGAGTGCTCCACAGTGTGCGTAGATTCTGTTCTTACCTACGAAAAAAATCACAGCTAAGAAAACATTGAGGGATCGCAAAACCTTCTTAAAAACTTCCTATGTGGGTCTAAGAACAAATTTCCTCTTAAGAACTTCTTAAGAACGGTTGGCGCATGAAACTGATTAAATTGATATGACCTAGATAGCCTATGTCATATGCGCATCTGACTGGCATGATAATTAGTTATTTGGCAACACCTTTATATTTGTTTTACCTCATTTATAAAATGCTTTCATATAGCCTTCTTCGAATAAGCTTTTTCTTTTTTTTGGGTGGCCATGTACAGGCCGGCCATATGTACTACAGCTTTCTCTTGAAAACGGAGCAGTTTACCGGTCTCGTGTATACAGCATACATAATTAACATAACCGCAATGTAGACGCAGTAAAGTTTTATATCGTTCACAAACTTGCGCGGGGAACAGCCCGAGACGTCCTCGTGTGGAAAGCACCTTAATCTTGCCGAGAAATCCAGCAGAGCCGAACGCCAAGTCAAATATCATATGCACACTCATTACTCATTCTGTAATAAATATTGGTAAATCTATTCGTGAGTTGTCTGACTGAACCTGCACTTGTATGTACTCACTTTATACAAGACATAGTATGTTTGTTGTCTTTGCAGTTTCACTCCGTTTTCACTACACTCATTTGGAGTCAGCTACACCTCAAGGAGGACAGTATATCCATAATCATCTACAAATCGCCGTAATCCTCTACGAATCGCCATAATCCTCGCGAATTGCCGTAATCCTCGCGAATCGCCATAATCCTCGTGAATCGCCATAATCCTCTACGAATCGCCGTAATCCTCTACGAATCGTCATAATCCTCGCAAATCGCCATAATCCTCGCGAATCGTCATAATCCTCTACGAATCGCCATAATCCTATACGAATTGCCATAATCCTCTACGAATCGCCATAATCCTCTTCAAATCGCCATAATCCTCTACGAATTTCCGTAATCCTCTACGAATCGCCATAATCCTATACGAATTGACATAATCCTCTACGAATCGCCATAATCCTCTACGAATTGCCATAATCCTCTACGAATCGCCATAATCCTCTACGAATCGCCACAATCCTCGCAAATCACCATAATCCTCGCAAATCGCCAAAATCCTCTACGAATCGGCATAATCCTTTACGAATATAGGAATCGCCATAATCCTCTACGAATCGCCATAATCCTCTACGAATCGCCATAATCCTCTACGAATCGCCGTAATCCTCTACAAATCGCCATAATCCTCGCAAATCGCCATAATCCTCGCAAATCGCCATAATCCTCTACAAATCGCCATAATCCTCGCAAACCGCCGTAAACCTGTACAAATCGCCATAATCCTCGCAAATCGACATAATCCTCGCAAATCGCCAAAATCCTCTACGAATCGCCTTAATCCTCTACGAATCTCCGTAATCCTCTACGAATCGCCGTAATCCTCTACGAATCGCCGTAATTCTCTACGAATCGCCTAATCCTCTACAAATCGCCGTAATCCTCGCGAATCGCCGTAATCCTCGCGAATCGCCGTAATCCTCTACGAATCGCCATAATCCTCTACGAATCGCCGTAATCCTTTATTCCATAATTATCATAATCCCCCCCCCACAATCAAAACCGACACTGTCACAATTACATGGTGTTCTTTTTCTCAAATCCAAGTTGTTTCTATGCCTTATTGTGCATATTGTTCTTATTGCGTATTGCCTTCCTGCTTGGTCCTGCCTTATCGCTGCTTTCAGCTATATTTTTATTTATGTTTTACCCCTAACCTTCCATATTCCGAGGCTGCTGAATCGAATGGTCTAGATCCCAATTTTCCTTTAGAAATGTGAAAGGTCACCAAAAAGACTGGAATTTGACCTTTGTGAGAAAGTAGACAAAGTAGGGGCGTTGCTTATGTCGATTATGCAAATTAGGTTGTCCACGGGTTCGTATCGGGAGGTAATCTGACATTCCATATGTTGATCTGACCACATCAAACCCTGTACACTGAAGACACGCTCCATATATG
This sequence comes from Electrona antarctica, assembly GCF_951216825.1. Taxonomy (NCBI): domain Eukaryota; kingdom Metazoa; phylum Chordata; class Actinopteri; order Myctophiformes; family Myctophidae; genus Electrona; species Electrona antarctica. The sequence continues at coordinate 28,521,028 of NC_136810.1, forward strand.
GCCAGTACAGAATTCCTTCCATATGTTGATCTGACCCCCCCATACCAAAGCGGCAGCGCTCGCCCAGAAGTCTGCTGTCACCTAGGCAGATGTGTAAACGCAACATCTCCCTTTGGCGTCTTACTGGTAATAGATGATGGAAAAGGGGATAGCGGAGGTCTGTTGTGCGTGACGTCAGCCCAGCGCTCAGTCAGACCTATATATGGTGTTATAAACGTCACAATAGATAGAAGACACATAAGGAAACAGAAGAACGCAGTCGAGAGAAGAGAAGACAGAACCCCTCTGAGTATGTCTCCTTCAGCGGAGAACATCCGGCTCCAGTCACTCGAGGCGGAAAAGGAGCCATTCGAGAAGGTCTACCGGATGGGCTCTGTGCTGAACAGCGGGGGATTCGGCACGGTGTATGCGGGCAGCAGGATTGCTGATGGCGCACCGGTCGCTGTGAAACACATTACCAAGGTTGACAACTGGGGCACCATCAAGGGCTCCACGGTGCCCCTGGAGATCCTGCTCCTGAGGAAAGTGAGCAGCGCGTCGTTCCGTGGGGTCATCCGCCTTCTGGACTACTATAAATGTCCAGACGGTTGGCTTATCGTCATGGAGCGCCCGGAGATGGCCAAGGATCTGTTCGACTACATCACGGACAAGGGCACCTTGGACGAGGCGACAGCCCGGGGCTTCTTCCGCCAGGTTCTGGAGGCGGTGCGGCACTGCTATGCTTGCGGCGTAGTACACAGGGACATCAAGAACGAGAACCTGCTGCTGGACCTCCGTACGGGGGAGCTCAAGCTGATCGACTTCGGTTCAGGGGCTATTCTCAAAGACACCGTCTATACTGATGTCAGCGGCACACGAGAGTACATCCCGCCCGAGTGGATTCGCTTCCATAGATACCACGGCCGCTCTGCGGCAGTGTGGTCGCTGGGCGTGCAGCTGTATGACATGGTGTGTGGGAACATCCCTTTCGAACGTGACGAGGAGATTCTCAGAGGACGCCTGTACTTCAGGAGGAGGATTTCTCCAGAGTGCAAGCACTTGATCAAGTGGTGCCTGGCCCTGCGGCCTTCGGACCGGCCCTCTCTGGAACAGATCTGTAACCACGCCTGGATGCGGGGGACCCATCCTGTCGCGGACGGGCTCTGCCCTTTTGGAAAGATTGTTGTCAGTACTAATGTGGATATAAAGTGCAGTGATGGGCGAATCCGCCAGGCAACCGTGACCTCACTGAACAAGGACAACAACAGTGTTGCAGTGGAGTGGCTTGAGAACAGAGACAAAAAAAGGAAAGAGTTTGACTTGGGGAGTATATTTGCTCTAAACCCACATGTGGCCCCAGATGAGATTTTCTCCCGCCCAAAGACACCACCACCGCATCCCACTCCTTCTTCTGTTAAAATCAATAAAATGGTAAAGAACCAGAACACACTAGTGCTGTCTCCATCCAGAGATAAAAGAGTGGCATTGGCCCGCACCAGGCTGCCCCGGGAGTCTGAACGACCACCCCTTCCCCCTGCCCAACAGCCTGCACAGGTTCAGAGTCAGACACCACAACTCCAGAGGAGCCCAAAGAGGAAGTCCCACTGTGTGAAGGAGGTGGAGAAACTCCAGGAACAGAGAAAAAGACGCCGGCTAGAGCAGCAGGAGCTGAGAGAGAAGAGGGCCCAGGAGGTGACCGCCATCCCTAACTGCGAGATTATGAGCATGATCAGGGATTTCAGAGCCGGTCTAGAATACAGACCTCTGACCACTGCCGACCTGATTGAAGAACACAGAATATGTGTCTGCGTGAGGAAGCGTCCACTGAACACGACGGACCTGGTGGATGTGATCACCATTTCCAATAAAGACGTGGTGATGGTCCACAAACCCAAACAGAAGGTGGACCTGGCCCGCTACCTAGAGAACCAGACCTTCCGCTTCGACTACGCCTTTGACGACTCCACGACCAATGAGATGGTGTACAAGTTCACGGCCAGGCCTCTGGTGGAGACCATCTTTGAGAGCGGCATGGCTACCTGCTTTGCCTACGGACAGACAGGAAGTGGAAAAACACATACTATGGGTGGAGAGTTTTCTGGACAAGACCAGGATTTTTCCAAGGGAATCTACGCTCTAACGGCTCGGGATGTATTCCTTATGTTGAAGAACCCCAACTATAAGAAGTTGGAACTACAAGTATATGCAACCTTCTTTGAAATCTACAATGGGAAAGTGTTTGACCTGCTGAATGCTAAAGCAAAGCTGAAGGTGTTGGAGGACAGTAATGGGCAGGTTCGGGTGGTAGGACTACAGGAGAAAGACGTCAGATGTACAGAGGACGTGCTCAAACTCATAGAAGTGGGAAACGGCTGCAGAACACTGGGTCAGACATCGGGCAACGGCCATTCTTTTAGGAGCCACGCCATGTTCCAGATCATTCTGCGAAGAAGAGGTAATACACATGGGAAGTTCCTGCTAATCGACCTGGCTGGGAACGAGAGCGGAGCTGACACACCCAGCACCGACCGCCAGACTCGTCTGGAGGGAGCTGAGATTAACAAGAGTCTACTGGCACTGAAGGAGTGCATCAGGGCTCTGGGACACAACAAGTCTCATACTCCTTTCAGGGCGAGCAAGCTCACCCAGGTCCTCAGAGACTCCTTCATCGGGTACAACTGCCGAACGTGCATGATTGCAACCATATCGCCTGGCATTACGTCATGTGAAAACACGCTCAACACACTACGCTATGCTAACAGAGTGAAGGAACTGGTGGTAGGCCCCAACCAGGTATTGGAGAAAGATCGAACCAGTTGCCAGTCAGTCGACCAGAACCAGCTGGAGCCAACGCCACAGGGAGATGACCTCAAGTTGCTCTGTGAGCAGACCGAGGAGTGTCTCAGCTTTTTACCATCCAGGAAACGGTGTCTCAGATGGTGGCGATGGAGGAACAGGTTGTAGAATACCATGCGCTCTAGTCATCTAGCAGGTTGGAGGATGACAGAGAAGGTGGATATGAACAGATCTTCAGGCTCAAATTAGTCATACTTTTATTAAACCCCTGCACTATTTGGGAGGGGGGACATTTTTTGAGTTTTTAGAGTTGCTTTATATTTTCAATGAAGAACGTTTAGGTTTTTTTTCCCCCACCATGTTTTTTCTTCTTTTATAATTGCTTATCCTTTACTGGGATGCATTGGTGATTACTTGAGACACCCGTGTGAATTGCACACAGAATTCCCTGGGCTGTTCAAAATCTTCTATACTTCAACCTTTATTTCAACTCAATCAGAACAGTCCAGTAGCATTGCATCCGAAGGTGCCGGATTTACAATAGTCTTTGCAATAAAGGCATCAACCTTATACATATTTTAAATCATTTCTGAAAGCATATTTGTACACCAAGGCCATTTCCGTGTGCACTGCCTCTGTTATATCATGTGTTTTAACTTGTCTCTTGATGTTATTTGATGCCATTTGTTTCTAATGTTTACTTTAATGTTTGATTTTTAATTTACTGTACTTAGTGTCATCTTGTTGCTTTTATCTTGTTTTGTAAGCACTTTGTAACGTCGTTTTGAAAAGCACTTTTATTATTATTATTATTATTATTATTATTATTAAAGTGTAGGCCTATAACTTTACGACCGTATTTGGCCAAGTCAACTTTCTTAGAGTCAGTCAGTCATTTTCACTCGTGACTTTAAATATTTCATACAACTGTTGGCTTTTTGTTTGTACTGTATACATCCTGTTGCTCAGAACCCTTACCTGACATTATGTGAAAAATTGCATGTAGAACTTGAATGTGTGACTCTTCCTCTTTTCCCCACTGATATTTATATATTTAGTAGCATTCCTCAGTGGCACAGCAGATAATGATGTCAGTGGTGATGCACTGCAAAGGTTGTTGGTTCAAAATAAATTCACATGGAGAAATGTTTTACTATCTACACTTCAATTTACCACTTGAATCTTGTATACCTATTTGTCCTCCAGGCCCTATATTTTCACCTCCTTTTTCCCCCTCTACGGCAAATCTCTGCTCCCCGTTGCATGGCGAATTTGCGACTTGTTTTACAGTAGATTGTCTGTTTTCACTGAATGTTTGCCTCGGAATGAGGGACAGTGTTATAGATTCTATAACGCAGATCGCAGTTTACTATGACAACCTGCATTTCCCGTCAGTCACGCCTCCATATATGGTCATGCCTTGTGACATCACGCCTCCATCTCCATATATGAAGCTGACCTGTTCTGACATTCCATATGTTGACCCTTCCCCACCCGTCCTTCCTCTTCGATGTCTCCCTTTTGACTGATAGCTGTCCATTCAAACTCTAGACGGGCCCGTTATTAGCCCTGGCGGCCGGCGAAAACTAGAGTTCTCAACAGACCCAAGAATTAAGGCCCGGCCCTACCTGGGCCCTCATCAAACCCTGTACACTCAAGACACTGCCCCCACTGCCACCCTTAGATCTCTATATATGGAGCTGACCTGTTCTTACATTTCATATCTTGATCTGGCCTCATTAAACCCTGTACACTCAAGACACGCTCCATATATGGCCAGACCTCATCAAACCCTGTACACTCAAGACACTGCCCCTACTCTGACCCTTATATCTCATATGGAGCTGACCTGTTCTGACATTCTATATATTGATCTGACCTCATCAAACCCTGTACACTCAAGACACGGTCCATATATGCCTGGGCAGTACAGAATTCATTCCATAATATGTTGATCTGACCCCCATGCCAAAGCGCCAGCGCTCGCCCAGCAATCTGCCGTCACCCAGGCGGATGCGTGCACGCAACCTCGCCCTCAGTACAGGGCGTCTTACTGGTATAGTTAAGTGGTAGTGTCATTACGACAACCATGTTTTGGATCAATTCCTACAAGAATCTTAGAAAGAATTGTTCAATGTTCAGAGGTGGTACAGATGACATGTTTTAAACCATTACGACCTGAGGCCGATTCTACAAAAAAATACAGTTTTCGCCATAACACAAAAAAAAGTAGCCTACAAGAAATAGATGCTCATAGCGTGCCAAGATCGTGCAGCGTTGCATGCGAGCTCGTATCTGCTGTTTTTGAATACCAATGCAAAAATCTAAAATGACCCGGATGCTTTGCCGGGTTTAATTCTGGGTGCCTGCCATGCAATGGCAGAAACACAGGTTGAAATCCGAAACACATACTTAATAATCGTAATAATTATCAATACGCGAAACTTTGACCTCTATGGCCGGCCGCACGGTTTACCAAAGCCTCGCAATATATACATCAAAATGTGCGGCTCGGCCGGGAATGGTGTGCTTGTGCTTTTCTTTCCGATTTGCGTTACCGTGCCGACGTAATTCGCAATAAACGACGCAAAAAATCCCCATTCAAAGTCAATGGGGAAACACGTGGAAAAACAGAAAACGACACGTTACTTTGGAGCCACATTGCTCTGGCATACTGTTACGTAGAAACACGATTTAAACGTCAAACAGCACACGAGGCCATCGACTTTGTGGTGGTTCAGACGGAATTCGAATACGTTGCACGGTTTGCCCGCTATCGCAGTTCAAAGTGTGTGTGGTCTGAGCAATAATCTCGACTCAGAGTGTCGCACGCCCAGAGAGAGACCGGGTCAGAGTGAGAAGCCACTGTGAAGACTGTACCAAAATTCTCCGAACAAATCGTCCTCACGGCCAAAATATTCACTTTACACGCATGGGTTTCGGTAATTTTGTAGCCACACTCGTCCTCTTTCACCACCTTTCACAACCATAGCCCAGATACATACAGTACGTGAACTACAGCCCTGAAAGCAACAGGTGTACCATCATAATGTGTCATAAAACATTAGGGTACTTACAAGGTAACCATGGTTATTTAAGTGAAATGAGCGAAGTAATTCACTGTGGGAACACGCCTTCCAGGCGTGAGACAACAGAACAACTACTATAAACTCCCATATAATGATATTAGATGGGTTTATGCCTCGTGACGTCATCGCGCCCAGGCTTCGCCTGGGGTATGTGTGCCGCGGTGACGTCTCGCGAGCATTCGTAGATGATACTTTCTTCTGCTGAGACCAAGCACAAGGGTATCTTAGTGAATTACTTCGCTCATTTCACTTAAATAACCATGGTTACCTTGTAAGTAACCTAATGTTATTTTAAGTTTAATTCGCTCAGTAATTCACTGTGGGAGATTCATAACCTCCCTACAAATGAACACGAGACAAAGACCCATCTGTAGAGGTGCCCTCTCTGGGGGTCACGTGCATCCTGTGTAGTGACCACCCGGATAGGATGAAAGTTTGGGGATCCACTGGGGTCACTGACCCCGTGATCCCCAAGGAAGAGAGGGCCCCCAAGTCACCGACCTAGTGGCCCTTAAAGTAGAGTCCACCAGGTCACCGACCCGGTGGCTCATGTCCCTGCCTAAAGAGAGACAGGATCCCTTGGGTCACAGACCCAAGGAACCCTAGTCCCCTGAAAGGAGCTGGCAGTCGAAACTGCCTTATATGCTCCTGGGGTTGGCCATGTAAGACTGTCTAAGTGCTTGTGACTTAACCTAAGGCTAAAATGGCAGGGGAGGGGGGACCGGGAGATCCTGGCCTACTGTGAGGCCTAAGGGTCTGGCCCCCTGGGGGTCCAACCCACTTGACTCATCTGGCGGCAGCCGCCAAGACTGCGTGCGCCATTGAAGGCGCAGCCATGTCGAGGTTGTAGTACCTGGCAAAGGTCGAGGTAGACGACCAACTTGCCGCCGTACAGACTTCCTGTATCGACACGCCCCTGAGTAGGGCCCAAGAGGTCGATACCCCTCTAGTAGAGTGTGCCCTAAGGACTTCTGGAGGCTGTATACCCTTACTACTGTAAGCGCTGCGTATAGCCTCCACTATCCACTGGGAAAGACGCACCTTGGTGATAGGTCTTCCTATGGTACGGGGATTCCATGCCACAAACAGTTGACTGTGCCCCCTCCTAGAGGGGGACGTCCTGTCTATGTACAGCCTCAAGGCTCGAACCGGGCAGAGGCTGTTCAATCTCCTATCCCCTTCAGAGTTGAAAGGGGGCGGATGAAAAGCCACCAGGTCAACTGGGGCACAAGGAGCGAGGACATTCTTGGGTATAAAGGCCGGGTTCGGTCTTATGGTCACTCTAGAAATGTTGTCGTTGAACCGCATGCACTCTGGACTAATCGAGAGGGCATGTAGGTTAAGTAAAAAGTTTCAGCATGTGTCTCCACAGTAAGCTGAATTATAAAATGTGTGACTGGAGTTTCTAGGTGAAAGTGATTATTTTGACTTCAAGGTCCTTTCTTTACCAACTGCACAATCACTACCTTAGCCGGGTGCTTTTATCATCTTCTTTCCTCAAAGTAAAGTTTCTGAGTGGGATTTGAACCCACACCATGTGGATCATGTGGACAGCCACTTAACACATTGAGCTACCAGGCTGTCTGTGTTCTGTCATGGTCTGTCATCTGTATTATCTGATTAACATCCATGATAACACTTAAAAACACTAAAGACACCTTTGATGCACAGCAAACACTATTAAAATGCTCTGTACATGATCCGAAGGCCCCATTTGAAAAGTGACAGCAAGAAGAACAACTTAAAACTTACAATCACAGAGAGCTCAGTGGCACCCTTGTTAAGACGACGTCCATGTGAGCCAGAGGTTGTGAGTTCAAATCCAGCTGAGTTCCTCCTACTTTCACTCTGCAGCATGTTTTGGAGAATACATCCAGAAGAACACTGGAAAGAGATGGAAAGCTGAGGAGATTCTCAGAGAGCATGGTGGCACTCTGTGATAAGCTGCTGTATATGTGAGCCACAGGTCGTGGGGTCAAGTTCAGCCCATGGCTCTGGACGGCATACTATGCCGTTTTTCATCATTTTTGAGGATTTGAAAAAAAGACGAAAATCACTCGAGACCATGGACTATAGCCCATGGTCTCGGAGTGATTTTCGTCTTTTTTTCAAATCCTCGTTTTTCATATAGCCCATGGCCTCGGACAGCATACTATAGCATGCGGTTTTTCATCATTTTTGAGGAGTTGAAAAAAAGACGAAAATCACTCGAGACCATGGACTATAGCCCATGGTCTCGGAGTGATTTTCGTCTTTTTTTTTCAAATCCTCGTTTTTCATCATTTATAGCCCATGGTCTTGGACGGCATACTATAGCATGCCGTTTTTCATCATTTTTGAGGATTTGAAAAAAAGACGAAAATCACTTGAGACCATGGACTATAGCCCATGGTCTCGGAGTGATTTTCGTCTTTTTTTCAAATCCTCGTTTTTCATCATTTATAGCCCATGGTTTCGTTCCCTCAGGTCCAGCGACGCCGGCCTCCTTGAGGTCCCTAAAAGGATCAAACGAAAAACTGGGGCGACAGGGCCTTCTCTGTGGCCGCCCCTACCCTCTGGAACGTTCTCCCCAAACAACTCACAAGGCTGGTAATGTTTTGGACCTTGTGTTCTCCAGAGCCTGCTCTCCCTCTACACTCTCTGTTACTCCGTTAATTAGGTCTGACCACCACTTCATAACCTTCTCCCTCTCTCTCTCCACCCTCCCGCCTAAACCCACTAACCCTCCTAACGTCACCACCCGACGCAATCTCAAATCCCTAAACCCCTCCTCCCTCTCATCCTCTATTCTCTCCTCTCTACCCTCCCTGGAGTCCTTCCTCTCTCTCTCACCTGACTCTGCAACCTCATCCTTCTTCTCCGCTATCTCATCTGCATTCGACCAACACTGCCCGCTCTCATCCAGGCCAGCTCGCTCATGTCCACCGGCTCCCTGGTTATCTGAAACTCTCAGATCTGAACGAACACCTCTAAGGGCAGCCGAAAGGAAATGGCGCAAGACAAAGCTACCTGATGACCTATCCCACTTTCACTCACTCCTCTCTGCCTTCTCCCTCTCACTAACCACTGCTAAAACCTCTTTCTACCACACCAAAATCCAATCCTGTACTTCTAACCCAAGGAAGCTCTTCTCCACTTTCTCCTCCCTCCTTAAGCCCCCTCCCCCCACCCAACCTTCATCCCTCACTGCTGATGTTTTTGTCAACTACTTCGAGAAGAAGGTTGACGATATCAGCAGCTCCTTCCCCCCCCTCCCCCATAAAGTGGCATCTGACTCAACCAACACTAACCCCAACACACCACGCATGTCCTCCTTCTCTCCTCTTTCCCCAGACGAGGTCCTACAACTAGTGACTTCCACTAGACCTACCACCTGTCCTCTCGACCCTGTCCCGTCTCCAATCTTCCAGACCATCGCACCTGATCTGCTCCCCTTCATCACCTCCATCATCAACACCTCAGTAACCTCAGGCTGCGTCCCATCTGCCCTCAAGTCAGCCAGAGTAACACCACTCCTCAAGAAACCAACCCTTGACCCCTCAGATGTCAAGAACTACAGACCGGTATCACTCCTTTCATTTCTATCAAAAAGCATTGAACGTGTTGTCTCCAACCAGCTCTCTCTCCATCTCTCACATAACAACCTGCTAGATCCCAACCAGTCCGGATTCAAAAAAGCCCACTCCACAGAAACTGCCCTGCTGGCAGTCACAGAAGCACTACATGCTGCCCAGGCTGCTTCCCACTCTGCAGTCCTGATTCTCCTAGACCTATCAGCAGCATTTGACACAGTGAACCACCAGCTGCTCCTAGACACCCTAGCGGATCTAGGCATCGGCGGGACGGCACTAAAGTGGTTCTCCTCTTACCTCACCGACCGGACCTACCAGGTCTCCTGGAAAGGTCTGTTATCATCCCCCCGAACCCTCCAAACTGGGGTCCCACAGGGATCTGTACTTGGTCCCCTCCTTTTCTCACTGTACACTAAATCCCTTGGCACTATCATCTCTGCCCACAATATATCCTATCACTGTTATGCCGATGACACACAACTGTTTATCCTTCCCCCCCTCTGCCACCCAGGTGGAAGAGCGCATCACTGCTTGCCTGGCTGACATCTCACAGTGGATGTCCTCCAACCACCTCAAGCTGAACCCAGACAAGACTGAGCTTCTCTTCTTCCCAGCTAAGTCCTGCCCGATGCGGGAGCTAACTATTTCCGTAGACAACGCCCTGGTAACGTCTGTCCCAACAGCCAGGAACCTTGGTGTTGTCCTGGACAGTCAGCTCTCGTTCAAAACTCACATCACAGCTGTCACTCGATCCTGTAGGTTCACACTCTATAACATACGACGAATTAGACCGTTCCTCACCCAGGAATCATCCCAGCTCCTAATCCAGACAACAGTCCTGTCAAAACTTGACTATTGTAACTCTCTCCTTACTGGCCTACCGGCATGTGCACTGAAGCCTCTCCAACTGATCCAAAATGCCGCAGCTCGCTTGGTCTTCAACCAGCCAAAATTCTCACATGTCTCCCCCCTGCTCCGCTCCCTGCACTGGCTCCCGGTCGCTGCCCGCACAGAATACAAAACTCTGATGTTGGCATTTAAAGCAACCAAAGGTATGGCTCCCCCATATCTTGCCAGCATGATTGAACCCTACAAACCCTCCCGCGCACTCAGATCAGCCAACGCAGGGAAGCTGGAAGTACCCTCACTAAAAACGCCGGGACAACGCTCCACACGTCCCAAACTCTTCTCCCTTCTGGCCCCAAAACTGTGGAATGCACTTCCCGTTGCAATCAGAACTGCAGCATCACTCCCGATCTTCCGCCGTAGTCTGAAAACCCACCTTTTCAGACTCCATCATGGCCCATAGCACTTACCCTACCCCCTTAGACAACACTTCTTAGACTTATATAGCATTTGAAACAGACTTATAGCATGTCATGTAGACAGCACAATAAGTGCATTGTATGTAGTCATAGCACTTCATAGTATATATGTACAGCATAGTATAGCACATATGTGTAGTTTATATGTATAGTGTCATTATATAGATATGTTCTAGTTATAGTTTATATGTATAGTGTCATTATATAGATATGTTCTAGTCACGGTCTTAGCTTACGCATGTTTCGCGATAAATGCATTTTGTTACATATGTGATGTATTCCCATGCTTTTTGTTCTTGCCTATTGTAAGTCGCTCTGGATTAAGAGCGTCTGCTAAATGCCTAAATTGTAAATTGTAAATTGTAAATTGTAAACACATCCGAGATGCCCCCTCACTTCCCACCTTCAAATCTGCACTGAAAACCCACCTGTTCACAATCGCATTTCCAAGCTGAACATGTCAAAGGTGGGGGCAGCTCTGATGTGGGCTGGGAGTGAGTTCCACAGTGAGGGGGCGGCCACTGCGAAGGCCCTGTCACCCCAGGTTCTTTTGTTGGACTTGTGGGGTTCCAGTAGGTTGGCAGTGCTGTCCTTTTCTTGTTCCCCCCTGGCCCCAACACATGTAAAGAGTCTTTGAGTGTCATGAAAAGTGCTATATAAGTCCCAGATATTATTATTATTATTATGGTCTCGGACGGCATACTATAGCATGCCGTTTTTCATCATTTTTGAGAATTGTCGTCACGCTTTTTCGTCACGTATTATTAAAACACTGTTATTGTTTTGAGCAACGGTAAGCTGCTATTGAAAACTCTGCTCCTTTTCAGAGATAGCCTATAAAGTATGATAATGCTATATTAACTGTTATCTGTACACACTTTTTGACTCATGATCGTACAGGAGTTGATTTGAGTCAATTTGGGGATTTTGCAATGACTGTGGTAAAGCAATATTAACATGCATGGACTATAGCCCATGGCCTCGGACAGCATACTATAGCATGCCGTTTTTCATCATTTTTGAGGATTTGAAAAAAAGACGAAAATCACTCGAGACCATGCATGGACTATAGCCCATGGTCTCGGAGTGATTTTCGTCTTTTTTTCAAATCCTCGTTTTTCATCATTTATAGCCCATGGCCTCGGACAGCATACTATAGTATTCCGTTTTTCATCATTTTTGAGGATTTGAAAAAAAGACGGCGGGGGTGTTAAGTAGGGAAAGCCAGTCTGAAAAGGTGGGTTTTGAGTGTGCTTTTGAACATGTCAAAGGTGGGGGCAGCTCTGATGTGGGCTGGGAGTGAGTTCCACAGTGAGGGGGCGGCCACTGCGAAGGCCCTGTCACCCCAGGTTCTTTTGTTGGACTTGTGGGGTTCCAGTAGGTTGGCAGTGCTGTCCTTTTCTTGTTCCCCCCCTGGCCCCAACACATGTAAAGAGTATTTGAGTGTCATGAAAAGCGCTATATAAGTCCCAGATATTATTATTATTATGGTCTCGGACGGCATACTATAGCATGCCGTTTTTCATCATTTTTGAGAATTGTCGTCACGCTTTTTCGTCACGCTTTTCCGTCACGTATTATTAAAACACTGTTATTGTTTTGAGCAACGGTAAGCTGCTATTGAAAACTCTGCTCCTTTTCAGTGATAGCCTATAAAGTATGATAATGCTATATTAACTGTTATCTGTACACACTTTTTGACTCATGATTTTACAGGAGTTGATTTGAGTCAATTTGGGGATTTTGCAATGACTGTGGTAAAGCAATATTAACATGCATGGACTATAGCCCATGGTCTCGGAGTGATTTTTTTTTCTTTTTTTCAAATCCTCGTTTTTCATCATTTATAGCCCGGCATACTATAGCATGCCGTTTTTCATCATTTTTGAGAATTTGAAAAAAAGACGAAAATCACTCGAGACCATGGACTATAGCGGTCAGGGGAGGTCAGGGGATCTTAGTATAATCTTATCTGACAGAAGGAATTGACTTTAAAGAAACACGTTTTTTCTGTTTTTTGATGTTTGTTTCTGAACAAATATCAAATATTGGTTAACTTTTCTAATATTCTAGCCCAAAAAAGAAATCAGGACCATGCTTAAATTTTCGGACCGAACCTTGGTATTTTGGCACAACATGATCAACAGTAGGAATTGAATTAAAAAAAAACACCTTTTTCTGTTTTTTGATGTTTGTTTCTGAACAAATATTAAATATTGGTTCGTTTTTCTAATGTTCTAGCCTACAAGAGAAATCAGGACATGGCTTTGCTATTTTGGCATAATCTGATTGACAGTCGGAACTGACTTAAAAAAATAACTAATTTTCTCTGTTTTCTGATGTTTGTTTCTGATCAAATATTAAATATTGGTTCATTTTTCCAATTTTCTAGCACATACACAAGATCATGACAATGCTTCAATTTCTGATTGTATTGACACCTTTTGCCCGGGATCTTAGTATAATCTGATCGACAATAGCCATATCAGAGAAGAGATTTGCTCTTCAGCCCTTCCCTACCCACCCGACTTAGTCTGTCTTCTTGCACCCAGTAACAACTTGACATCCAGCAAAACGATTGAAGAGGCCGCCACAGCGTTTCAGAGACTGCTTCGCACAGCTGTCTACAAATGGCCAAAGGTATACAACCAGTGAAATCATGTCACCAAATACATATATGTCTCTTCCCATGCAGACTGTTATATGTCTTTCTTCTTTTTCATAGGTCTTTGTTCTGGATTTTCCCCTCCGTCGGGCTGATTTCGAGAAGGACATCAGCTTGGATTACCAGCAGCATCTAAAAAATGCGTACCACCGAATCTCTGCTCAAATGGGGATTAGATACATGTCTTCAGAAAGGAACTTCCCTCACTCAGAGAGGTAGGCCTACTCTATTTTGTCTTTATAAATGTTATCACACGATTTGGTAAACATTTTTTCACCCAGTGTCAATTATCTAATCTGTAATCCTGGGCTCTACACTCCCTCAGCCGGCTGTGGTGCAGTGACAGGATCCATTTGAGTGACGACCATGGCATGGTTGTCCTGAGTGAACTCATCTGGCAGACATCGTACAAAGTTCTACATGTGAAAGAGCCAGTGGCCCCGTACCGAGCAGTGCGCAGTCTACCAGTTCGTCGCCATCGTACAGGCTGCCAGCAGACACAACCAGCTCCACATCCTCCCCGCCAGCACCACAGGCCCGCAAGGAAACGGGGTTCGACAGGTCATGCTGACAGGCAACGGGAACTGTCAGTAGCTGAACGGAAACTGATGGCCTTTAAGGTACAATATGTTTTTACTTTTTATTACTCAGTTATTTATCATGCTGATTTCCATCTAATTTACATTTACTGTACATGCAGTATCTAAATTGTTATAATCGTTCTGCTTATTTCTTTTAAAGGATGCTGTACACAGGGGCAGAATCGTCTGTGTCCGTTCCGTTGCTGTGGTCTGCTCCCCTTCCTGCTATCGGGCCTCGACCTGCACACCGGCGGAACCAGCATCCATCCCTTCACTGCGTCAGAGGCTGAGATGGAAGAAGAAGTCTTCACCCCTCACTGAAAAGCTAAGTGCTGCTGTTGATTTTGATCAGGCCTGCCAAGGCTCAGGAGAAGTGTTGAACGAGGGGAATGTGATTGCAGTAGTGCAGGTTGTAGAGAGTGTGAGGAAGGTTGGAGAGAGAGGCAGGGGGAGAGAGAGGCAGGGGAGAGAGAGGCAGGGGAGAGAGAGGCAGGGGGGAGAGAGACAGGGGAGAGAGAGGCAAGGGAGAGAGAGGCGTGGTGGAGAGGTGTGGTGTTGTAGAGGAGGTCTCCACAGACATGTGCGTATGTCACACTAGTCGATACATAGCAGGGATTTTTGTCCAGTGTCCACTTTAGTTCACTTTAGTCTGGAAATGGGATATTTTTGTATCTTTCACCTCGCTGTATGGCGTGCCAATTTTTGTTTTACACCTCTGCTGCTTAGTGGACAGTGTGGAGTTGTAGAGGAGGTCTCCACGGACATGTGCGTATGTCACACTAGTCGATACATAGCAGGGATTTTTGTCCAGTGTCCACTTTAGTTCACTTTAGTCTGGAAATGGGATATTTGTTTTACCTTTCACCTCGCTGTATGGTGTGCCAATTTAATTTTTACACCTCTGCTGCTTAGCGGACAGTGTGGTGTTGTAGAGGAGGTCTCCACGGACATGTGCGTATGTCACACTAGTCGATACATAGCAGGGATTTTTGTCCAGTGTCCACTTTAGTTCACTTTAGTCTGGAAATGGGATATTTTTTTACCTTTCACCTCGCTGTATGGTGTGCCAATTTAATTTTTACACCTCTGCTGCTTAGCGGACAGTGTGGTGTTGTAGAGGAGGTCTCCCCGGACATGTGCATATGTCACACTAGTCGATACATAGAAGGGATTTTTGTCCAGCATCCACTTTATAAAGTCCATGCACTCCAGTGAATTGACTTGGGCACTCCAGTGCATAGACTTGGGCATTTATCCATTTAGATAACTTTTTTACGTTATTTCATTACTTATTTTTACACAGAAACATAATGTGTGTCTTCACAATAACTGTAATGTAATAATAATACAAATAATGTAATGTAATAATTATTTAATTAACAACGCTTTTATTCTGAAAGCAACCGGATGTCTTAAATTTGCTAGCTCTCAAACAGGAAGTTCTAGATTTGCCAAAAAGACGGAAATGGCTTCCTATTTCCAATAGCAGAAGAAGACTCGAACGAATTTAGTGTAAACATTGTAACATTATGTCAGCATAACGTGGTTATTATTAGTTGCTTTGGAATGTACCTGCCATGAAAATTAAGGTCATAATAACGCAGATCGCATCGATATGTAATATAGTGCGATAATGCACTTGTTTAGCTACAGGATTGATATCAATATATTAGCTAAATGTAGCTAACGGCTATCGTTGCGGCGTTGCCAGTGTCTGCGAGAGAAATAAGCAACCCGCCCGGTATATGAAAACAAGACCAAAATAAGCGAAAATAGCCGATCTACAAGCAATTAACAACACAAATCTTGTCCAAATCTGATATGGGGTCCCAGTCCCTGGCACAAAATACATTTTTTGATGTAGGGTTCTAGGACAATACATAATTCTGGGGGTCCTTGACATGGAAATGTGTGAAAATCACTGGAAACTTTAGAAACAAGCCCCCCAAAAACGCAACCTGCAAGGCTGCAACTACCAATAAGCTCAAAGTCGCTTATAATAAGAGGACTTGGCAACCCTCGCAACAGGAAGTTAAGTCATTTGACACTACTCGGTGAATATAAATCAAGGGGGCAGGCAGACTTTCCAACGTTGAAGCTCTGGGCCCTAGTGGTAGGAGGAGGGACTACAGGCGGACCCGTGGATTCATGACCGGGAAACCCCGTGCAGCTGGGCTTTAACATTGAGCGCTCGGTTGCACTTCCGCATTTGACCACCAAAATTTGGTGGTCAAATGCGGAAGTAGACGTTCTGAGACGGTACTTCCGGCAGTCTTCCGGGTGCTTCAAAACGCCACTGAGCAACTTCCACTGACATGAATAGCTGGGGGGGCGGAGCTTCGCGCCAGTTCAGTCTCTATTATATATATACTCTATGATATAAATAATAATAAAAACATGTAGGACCAACTTCCTGTAGCGAGGGTTGCCAAGTCCTCTTATTATAAGCGACTTTGAGCTTATTGGTAGTTGCAGCCTTGCAGGTTGCGTTTTGGGGGGGCGTGGGCTTGTTTTCATATACCGGGCGGGTTGCTTATTTCTCTCGCAGAAACTGGCAACGCCGCAACGATAGCCGTTAGCTACATTATTTAGGCGGACCAACATAAACACACTTTTTACAAACTATCAGTGTTAATACTTCTTTATCTGCTATTTCTGTTAGCCAGTTAGTAGAAGACTAGTATTATCTTCCAAAACGATTGTGTACAAAAAGGTGGATTTTAGCGGAATTTGCATACTTTAGCAGGGAAGCTGTTAGCATTGGTTAACCCAATGGTTATAACATTAGACATAGTGACATGTTTAAGCATTTATTTCATATTTATATGTCGATATCAGCTCTGACATTTATTTCAGACCTGCTCTAACATGACATGAATAATAATATAGCTTCAGATTATTTTAGACAGAAAAATAAAAAACGTCAGAGCGTGACCTTTTTACACTTAAGTCACGCCATGACGTAATATTTTTCCGAAATACGTCAAGAATTGAGGTAATTGAAGTATTTTGCCAAACGTCAGAAGGTGAGGTAATCATGATGAGACAATGTCTGAACACCTTGACACATGGTCTTCCAAAGACAAAGGAGAATCCTAAGAAGATTATTATAGTGGGAGCTGGAATGGCCGGCCTCACTGCAGCCAAGTTACTGGGTGATGCTGGACATATGGTAGGAGAACCTTGTGATATTAATGTATCATTGTCTTACATTGGGTTGTGCAGTGGTGGAAAGTAACTAAGTACATTTAGTATAATTTTGAGTTATTTACTTTAATTGAGTATTTCCAATTTCCAATACTTTTACTTCTACTCCACTACATCTAATGATCCAAATGTGTACTTTTATTCTATACTATTATTTATTTGAATACTTTAGTTACTAGATCTTAATTATTATTACAAAACATGCAGAAGTTCCAGACCCACAGGAACGCACCCAGGGTGCCGGCCCGATAACGGCGTGCCGTCCCACGTCCAAAACGGTTGAGAAATGACAGAGTTACTGTACCCTCTACTGTAGGCTACTGTACTGTACTGTCACTGTACTGTACTGGCACACCCGAAATCACCATATATCCAGTTAATATGTGTGTGTGTGTGTTAGGTTGCGCACAGGTGGTGAAAAACAACCATTCTGTTTTCGTGCTCAGACGCACCCACCCACCCACATAGCTCCGTAAGGGAGTCTAAAAAAAATGAGTAATTTTCTCACCACTGGCGTTACATTGCATTGTGTACCATTGCCTTGTTAAAACCACTTCAGGTCCTCAATATAATACACATTATAATTATCCAAAGCGCTTTACATAGATGGCGGAAGAAAACCATGCAAGGCACCAACCTGCACATCGGGAGGTTCTCCTTTCATTGTGTTGTGCTGTGGCAGTCCTTTGGCAGGGGTTAGTCACTGGGAAAGGTACACCCTGTAAACCTCATGTTCAGCTGTCCTCACTGTCAATTGAAAAAATGGGAGAAAATGAACAATGAAAATCAATGAAAAATATGTTTTGCTGTGTTGTTTGGTCTTCAAGGTAACGGTACTGGAGGCTAGTGATCGTGTTGGACGTGTGCTCACTCACAGAAATGAGAAAGACGGCTGGTATGCTGAGCTAGGAGCAATGAGAATCCCCAGTTTCCAGAAGTGAGTTTTTTGGATAGCTACAGTATAATAATAATAATAATAATAATAATAATAATAATAATACACACACACACACACACACACCACACACCACACAACACACACACACACACACACACGAGAGAGAGAGAGAGAGTATTTCAGAAAGTATTTGGACCGAAAAGGTGTAGGCTGAAACCGTAGCTTATAGTGCCTACCCCCTTACAAAAAAATAACAAAACAAAACAGCTTCGATACAACAGGCAAAACAAAATAAGTCATTGTGTCGAGATAATAAATTATAGGCGATTCATAATAATGTTTTATATTTATCAACTATATTATCTTAAACATTTACTTAAATGTATAGATTGAATTGCACATTTGATGTTGTCCATAGCCTTTCTTATGCAGGCACACAGCGTCTTAGCTCAACCTTTGATGATTGGCAGTGTTAACCTTAATTTCACCTAATTTATGAACAACAATGTACACTCCCAATGTGTCCAAGACAAATACAGCAGTTGGCCCCTTGCATTAAGGGAGAATTAATGTAATTCAAATAAAATATAGATATAACATTATAATAATCTTCTTCACCAGAATTATCTTGGAGCTTATGGACCAACTGAAAGTGAAAAAGAACGAATTGCATGAAACGGATGACAACACATTCTACCTGGTTAATGGTGGAGAGACACAGAGAACTTCCGATGTCAAGAAAGACCCAAACATCCTGAATTACACTCTTCTGCCTAATGAGAGAGGAAAGTCAGCTGAAGAACTCCTTGAAAAGGCTCTGGAGAAGGTCTGTAGAGACCTACTGTATAAAGAATCACATTATCAGCTATAGTGCCACAAAATAAAGTAATTTCCACTGCTTAAAATTGTTTGGGTTGTTGCAGGTTTGGGACGAAGTGAAACATAATGGTGTCCAAGCCATGGTGAAGATGTATGGCCATTACTCTGTAAAGGTAAATATATACTCATGTATGCGCATCAGCTAATGATTACTAAGCTATCAACTAATCTAAAAATAATTGAATTTGTCAAAACAGTCATATTTATCAGGTCATACCCAAGCGCCCCCACCACAGACAGTATAGGCGGTATGAATTACTGCACTCTGGCCATAGAGTGTGTGTGTGTGTGTGTGTGTGTGTGTGTGTGTGTGTGTGTGTGTGTGTGTGTGTGTGTGTGTGTGTGTGTGTGTGTGTGTGTGTGAATGAAGTGTGTTCGGAGTTTTAGGGTTGAAGCCCTCCGAAGGGGCTAGTGACAGGCAGCACACATTGTCATTACTCGTGTTTCTCATTTATTGACCACAGGTAGGGCCTGACAAATGTACACAGGTAATAAACCTGGAAAATCAAAGAAAATAAAACTGTATTACAATCACAAATATACTCTTTTGAATATAGAATGCAATAAATAACAGTACAATATTGTCATTGCAATATACACTCACTCTCACTGAATATAACTGCTGAATATAAATGCAAACATTGTTTCACAGCTCCTCTCACTACTGATATAACAAACTGCATCATAAATATGTACTCCCTGAATATACACTATGCAGTACATATACTCAATCATACACATATATATATAAATATATATACACACATCATGTACATGGAATATATATTCATTAAAGCAAACATAATGCAACAGCTTCTCTAACTGTTCTACAGCGGGCTGGAATCTAGCATTAACTACATTACCCAGAATGCATTTACACTTGGTTGCCTGCGCAGAACAGACGCAGCATCTCACTCACTAACACTCGTGCCGGCCGGCGCGGTGCTTCAATATTACTATGGCACAGAGTCCGTGTGTTAATACCAACGTGACTCTTCATGGACGTGTAAACCTCACAAACACCACCATGCAATAGTACAGGCTACAGGACTCTTCCACCATTTGCCACGCTACAGTCCGCTACGTTGGTTGACAGAGTAAACTTGTTTAGAACAGCCAGCGTTGGCCATGGCTAACATTGATAGCCAAACGCTAGCCAGGCTGCAGCATATAATTAAAGCCAGAGCGTTCTCACTGCACGCCACGCGTCGCTTAATAATCATTTATCTTTGTACCAACGCGGACAGTGCATGGTAAATGTTCACAATCAATTACACAAATGCTTTTTACACTGCTAACATGCATCAGTGACCAGTAGCTTATATCAAACACTTGTTACAGGTGGTTACATACCAACGGGCAGTGTGCTCCTGTCAATGGATTGTAGATAAATGAATGAACGCCACAATCAGACACATATGAGTTACCTGCGCAGTCGCGCATGCGCAAAAGCACTTTCAACAGTTACACAAATCATGAAACATCACTACAATGAAACGTATTATGTAACTATGAGATTATAAAAATAGGAAAAGTATGAAATAGACAATAGACAATAGTATGAAATACCCCACAGTTCCCATTATTTATAATAACTTTTTAACCCATGACTTTCACTGATTTTATACCCATGAATTGTACTGATGGCCCAAAAGAACCGAACACCTCCCACTTGGCCGACTGATCTAGATCCAAGGAGGCCACTAAACACAGTTACATGAGTCTCTCAGTTGGAATATCAACTTATAGTCTTTGTAGGCATATATGTAAAGAAACAAACCTGAAAGTGTCTTTCAGAGTTATCATTAGCTGAAGGGCTCACTAAGGAGGTAGGCCCCACCACCTTGCCTCCTACTGAGTGTGAGTTTGCCCCACAGCTCAGCCGCCTCCCAGGGTTACCCGCTAACTAAACAAACAAAGTTCAGTGTCCTTTGGGTACCCTTGGTGAGGACTTTCATACCTTCTGCAGGTCTTCACTGGAACTAACGACCAATCTCCGCACATCTCTGCGAAGGACGATGGTCGAAGGCAGGATAGTCTTTTAGAGTCTTTTCCCCCGGGCTCTGGATACAAGAGGGGCCGGAAGGCCCAGGCGGATGCCGGACCACCCCCGTCTTGTCTGGACACGTGATGACGATTCGGCCGAGCTGGAACTGTTCTCTCACGACGTTCTGGTCTGCGACTCAGACCAGATCTCCAACCTTGACAGTCCTCACTGTTCGGTGCCACTTGTACCTTGGTGTCGACGGGTTGCTCGTTGGTCAAGTTGGCAGCCGTCGTTCCGTTGAGGCTTTTAAGAATTCCTTTGATGAGTGTGACACGAGGATGGAGGTCCCACTGCCACTCGAGGTATTGGACGGCTACTGAGCCCCTTTTTGCAGACAGCTCAGAGCCTCTTGCCTCCCACTTTACTGGATCAGAGGCGTGGTATTTGGACTGCTTGGGATTGACTAGGCGCGAGAGATCCACGCCCCCAAGTTTCCTCTCCTGTTTTTCTGCCACTTGAGTTGCACTTTGGTCTTTTGGCGGTGACTGCAGCTCAGAATTTACGAAGCATTTACAGATGTCAGTGATGCTGGAGCTTGAGACCTTTTGTGACTGAGCCCTGGTGACTTCAGCTGAGAGTTCTTTTCTCTTCAGCCCTTTTACGTCATCAGCGACTTTGGTCACAATTTCGCAGGCCTTCTTCACAGGCCATTCAGCTTTGCTTTCTTCGTCGAGCAACTGGTTGGGCAACACCAGAGTCTTGGTCGCAAACACTGTTGTCTTACTGTTACTGGAGTCGTTTGCAGTTTCTGACCTCCCACTTTGGTCTGTCAAGACGATCGGCTTTCCTGACCTCCCACTTTGGTCTGTCAAGACGAGCGGCTTTTCTGACCTCCCACTTTGGTCTGTCAAGACGAGCGGTTTAAGGGAGAATCCTCCAGCCTTCAAGCTCTCTCCAGCCTTCAAGCTCTCTTCGACTCCTTTGGTGCTCCTTTCCAATGTCTCGAGGTCGTCCTCTTTGACCAAGGCTTCGCTAGGTCCTGTCGGGTCCACGAGGACTTCTCTGTACACCTTCGAAGTTGTTCTTAGTGACCTTGCGAAGTGAGTTTCCGACCTATGCACTGCTAGGTCTATCTCCTCGAAGAGGTCAGGATGAGTCCCACCGACCGTCTTTCCGAGAGGTCCGTCCCAGAGGACGAGGTCTCCCTCTACCTTAATTGGCTGTGGGACCAGGCGACCTTCCCTGTGACTTATCAGTAGGTCGATCTTCTCTGGGCGGACCAAGTCGTTGGTCGGGATGTCTGGAAAGAATTTCAGCAGTTGCTGTGGTGTGACTGCCTGGTTCACCTTTGCGATGTTCTCCAAGCCGTAACAGAGGAGCTTGTGCTCTACCACTATACCTTCGGGAGTTTTTACTCTTAGCCGTAGGGTGTACCTTTTGGTAGCAACCGTCTTCTCCATCCCTCCGACTCCTTGGACAATCAACTTGATGCTCTCGCCCTTTAGCTTGAGACGTTCAGCGGCGTTGTTAGAGATGTAATTGGTATCTGACGCGAGGTCAATCAGTGTACCGACTAGTTGGCCTGAGTTCGTTGTCACATCTAGAAGCATCATTATGACAGGGTACTCTTTTGGCTCACTGCCGGTGCTAGTGCACACTGTAGTTGAGATCTTGTTTGAGAAGGCTTCCTTGAACTCCGCTTTCAGCTCTGGTGAGAGTTTGGCAAGGAGCTCCTCTTGTTTGTTTGTCAGTCCGAATCCTTTCTTCTCCACTTTTTCATTACTTTGCTCTTCACTCTTATTGTCCGTATACTTGGTATGTGGCATCGGACAGAGCAAATAGTTGTGGTCTGAGGACTCTCCATTTTGACAGTCTTCTTTAGAGCAGAGAAACATCTGAGTGCACCTGCCGTCTTCATCATGGAGGAGTAAGCACTTGAAGCATGCTCCTACCTTCTCCAGCATAGCTTTCTTGCTTGATAGGTTGAGCTTTCTGAAGGCTTTGCAGGCAAACAGTCTACCTGCGTGCTTTCCGTCCCCACATGCGATGCATGAGCTTGGGTGAGAACCCTCTTGGTTGTCTCTTGACGTGGCCTTAGTGAAAGCCTGCCTTTCTTTATTCTTGTCGTGAGACTTCTCAAGATAGTCCACTGAACTGGTCTGCAGTTGATCCAACTCCTCAAGAATGTCCTCTTGTCTCTTCAGGTACTGCAGTAGACAATCAAAGTGGTTACGTGGTGAAAAACCGCTTGCAGGGTCGTTCTTGTGAGTGAGCCACTTTTCTTTCATGGAGTCAGGCAGCTTACTCTCGATTGACTGGGCCACCACCCGATTCTTTACAGCATCTTCTTCCCCCAGGACTTGGAGATCATGAAGAGCTCTCTCTACAGACTGAATCAGTTCGATTGTCTTTCTCGGGTGGTTTCCCGTGACGGGAGACAGTCCATGTACTTCCTTACAGATAAGCAGCACTATCTTCGGCTTGTTACCATACTTGTTGTCTAGGAGTCTGAACACGTCGTTGGCAGATCCACAGCTGGACAGCACAAGGTCTCTCTTGACTTTGTCGTCTAGGCTGCCTAGAAGATGGAACTTCCTCACATTTTCCAACCCATGAGGGTTTCCCAGCTGTTGAAGGTCATTCCATTCAGCTTTCCAGCGGTAGTAGTCTCTCATGTTACCGGAAAATGTGGGCAGGCGTGCTCGTTCTAGAGTAATCTGGGGCTTGAAGCTGTAAGACCCTGGGTACATGCCGGAAGCACCTTGAACTTGCAGCGGTGTGCTTGCAGCATGTGGAAATACGCCATAGCTGAGATTGTGGGGTATGCTGGGTGAGCCATGCCGGACTCCGCCTACAGGGGTTTGACCGTCTATGGGGCGGAACAGGTTAGAGACAGGGTGAGAACTAGCTGTCGTGGCTTGCTCTCCCTTCACCGCAACATCTGGCCCTGCCTGTCCTTGCTGCTCCTCTTCGTTGTCAGACCATGCATTGCGTCGCCACGCCCACCTATCCCACAGTCTCTCTTGTCGCTTCCTCAGCTTCCTGCTACGGTCTCTTGACTCCGTTAACTTGGCTAGAGGGATCATGCCAGTCCACTCATCGATCAGTTTGTTGACCTCGTAGACCTCTCGCTCTAGGTTTTTATTCTGCAATTCGCGCTCCATCCTAGTCAGCTTCATGTAGTCGGCTGCTTCGGCCTGATCCAGGGCGGAGTCAGCCTCTTTGGCGAGGGTGGAGATGTGCTCCTCAGCAAACCTGGTCCAGAAGCCATCCAGGACGAGGTGTTCAACTTCATCTAACTTACGGTCACATTTCGCTGTTTTGTCGTCGACTTGATCCGCCTTTTCCATGGCCTCTTCATTGTTTGATTCTCGTAGGGCCATGGCATACTCAAATCCTGCATCCGTGACTTTTGTATGTTCCACTTTGAAGTTCCTCCACTCACCTATTAGATCACTCTCTCCCAGTGCGTTCGCTCTGGAGATGAGATAGTTAGCTCTCTTGGTGAATGCAGTCTGGGCTGCTGAGCGCTTCTGCTTTAGCTTCTCCATTTTCTCCTCTTCTGCCATCTTGTTAAAGTTGTCTCTTTAGCTAGCAGGTTAGCAGGTTGTATGGATGGGCTGTAGCTTGATTGCAATGGCAGTGAATGAGTTAAGGTTTTCCGGTCCACTTTTCTTTGAGTAGCCGGGCCTTAGTTTATGACTGCCAGGTCATGGAGTATGACTGGCAGGCCACTTGGTTTGATTGGCAGGTTATCCGGTCCACTTCTCTCCGAGTAGCCGGGCCATGGTTTATTACTGTTCGGAGTTTTAGGGTTGAAGCCCTCCGAAGGGGCTAGTGACAGGCAGCACACATTGTCATTACTCGTGTTTCTCATTTATTGACCACAGGTAGGGCCTGACAAATGTACACAGGTAATAAACCTGGAAAATCAAAGAAAATAAAACTGTATTACAATCACAAATATACTCTTTTGAATATAGAATGCAATAAATAACAGTACAATATTGTCATTGCAATATACACTCACTCTCACTGAATATAACTGCTGAATATAAATGCAAACATTGTTTCACAGCTCCTCTCACTACTGATATAACAAACTGCATCATAAATATGTACTCCCTGAATATACACTATGCAGTACATATACTCAATCATACACATATATATATAAATATATATACACACATCATGTACATGGAATATATATTCATTAAAGCAAACATAATGCAACAGCTTCTCTAACTGTTCTACAGCGGGCTGGAATCTAGCATTAACTACATTACCCAGAATGCATTTACACTTGGTTGCCTGCGCAGAACAGACGCAGCATCTCACTCACTAACACTCGTGCCGGCCGGCGCGGTGCTTCAATATTACTATGGCACAGAGTCCGTGTGTTAATACCAACGTGACTCTTCATGGACGTGTAAACCTCACAAACACCACCATGCAATAGTACAGGCTACAGGACTCTTCCACCATTTGCCACGCTACAGTCCGCTACGTTGGTTGACAGAGTAAACTTGTTTAGAACAGCCAGCGTTGGCCATGGCTAACATTGATAGCCAAACGCTAGCCAGGCTGCAGCATATAATTAAAGCCAGAGCGTTCTCACTGCACGCCACGCGTCGCTTAATAATCATTTATCTTTGTACCAACGCGGACAGTGCATGGTAAATGTTCACAATCAATTACACAAATGCTTTTTACACTGCTAACATGCATCAGTGACCAGTAGCTTATATCAAACACTTGTTACAGGTGGTTACATACCAACGGGCAGTGTGCTCCTGTCAATGGATTGTAGATAAATGAATGAACGCCACAATCAGACACATATGAGTTACCTGCGCAGTCGCGCATGCGCAAAAGCACTTTCAACAGTTACACAAATCATGAAACATCACTACAATGAAACGTATTATGTAACTATGAGATTATAAAAATAGGAAAAGTATGAAATAGACAATAGACAATAGTATGAAATACCCCACAGTTCCCATTATTTATAATAACTTTTTAACCCATGACTTTCACTGATTTTATACCCATGAATTGTACTGATGGCCCAAAAGAACCGAACAAAGTGCTTTGCATAAAGGCGCTAATAAATGCAGCATTTACTATTTATCTCTTGAACAGGACTATCTTGTGAAGGAAGGAGAGCTGAGTCCAGGTGCCATAAAGATGATTGGGGACATCCTGAATGAGGCTTCTCTCTTCTACGCATCGCTGACGGATATGATATATGAGCAAGCAAATATCAGTGACGGCAATACGTAAGAATCTAGTTCAAAGTCTTTTGTGTGTAGTCAACAACTTTAACTGAACTTGACAAGTTACAAGATTACATAAGAGAAGAGGAAGAGAGTAGTAATTATTGGAACTTGGAACCAACTTAACGATGATTGCAAGTCAAACTACATTAGCATTCTCATATTGTGGTACAGTTCTTTAAGTGCATAAGCATATTGACAAGATTTTGTTAGGGATGGGGGGCACGGTGGCGCCCATACCCTAGTTGGGGTTGGCGAAAGGGCCTTTCTGTGTGGAGTTTGCATGTTCTCCCCGTGTCCCTATGGGGTTCTCAACGTTTTTGGCTGGGGAAACTCCCCCCTGGCATGATGTGATAAGAAGCGGCCTGCTCACTCCTCATGCATTGAAGTATAAGCATGAGCTCAGTTCGGGGCTCTCCCCAGGTCGGCAGAGGGAGAGTAGTGCCTAGGATTGCAGCTTAGGCAATTGGCTCCGGGTGGAAAATGGGTTCAAATAAAATAAAAATACATTGTTAGGAATGTGCTGTTGAAAGGTTACTCAGAAAGGTCAATAATAGTTATTTAAAGCTGCAGTATACAACTATCCTGTTCTACCGTACTCATTCTCCTACTCCTATAGGCTGAAATTTGAACCACTAAATTTGAGCTATTAGAGCCTGCCTGCATGCGAAGGAACTTAATTTTGACTTTTTAACCTATTTAACCAAATTAAAAGAAGTTAAACCATTAATATAAAGGGGTTTTAATTGAACATGGTTGAAACAGAGGTTGAAGTTACAATGGGTTTGTATAGGAAGGGGGCGGGCCAGCTAAAATGAATATATCACATACATCTAAATACTGAATCGAGCAACATACAACTGTCCAGGGTGTTCACATACGCCGGAGTAGACGCTGAAATTACCAACAGATTTTTTAAAGTAAAATATCCCTTTAAGTCATCATGATTCCCACAAATATATTTCAATAACCATCTACGTTAGTTGATGCTTTCTGTCAAATATCACAGTGGTTTTATTTTAAAAGTTATGTAGTACATAACTTTTAGCATAGCAGACCAGAGGTAGAAAACTGTCGTTCCCTGATGTCATCGCTAGGGACACAGGCATCAGTAAGCAGGAACTGGGAAGGACCGGGAAGTCTGGCGTGATATTGTGAAATCCACAATCTCGACCGCGGTCGAAAAATGATGCCATGCGTCAGGTTCACTATGACAGCGCCACCAAGATTATCCTCACCTTCAGTGAGAAGTTCTGGGAGAAGGGAACCCATCCAATCCACGGTGGAAGGAGCATCACTGACCTGCCGATTCGCTTCATCTACTACCCCAGTCATAGTTTTGAGAACAAGGAGATCGGTGTCCTCCTCGCTTCTTACACCTGGTCCGATGACTCCTACCTCTTCCTGGGGAAGAGTGACGAAGAGCTGAAAGAAATGGCTCTGAGTTGTTTGATGAAGATCCATGGAAATAAAAAAATCAAAGATTTGTGCACAGGCGTGGTGGTGAAGAAGTGGAGTCTTGATCCACACAGCCTGGGTGCTTACGCTATCTTCACCCCCTACCAGCACGAAGAGTTTGGTGAAGAGCTGTCCGACAACGTGGGCAGGGTGCACTTTGCTGGAGAACATACAGCGCTGCCTCACGGCTGGATTGAAACAGCCATGAAATCAGCCATAAGAGCCGCCAGGAAAATCCATTCATCCATTATTCAGGGCTTAATGGTATATCGCAGGGGTCTTCAACAGTGGCCCCTGGGGTCCTCAGAGTTACTACAGGGGGTTTGATAGGATAGTTTATTAATTTTGTACTACTTTAACCCTAGCATCCCAATTATGAGAAGAAGCAGATTTCAGCTATTTTCGGGAAAGTACAGAGCCAAATTTACTATTATTTAAAATGTTGATGGCTAGGTTAAATGTCAAAATAGAAATTAACATGAATCCAGGAGTTGGAATGTATTATGATTTATGGCTTGTATCTTATTGTTTCCGTTTGTGTTCCTAATAAGGTAAAGGTAAATGGTGCTGAATGCTGAGAGAATGGCAGAGAGTTGGGTGTGTTGCTGATTGCTGTGTGAGAGTAAAGTCACTGATTGAACCCAGTCCGTGGTCCAGATTGACAGGTCCAGCCTCTGGACGTGCCCTTAACTCCTCATTCGATGTCGACGTCCATGCCCTAGCCGTGATTGGCCGTGCTCAGACTCCTCATCTACAAAACCTCATTCTGCCTCGGGACAAACTGTTAAACTGCAGAGAATCACACCGTCTTGTCCTCCAGCCTTTGTAGCCCTCTTTTGTTTGCTACTTTGCTTAGTTTGGTAGTTTGTTATCTTCAGTTACTCAGCTCAGTGCTTTACCATTTTGATCTACAGTTTGAATTGTTCCTTATTACTTCTGTTACAGTTATTCAGAATCCTCATTATTTTGCCTATTAATTCTATATTGTTAACACTTTCTTTTTCACCATGTAGGAGTGTTTGGTATATTTTTGTTTGGTCCTTATTCTTGTATTTTTCTAGTTAGTTATAGTTAGGTTGGTATTTGTAATACTGTTTTCTTTTGGTTAGGGGTTTAGGTTATTGCGAATGCAGTGAGCATTTACTATGAGACCCAGCAGATCATGTCTGTGTGTGTGTGTGTGTGTGTCTGTCCCGCTGTAACACCACCCGCCCACCACCAGAGGGCGCAGCTGTATCACACACAAAAACACACACACACATGCACGCACACACACACACACTCACGCACGCACGCACACACACACACACACACACACACACACACACACAAAACTTAACTTAAAAAAAACTTAACTTACAAAAAAACTTAACTTAAAAAAAAACTTAAAAATGAAAAACTTTAAAAGGAAAGAAAAACACACACTCACGCACGCACGCACGCATGCACACACACACACACACACACACAAAACTTAACTTAAAAAAAAATTAACTTACAAAAAAACTTAACTTAAAAAAAAAACTTAAAAAGGAAAAACTTTAAAAGGAAAGAAAAACTTAAAAAAACTTAACTTAAAAAAAAACTTAACTTAAAAAAAACTTATAAAAGGAAAAACTTTAAAAGGAAAGAAAAACTTTAAAAAAAACTTAACTTAAAAAAAAACTTCAAAAGGAAAAACTTTAAAAGGAAAGAAAAACTTAAAAAAAACTTAACTTAAAAAAAAACTTAAAAAGGAAAAACTTTAAAAGGAAAGAGAAACTTAAAAAAGAACTTAACTTAAACACAAAAAAAGAGAACTTACAAAATTACGTAATTTATTCTAATTGTTGTTTTTGCAATTTACGAGCTGCGTTCGCTTCCCGCGTTCGCGCGTCTTACTTGTAGGGATAAACATTTTCTTTCTGAAGTTAGCACATTTTGAGACTGTAAACCAACACCCTAAAATCAATGGTTCTGCAAAGAAGAAGACAAAAATGAGAATTCAATCTCTGCTTAAAAAAATAAAAATAAAACAACCTTCTTTTTGGAAAGCTGTTGTCCTTATTATGTTATCCACCTAGAAGGAGGTTGTAACACCAACAAACAAGTCTATGAAGCCATGATAGCCATCTCAGCTAAGTGGTCCTTGGCCTGAAAAATGCTGAACACCCCTTGTGTATCATACATGTGCAACTACTTGTCTTGTCCCAATGTAATATTTTTGACTGCTTGGTAAACATGTTACAGAAAACTTGATGTGTTCATAAAACTTGATTTACTGAATAATCCGCTAACAGTAATTGAAAGATTCATATCTTGTGAATCCTCGCTAGTCGCACAACTCAAGCCTGATCTGCAGTTTCTCTAACACTAACCAGTGATCAAATAAACTGTAGCCTACACATACTGTCCTCAGTATTTAAAATGAAACTAATTGCTTTTCAAGAATAAAGTCATACGATGCATTTTAGAATGTCTGTCTCATCTTATCAAACCACACAATTTTTTTTTTTTTTTTAGAAGAAACAGTTCTATTGTTTCTAAATGGTTCTATTTGTTGATTCATACAACACCCCAAACGTTATAAATGGATCCAGGTTTGGGGTACCACATACTTTATATGTACAGTATATAAAGGGAAATATTGTCTGGGCTAAGTAGAAATGCGTACACTCACATCCAGGACATACCTGTATAGTTAAGAACAGGCATTCAGCTTTCTTGGATACCCTGCATGGAGTCCTGCTTGGGGCGCCGGTGGGGGATTCCATAGGGGGGACATCAATGCACACGTGGGCAATGACAGAGATACTTATGGGCTGGCGTGATTGGGAGGAACGGTCTCCTGGAGTGGTGGCTTGCTATTGGACTTCTCTGCTAGTCATGGACTGAGCATAACAAACACCATGGTCAAACATAAGGATGCTCACAAGTATATTAGTGGCAGCGGTGGCCGAACGGATAGCGGCGCGGTCTAGATACCGGAAGGTTCCCAGTTCGAACCAGCCGTCCGACACGTTAAAATTACCACCGCTGAAATGCCCTTGAACAAGGCATCAACCACTACGATGAAATGTGTTCTATGAGCAGGGCCTGGCTGGAAACAAGTTCTTGAGCTTAGCCCAGATACCCTGGGTAAATATAGATTTCATTTCATTTCATTTCATTTCATTTCATTTCATTTCATTTCATTTCATTTCATACTTCTTGGTACCTGAACCAGAGTACCCTAGGCCAATGATCAATGATCGATTTTGCAATCGTATCAGTTGATGTGCGGCTGTATGTTCTGTACAGCTGCTGAACTGTCAAATGATCACCATCTGGTGGTGAGTTGGTTCAGTTGGTTCCAAGCGCGTAGTGCGGGTGAACCAAGGGGCCAGTGAGGCTATTCAACGTTGAAGGTCTGGGCCCTAGTGGTAGGAGGAGGGACTACAGGCAGTCTTCCGGGTGCTTCAAAACGCCACTGAGCAACTTCCACTGACATGAATAGCGGAGGGGGCGGAGCTTCGCGCCAGATCAGTCTCTATCCTTTTATATACTCTATGGGGTGAACTGGGAACATTTGGAGCCAGCCTACTGCTAGCAAACTTCCTAACTCAAGCTGTGCACTGCATGTTGATTAAATTATGTACGCTGTATAATAATACTAGCGAAATTAATGTCGCAATAATACTAATCAGTAGCAGTGCTTCTCAAAGTGTAGTCTATGCCCTGGTCCAGTAATTATAGCGAGGGGATTTTTTTCACTGCTGTGCGAGGGGTCCAACTTTGCCGATAATAAACAAAACTACTCCGCTAATCACCGAAACAAAGGCTGTTTTGTGCTGGTGAAAGTCTATTCTCCTGGGAACTGGGACCGGGAAGCGTCTCTGTTCCCCATCTTCTCTCTAAAATGCACTATTTTTGTCATGAAATAAAATGCATCCAAGTGGAATGGCAACAGGTACATTGCTTTATTAAAATGGCACAACGTGCATTTATAGAGAAACTGGGTACCTGAGACGCTTCCCAGCCTGGAGAATAGACTTTTTCCTAGGTCTAGTAGGCTTGGTTTCGGTGAATAGCAACGTGGTTTTGTTTATTTTCTGTAAAGTATAATCACTCGCACGGCCGTGCTAAAGCACTGGATCATGGCTAAGTGGACCCCAGGGACGCTTGCGGGAGATCCCTCGGTAAATACGTCCGAAATACAGAAAACTAGCGTCCCGAAAGGACTAAAGGGGGTCCCCAGGTGAATGATAGGCTATTAGTAATAGTTAGGAACCAAATGGACCCGTATTGGTCTGTTACTCAGAGAGTGTATAAATGGAACGAAATTATATTTATTGTAGCATAATGCATGGCAAACTGTACCTGGGTCCTTGAAATGAAAATAGTTAAATCACTCACTGCTAGATCAGTTAAAAAAAAAAACTCATGGGGTAACTAGCTTATCTTTTCAAATGGGGGTCCGTGGGTGGGTGTCAAGAGGTACTAGCTGCAGCCTCCTCCTTCATTGTCACACATCTGTGAATGTAATGCATGTACCACAGCACTGTTCTTTTGGCAAATCTAAGTGAGCAAATATAAGACTTCCGGTGGACGATCTCTTCAAAATAAGAGTACCCTCTAGAGTATTGAAAAAAAGATTAATTTGCACATTAAAACTATAAATTAAGCATTTAAAAGATGCTATAGGACACACATTATGTTTCTGTGTAAAAATAAGTAATAAGTAATGTTTCTGTGTAAAGATAAGTAATTAAAAAGTTATCTAAATGGATAAATGCTATTCACTGGAGAGCATGGACTTTATAAAGTGGACGCTGGACAAAAATCCCTGCTATGTTTCGACTAGTGTGACATACGCACGCGTCCGGGGAGACCTCCTCTACAACACCACACTGTCCGCTAAGCAGCAGAGGTGTAAAACAAAAATTGGCACCAGGTCACAGGTCAAAAAATGTCAAAAAAAATCCCATTTCCAGACTACAGTGGACTAAAGTGGACGCTGGACAAAAATCCCTGCTATGTTTCGACTAGTGTGACATACGCACGCGTCCGGGGAGACCTCCTCTACAACACCACACTGTCCGCTAAGCAGCAGAGGTGTAAAACAAAAATTGGCACCAGGTCAGATGTAAAAAAACTTAAAAAAACTTCCCATTTCCAGACTACAGTGGACTAAAGTGGACGCTGGACAAAAATCCCTGCTATGTTTCGACTAGTGTGACATACGCACGCGTCCGGGGAGACCTCCTCTACAACACCACACTGTCCGCTAAGCAGCAGAGGTGTAAAACAAAAATTGGCACCAGGTCACAGGTCAAAAATGTCAAAAAAAAATCCCATTTCCAGACTACAGTGGACTAAAGTGGACGCTGGACAAAAATCCCTGCTATGTTTCGACTAGTGTGACATACGCACGCGTCCGGGGAGACCTCCTCTACAACACCACACTGTCCGCTAAGCAGCAGAGGTGTAAAACAAAAATTGGCACCAGGTCAGATGTAAAAAAAACTTAAAAAAACTTCCCATTTCCAGACTACAGTGGACTAAAGTGGACGCTGGACAAAAATCCCTGCTATGTTTCGACTAGTGTGACATACGCACGCGTCCGGGGAGACCTCCTCTACAACACCACACTGTCCGCTAAGCAGCAGAGGTGTAAAACAAAAATTGGCACCAGGTCAGATGTAAAAAAAACTTAAAAAAACTTCCCATTTCCAGACTACAGTGGACTAAAGTGGACGCTGGACAAAAATCCCTGCTATGTTTCGACTAGTGTGACATACGCACGCGTCCGGGGAGACCTCCTCTACAACACCACACTGTCCGCTAAGCAGCAGAGGTGTAAAACAAAAATTGGCACCAGGTCAGATGTAAAAAAACTTAAAAAAACTTCCCATTTCCAGACTACAGTGGACTAAAGTGGACGCTGGACAAAAATCCCTGCTATGTTTCGACTAGTGTGACATATGCACGCGTCCGGGGAGACCTCCTCTACGACACCACACTGTCCGCTAAGCAGCAGAGGTGTAAAACAAAAATTGGCACCAGGTCAGATGTAAAAAACTTAAAAAAACTTCCCATTTCCAGACTACAGTGGACTAAAGTGGACGCTGGACAAAAATCCCTGCTATGTTTCGACTAGTGTGACATATGCACGCGTCCGGGGAGACCTCCTCTACGACACCACACTGTCCGCTAAGCAGCAGAGGTGTAAAACAAAAATTGGCACCAGGTCACAGGTAAAAAAACATAAAAAACTTCCCATTTCCAGACTACAGTGGACTAAAGTGGACGCTGGACAAAAATCCCTGCTATGTTTCGACTAGTGTGACATATGCACGCG
This sequence comes from Electrona antarctica, assembly GCF_951216825.1. Taxonomy (NCBI): domain Eukaryota; kingdom Metazoa; phylum Chordata; class Actinopteri; order Myctophiformes; family Myctophidae; genus Electrona; species Electrona antarctica. The sequence goes on from NC_136810.1 coordinate 28,555,065, forward strand.
TCCGGGGAGACCTCCTCTACAACACCACACTGTCCGCTAAGCAGCAGAGGTGTAAAACAAAAATTGGCACCAGGTCAGATGTAAAAAAACTTAAAAAAACTTCCCATTTCCAGACTACAGTGGACTAAAGTGGACGCTGGACAAAAATCCCTGCTATGTTTCGACTAGTGTGACATATGCACGCGTCCGGGGAGACCTCCTCTACGACACCACACTGTCCGCTAAGCAGCAGAGGTGTAAAACAAAAATTGGCACCAGGTCAGATGTAAAAAAACTTAAAAAAACTTCCCATTTCCAGACTACAGTGGACTAAAGTGGACGCTGGACAAAAATCCCTGCTATGTTTCGACTAGTGTGACATATGCACGCGTCCGGGGAGACCTCCTCTACGACACCACACTGTCCGCTAAGCAGCAGAGGTGTAAAACAAAAATGTAACAACAGACATTGTAATTACTGGTGTTGGAACACTAATGTCTGCATGAATGGTAATGGTAGTACTTAACTACTGTGAAGTACTATGTAGATCGACCATTAACAGTCATAGTGAAACATTGATAGCTCTAAATTAGGGCTTTTAGGGTTTGACAAGTTGTTAACGGCATGCATGCACACTTGAGTACAGCCATTACTGCCCCCCCAACCCAACCATCTCCCCGGACGCGTGCATATGTCACACTAGTCGAAACATAGCAGGGATTTTTGTCCAGCGTCCACTTTAGTCCACTGTAGTCTGGAAATGGGAAGTTTTTTAAAGTTTTTTTACCTGTGACCTGGTGCCAATTTTTGTTTTACACCTCTGCTGCTTAGCGGACAGTGTGGTGTTGTAGAGGAGGTCTCCCCGGACGCGTGCGTATGTCACACTAGTCGAAACATAGCAGGGATTTTTGTCCAGCGTCCACTTTAGTCCACTGTAGTCTGGAAATGGGAAGTTTTTTTATGTTTTTTTACCTGTGACCTGGTGCCAATTTTTGTTTTACACCTCTGCTGCTTAGCGGACAGTGTGGTGTTGTAGAGGAGGTCTCCCCGGACGCGTGCGTATGTCACACTAGTCGAAACATAGCAGGGATTTTTGTCCAGCGTCCACTTTAGTCCACTGTAGTCTGGAAATGGGAAGTTTTTTTATGTTTTTTTTACCTGTGACCTGGTGCCAATTTTTGTTTTACACCTCTGCTGCTTAGCGGACAGTGTGGTGTCGTAGAGGAGGTCTCCCCGGACGCGTGCATATGTCACACTAGTCGAAACATAGCAGGGATTTTTGTCCAGCGTCCACTTTAGTCCACTGTAGTCTGGAAATGGGAAGTTTTTTTAAGTTTTTTTACATCTGACCTGGTGCCAATTTTTGTTTTACACCTCTGCTGCTTAGCGGACAGTGTGGTGTTGTAGAGGAGGTCTCCCCGGACGCGTGCATATGTCACACTAGTCGAAACATAGCAGGGATTTTTGTCCAGCGTCCACTTTAGTCCACTGTAGTCTGGAAATGGGAAGTTTTTTAAAGTTTTTTTACATCTGACCTGGTGCCAATTTTTGTTTTACACCTCTGCTGCTTAGCGGACAGTGTGGTGTTGTAGAGGAGGTCTCCCCGGACGCGTGCATATGTCCCACTAGTCGAAACATAGCAGGGATTTTGTCCAGCATCCACTTTATTAAGTCCATGCACTCCAGTGAATGGACTTGGGCACTCCAGTGCATGGACTTGGGAATTTATCCATTTAGATAACTTTTTTACGTTATTGAATTACTTATTTTTACACAGAAACATAATGTGTGTCTTCACAATAACTGTAATGTAATAACAATACTAATAATGTAATGTAATAATTATTTAATTAACCACGCTTTTATTCTGAAAGCAACCGGATGTCTTAAATTTGCTAGCTCTCTGGCAGGAAGTTCTAGATTTGCCAAAAGAACGGAGCCATGTACCACATGCATACTGTAAAGCAGGGGTTCTCAACCCGTGGGTCGCGACCCCTCGGGGGGTCGCCAAATTATTTTAGGGGGTCCCCAAATTATAAAAAAAAAAAAAAAATGTCACGATTTTTCAAAAATAGCAGACCTACAAGCTCGTAGCGCGCCAGTGGCGCTAGCTAAATTATAACATAATGCTTAAAACACCAAAAGGGGTTCCCACCCAAAATGGGTTAAGGTTATTGTAGCAGTCAATTTATATTGGGGGTCGGGAGGGGGCGGGGCGGGGGTCCCGAGACATTGCCAAAGCATTTCCGGGGGTCCCCGGCCAAAAACGTTGAGAACCCCTGCTGTAAAGCAGCGGTTCTCAAACCTTTTCATGTCAAGGAAACCCAACTACTATGAATTTCGTTTTATAGTATAGGCTTGTTGATTATTTTTACAATATACAATTTAGGCATTTAGCAGATGCTCTTAATCTAGAGCGATTTACAGTAAGCAATAATCAAACATGGTAATATATCAAATGCATGATAAAAGTAATCAAGAATGAGACATACGCTATGCTAAGAACCTAACAGTGGAATATCTATATAATGAAACGTGTACAATAGGTTGCTATATCTACATAAAATGCTATCTAAGTTACATAAGTTGAGCCGTTGCATACGCCTGTAAGGTCGCCGAGGCTACGGGCATAATGCAGTAATGGTCTTTTTTTTCTTTTTGCAGGTATTACAAAGGTCTTAAAAGTCCTTAAATCATCACTTTACTGTTACCGTGACCTGGGGAGTGGGGACCCTCCCAAACATGTGTGGACCCACAGTTTGAGAACCACTGACTTGGATCACCGGAGACCTCCTGGCTGGAGACAGGCAAATCCGGCTGACGACGGCAACCTTTTTTTACATTAAAGAGCCATGTTTTAATTTTCTTGATAGTGTGCCAGATCAACATTATGTTTAATTGTCAAATTTGTCACCACATCGAAATCAAATATGTCCAACTGAGGCTAGGGGCCAAAGTTCCATTTGTACACTCAGTTACAGACCCATAAGGGTCCATTTGGTTCCAATCTATCTAATCTATTGTAAAATGACTTATACTGGATCTCTTGTCCACTAGTCCCTTCCTAACATTTTAGTCTAGTTTTTATTTGTTGATGAAAACTAGACTAATTGTTGGTTTTATTTCATTTCTATTTAGTTTGTCAGTGGTAAAAGGTAGTCGATGAACATTGTTCGTCTTAGTTTTAGTCGACGGAATCAACACTGGGAACCACTGATGTATAAATGTGAGGGCGGGGACTTCATGTAACTTTTTTGAATGCTTAATTTTAAATGAAAAAACCTCTCCCAGCAGGAGCTGATGCAGGAGAGATGGGAGATGGACGACAATTGGGCCATCGCATGTGACGGCTACGCATCAGGAAGAAAGCCAGCTAACACCATGCACCAAATGCCTTATTCTTTATAATTACATACAGTATTAACCCATTTAGACCTGAGGACGATTCTACAAATGTTTTGACAGTTTTCAGAAATGTTTCTATGTCAGCGGTTCTCAACGTTTTTCATGTCAAGGTCCCCAACAACTATATGTAATTGGCAGCCGACCCCATCTGAAAATATGTTCCAGGGACCCCACAGAAGCAAAGATTTGAGTTAAAAGCGTTCGCTCTGAAAGACTATATATTAAAAAAATTGAGACACGATCTTTAAAAAATAGCAGATCTACAAGCTTGTAGATCTGCTATTTTTCAATAGCTAAAGTATAACATAATGCTTAAAACACCAAATGGGGTTCCCGTCCAGAATGCGTTAAAACATTTATATTGATGGCCTTTGTAAAATGTTGTATTTATTAATTCAATTATTCTGAATAAGGTTATATTTTAGATTTTTGGATTGATTTGTATTTTATATTTGTATTATCTTATTATAGGATAATATTGGAGGAAACAGACCCTAAAGGCTCATACATAGTCTGGATTTTCGGTGGTGGGGTGACCACCGAACTACAACATGACGTCACGAGCCGCGGTGAAGAGCAAACCACCGCCACCGCTCTTCGCTCTGTTTTTACTCACCACCGTTCAACGTTATTTCAGCTCCGGTGGTCACCTCACCACCGAAAATCCAGACTATGAATGAGCCTTTAATGGGTCCAGACCCACTGTTAGAGAAGATTGAAAACTCACAAATATTTGGAAAATTGGATTGAGTACGTTAGCCCATCAAGGGTCAGGGGATCTTAGTATAATCTGATCGACATGAGGAATTTACTTTAAAGAAACATGTTTTTGTCTTCTGTCAATGTGTAATGATGCATGCATATAGAAATGTGGACTGCTTTCAGTCCACATTTATCACAAACACATTTAGCTGTTCTGCCAAATCACAACTAAAAATAAAGGTAGGTTCAACATGAATTGCATTATTGATTCGGTGTTGTAGTAGGCTAATATTAGTTATATTACATATACTGTATATGTATACACATAAGAAGTCATGGCTGGAATAGCTGCTGCTTTCATCTAGTGAGAGGTTCTGAATCCAAAATATTCTGTACCATGTGTTAGCTTTTAATAGTTTGGTTTAAACAGTCCTTTTAACAGATGGGCCTACTGTATATGTACACATCAAAACGTCAATGAATGAATCACTCAAACAACATGGTTTGTATTTTATTGCATGGAGTTGCCTGATCACTACATCCCTGGTTCATATTCTGATATGATAAAGTCAAGTGTCGATTCCAAGCAGTGTATTCAAAGTAGACCTACTCTATTGACATCCATCCAGAAGAGTGGGCACTAATGAGTGCATGCCATGGGCATCTCAATTTGAATGTTCTGTTATATATATATATATGGAAAATTATCTGAAGTAATAACCTACAGTACAAATTGACACTCATTGGCATGTGGACCCCCATTAGAAATGATATGCAAGGGACCCCCATAAAAGATTTTTCTATAGCAGTGATTCAACCATTTTCATTTCAAGGACCCCAGGTTTGACCTCAATTAGGCCCATTGAATGGCATTTCTATCTGGGACCCCAATGTTTAGGCCTATTGTAAATTCAAAGTTAACTTAACTTACAGTACAAATGGGTCCATTTGGTTCCATTTGTACACTGAGTTACAGACCCAAAAGGTTCATTTGGTATTTTGGTTCCTAATTATTATATAGCTGGGGACCCCCTGGAACACTCAAGGACCCCTGGGGGTCCCCAGACCCCACTGTGGGAACCACTGGGCTAATGTGCATTACTACTGTCACATGACTGACAGTTGGAATCATAGCTGCTGGCTGTCATTATTGAGAGGTTCCAAAATGTACTGTATATGTGCTCTTGTATTCAAAGTACCTACTCTATTGACCGGGATCCAGAAGAGGGGGCACTAATGAGTGCCACCCATTGGCATTGCCACTGGGCACCTCAATTTTAATGTTTTGTAATATATTTGGAAAATTATCTGAAGTAATGTAGCCTACAGTACACCAGGGCTGGACTGGGACAAAAATTCGGCCCGGTCATTTTCGCGTGAATTTGGCCCAGACCGGCCCACCACAACCAGCGCGCAGATAGCAGAAACTCTACCACCCACTCCGTCGAGGCACACACAAACAAACAAGCCCTAATACCAGGGCCGGTTCTAGGCATAAGCGGTATAAGCGGTCGCATAGGGCCACAACCACTGAGGGGGCCACATCACAGGGAGAAGATTATTATAATTTTTTTAATGTATCCCCTATCCCATACATGGGCTACTGGCGGCCTGAGGGCCACATGTGGCCCCACCTTCACTTAATGCGGTCCGCAGGTTAATATCAACTGTAGGCTGGGGGCCACATGTGGGGGCGCTGTTTATACCAGTCTCTCTGTCATACCATCCCTCCCCACTGGGGGCGCTGTTTATACCAGTCAGTCTGTCATACCATCCCTCCCCACTGGGGGCGCTGTTTATACCATCCCTCTACACTGGGGGTGCTGTTTATACCATCCCTCCCCACTGGGGATGCTGTTTATACCAGTCTCTCTGTCATAGCATCCCTCCCCACTGGGGGCACTGTTTATACCAGTCTGTCATACCATCCCTCCCCACTGGGGGCGCTGTTTATACCAGTCTGTCATACCATCCCTCTACGCCGGGGGCGCTGTTTATACCAGTCAGTCTGTCATACCATCCCTCCCCACTGGGGGCGCTGTTTATACCAGTCAGTCTGTCATACCATCCCTCCCCACTGGGGGCACTGTTTATACCAGTCAGTCTGTCATACCATCCCTCCACACTGGGCCCCCACATGTGGCCCCCACCTTCACCTAATGCGGCCCGCAGGTTAATATCAACTGGCGGCCTGAGGGCCACATGTGGCCCCCACCTTCACCTAATGCGGCCCGCAGGTTAATATCAACTGGCGGCCTGATTTTTTTTTGGCGCCGCCCTATGGTCGCGGCCCACCGGGAAAATGCCCGGTATGACCTGTGGCCAGTCCAGCCCTGCAGTACACCTTGACACTCAGCCTGTGGACCACCATTACAAATTATATGCCAGGGACCCCCATAAAGTTTGACCTGAATTAGGCTACGGGCGGCCATTTAATGGCATTTCTATCTCTGGGACCCCAATGTATATTGTAAATTCAAAGTTAACTTAACTCGGTGTACAAATGGGTCCATTTGGTTCCATTTGTACACTGAATCCATTTGGTTCCTAATTATTATTTAGCTGGGGACACCCTGGAACACTCAAGGGCCCCTTGGGGGTCCCCGAACCCCACTGTGGGAACCACTAAGCTAATGTGCATATTACCACTGTCACTGACAGTTGGAATCATAGACGCTGGCTTTCATTAGTGAGAGGTTCCAAAATGTACTGTATGTGCTCTTGATCATTTTGACAGATGGGCCTATATGTACACATATCAAAACGTCAATGAATGAATCACTCCAACAGGGTTTGTATTTTGAGAGAACTGATCTCTGCTTCATATTGTGACATTATATGCAGAAACATGGCAGATTTTATTTGTCAAGCTTGGGAAAGAAGACAGAGTACTCTGTATAAATCTTAGTTGTAATGTAATGTAAACATGCTGTAAATGCAATTGTGAAAAAGTGTCTTATAAATCCATGAGGGTTGGGCAGATTGTGTGCAGGACACGGAAATAAATAAACAATAATAAAAAAAAGTCAAGTCTAGTAGTACAGTAGGCCTATACATGACTTGGGCATAGAGCCAACATGGTACAATTGCATCATTAACAGACCTACATTTATCCCTCAACGTATTGTTTATATGCCCAAAATGATTAGCTCTAGGTTTTGGAAAATACAATAGTCATGCATAGCCGACTTTACATTTAAATTACTAGGCTACGATCATACTCTCCAGTCATCTCCATGAACATGGCATTCATATTAACTTTGTTATATAACTACCAAAGCATATGGGGTGGTTTAAAGTATGCGCTTACTTCATTTATAGCCTAATCTCGCATCCTCTGTGTAAAGCACTGATGTCCTTTTATATCTTTGGTCTGTGGTCAGGCGGATTATTTATTATGGGTCGGGTGGATTAACAAATTAATGCGAGGGGGATCCCAAACTTCACGGAGTCGACGCGACACCTGAAGTATTTGATGGCTTGCATGCAATCTCTTTTGATATGCTACTGTACTGTTTCTGGGTTAGGAGTAGCTCTGGTCCATACCCTAAAATTCTTCTATGATTCTGCCAATGCAGGGCAGAATCATAGAAGCATTAGGCTATGGACCAGAGCTAGGTTAGGAGTGAATGACAAAATGCATGCACCTTGAATTATAATGTTTGTTTTAATTTTCTGTTCGGCCACGACGGGCAGGGATTCTATTTTCCTGTTGAATTGCTTACTGTACCAGACCAAACTACTTTACTTTACAATAAAATCTGTTTCGTTCCGAAAATGCCTCTTTCCTCTTCCGTGACTGTGCAGCAAAAAAAAATACAATTGTGAAAAGACCGCCCAGTGTAGCGTAACAAACGGACCTTCTCTGGCGGGTAAACCCAACCCTTTTTGTCTTGTCTGAAGTCCCACCCAGGTCTTTCAATGTTTGGCCTACAGCTTGCTTCATGCCTTGTGTCTTGCCCTCCCCCCCCCATGTAACAAGTTTGTCTCATCAAACCACGTGACTCCCATTAGAAATGAATTGGATCTGTTGTACCGCTCCGTGTTTGATAAGACTTTGATAAGACGGCTGTCTGCTAGGTATGAACGGCGCCTCAGAGTTTCAGACCCATAAGGGTCCATTTCAGAGTTCACTCTCCACTCTCAGAGTTTCAGAACTGTAAGGGTCCATTTTAGAGTTCACTATCTCCACTCTCAGAGTTTCAGACCTGTAAGGGTCCATTTTAGAAGGAACCCTGAGGGTCCCTGGACCCCACTTTGACAACCACTGTAAATCAGTTAAGACAATAGCAACACCTGCCGCATATCAAAGCCTCCAAGCCATTCTCTCTCCCACAGACACCTGGCTTCACAACTCTTATTGCGACCTCAGGCCACAGTTAACTATGGAATCTAGCATTTCCCATCAGTGTGTGTGTTTTGGTTGGTTGGTCACCCCAGGCAAGCCCCCAGGTCATCGTGAGATCACATCACTTGACAGCAGCCCCCTGGTCACCCCAGGCAAGCCCCCAGGTGCAGGTCATCGTGACATCACATGATCAGCCCCCATATATGGTGCCCAGGTCATTGTGACATCACGTGACATCAGGGATGGATACGTAGTAAAGCGCCTTGGATAAAGGCGCTATATAAATGCACCATTTACCATTTTTTACCATTTATCACTTAGATCTCCACATACTGTATGGAGCTGACCTGTTCTGACATTCCATATGTTGATCTGACCTAATCAAACCCTGTACACTCAAGACATGCTCCTTATATGGGAAGTACAGAATTCATTCCATGTTGATCTGACCCCCCATGCCAAAGCGCCAGCGCTCACTCAGCAGTCTGCGGTCAACGAGGCGGATGCGTGCACACGACCTCGCCCCCCTGACCGCGTTGCGCCGCCCGGGCGGGGAACGGCCCTCATACACCTGGCGCTAGGGGTCGGTGACAATGTCAGCTACCCAACAGACCCGTCTTGAAACACAGACCAAGGAGTCTAACACGCGTGAGTCAGAGGGCTCGGCTCGAAACCCTGTGGCGCAATGAAACTGAAGGCCGGCGTGCGCCGGCCCAGGTGGGATCCCGGCACACCACCGGCCCGCCTCGCCCACAGCGTCGGGGAGGTGGAGCATGTAAATATTTGCTTTGCAAGTATGATGAATGATTGAAGATAAAACCCCTCTCCATTATACCAGATGAGGCGATTGCACTGTGTCTGTATTTTCTCACAATTTTACAAATATAGGGTTGCACGAGTCTTTGCACAATGCATATTTATACCTTTGTATAGACTGTGGGCTCCATCTTGCGCCACCCTTATCCCTTATCCCTAAACTTATTTGCCATTTTTTACTATTTTGAAAATCATTTTAAAATAGTTCAACTAGCCGATCTACATCTACACGTTGTGATCTTGTAGATCAGCTATTTGAACTATTTTAAAAGGTTTTTTTAAATAGTAAAAAATGGCAAATAAGTTTAGGGATAAGGATTAAGGGGTGGCGCAAGATATAGCCCAATTTAACTTGATTGTTTTTTATAAAAACACTTGACAAATGCATTGTGTTGGATGCCATTGCTGGTGAAAGCATGGCATCATGACAGAGTTCAACAGCCATGCTGCACGACCTCTCTTTCTCAGTGATGTAATATTAAGTCAAGCCTAAAGGCAAATCTGTGCACTGGTCAAGTGTACTGTATGTTATCATTTTCTAAATATAAACTGTGCTTCTTATTGCTGTTTTTCATTCCAGTCCTCTCAATTGACTGAAACAAGCCTTTTTGTTATTTTTCTCTTTATTTCGGTATTTCTTTAGCAGTTCTTTTTTTTCCTGTTGTTCTTTTCTTTCTTTCTTTCTTTCTTTCTTTCTACACATACGCAACAATCAATGAGATCCTACCTCAAAGTGGCGACACCACCACCACAACAACAGCAGCAGTGCTTTGATTGAACCTGTACCTCATCCCACTGGGTATTGGCTTTGTGAATGAAGTGGCCGAGCCCCCAGATGTCTGTATTGATACGGCTGTGAAGACAGGGCTGAGTGTTTACTGGACAACCTGCCCGTGCATCCCATGTATTCCATTAGGCCCCTCTCCTCCTAACACACACATAATGGCGTACATCAGAAATACACACATGCATTTGTATTATACTTATTACAACTGTAATTGTAAGGACGCCAACATTTTCGGACGACTATTTAATGAATGACATTTTTGCATTTTTAATCCCTAACACGAAAGCGGAAAATAGCCGATGGACTATTGTCTTTGCACAGCACTGCAATGTAAGTGTAAATCAAGCATAATTCCAACCCCAAACTCTAAATCTAACCTCTATCATGGGTCTTCAACAGGGGGTCCTCCCAAAATTAATTCAGGGTGTCACCTCACCAAGAGAAACCTTTAAAAATAAAAACCTGATGTGGAATACTTCAATGCTAGTCTCAAATCTCTCTCATCCGATGGTCACTTAAAAGAATAGTTCCAAACTAGTCTGAAATCTACTTATACTTCCAATTTAACTAGTCTGAAATCTCTCTCATCCCAGTCAAACAGTCAAAAGACATTAATGACCTCTTATCAAGTTGTATGGAAGGCTTTCTAAAAAAAAAAAAAGAATGTTGAATAGGATTATGCGTCTCTGTCACAGCTAAGGGGTCCTTGGTTTGAAAAACATTGACGACCCCTGCTCTATATGCTAAAACCTAATCCAACCCCCAACCTGTAAACTGTAAAGCCCTAACCACACCAAAGGGTCACCATGTAACTCCTTGGGTCCAAACGGTTGCAAGGAGTTAACGCTAAAACCATCTCGATCCTTTGGTGTGGTTTGGGCCATTGAATACCATGCGTTGAATCACTAGGTTCAACGTGGGTCAACGTGCAACAAGACATATCACACCGCAGGGACAACGCTAAAGCCGTCTTGACCTTTGGTGTGGTTAGGGCTTACTCCCCAAACTATAGCTTTACAGCATTAACAACCATCTCCCTTGTGAGGACCAGGACAATTCTACTATAGGCCTACTTGGCCCCCACAAGCACACACCCACACACACACACACACACACACACACACACACACACACACACACACACACACACGCGCGCGCGCGCGCATTACCTTGCTGAGGGCCTGACACACTCCGCTGTGGCATTGATCCAACTTATGGCAGCCACAGTTCTCTGGTCACGATTTATGTCATTTAAGACCAAATGCAATTTATTTCATTCATGTGTGCCGATAAGCAATTTACAATTTACAATTTAGGCATTTAGCAGACGCTCTTAATCCAGAGCGACTTACAATAGGCAAGAACAAAAAGCATGGGAATACATCACATATGTAAAAATGCATTTATCGCGAAACATGCGTAAGCTAAGAACGTGACTAGAACATATCTATATAATGACACTATACTATTCAGTATTGTTTGTTGATTTCTTCTGTGTGTGTGCGTGTGTTCTTTGCATGCACCATCATCTTGCCCTGCGACAGTCATGCCTTTCAACCTGCACGCACGCACGCACGCACGCACGCACGCACGCACGCACGCACGCACGCACGCACGCACGCAAGCCCATTTAAAACCTGGCAATGATGATAACTATTGGGCTTACATCCAAACGTTTTTAATGTTTGAAGAAGGAAGGCACTGTAGACAATAAAAGTGTTTCAATGTCAACATCTTCATCAGGTCATGGCTTGATGAAGATTGACATCACTCTTATCAGTCCTGCTCCTGAGATGCACCTGACCAGCCTGAATTTGGCTTGTGGCGCGATGGAACCCCCTTTGTTCCAAAAAGTGACTAGTCTCAACAAGGTTTCAAAGACACCTGTAACCAGGTTGTGAAGCCTGGTTGACCCGACCGGCGTCCCTCAGGGCTCTATTCTGGGCCTGCTCCTTCTTTTTTAATTATAGGATTCTTTTATGCTGTATGTGTACATGAGTGACACAGTAAACACAGCATGGGCTTCAGCAGGGTGGATGTTGTCACATCACGTGGTGGATCTAGAATTGTGCCCCCCAGGGCAGGTGGCTGACATCGGCCCATTAAGGAAAAGGTAAATCTAATCAGGAATCTATCCATTCACAGTGCAGCGTGTCACCGCTGGAGGGGTGGGGGCAGAGCCGGATTTACCTTGCTGAGGGCCCCCGGGCTGGAGCAAATTCGAGATTTTTTTTTGGGCTATTTTGTTTTCATTTTGGGGTACCCAGGCCCCTAAAAAGAGAGGCAGGCAGGCAGAAGCTCTCAATGGTTTAACCATAATACAACTAAATACAATAACAATACACACATTTCACTTGAATTGGATTTCACTTTACAATTTTATAATTCTTTTCTTTTTTTTGGGCCCCCCTAGTCGGGGGCCCCCGGGCTTCAGCCCACCCTAGCCCAATGGTAAGTCCGGCTCTGGGTGGGGGCAATGTCATTAAAGCTGCTCCCCTGACCCAAGCAACAGAACAAATGGTTGGATATATGACTCTAAGGTTACTTACCCATAAACAGCTTGATAATCCTTCCTGGACACCGACCGGACACATAAACAGCTTGATATTCCTTCCTGGACACCGACCGGACACAGCGGGGTGCTGAGTTGGTGTGAGTGCTGCTGACTGACGCCTGTCATGTTTCGCTGCATGTGGTGGTGAAAAGTTTTTACATGATATACGTGTCATCGTGTTATTCTTTTATTTATTAGACAGGTGGGGTGGGGGTGGAGTGGAGGCAGGAGCCTATCTCATGTTTGTGTACTGTGAGGCGGCTTGACAATACAGCCCCCATCAAGGCCCGCCAAAACACATTTTAGTCGACTAAATCACTTATTATTTAGTAGATTTAGTCTTATGATATAAAAAACTAGACTAAACACTAAAACATTCCAGGTGACTAAAATGTGAGTGAAACTAAATGAAAACGTTTCAAGAGACTATGACTAAAACTAAAATATAAATTTGCTGCCAAAAACCACACTGCTACAGCATCAAGCGCAATCGGTCGTGATTGCAAGCGCAATCACGACCTCACCAGCCACACCTCCTGGGGGGAATAAACGTGGACATATTACAGTATACCACATCCATTCTTTTCCTGTCCTGTATGATTTTATGACAGTGGTTTTCAACCTTTTTCATATCAAGATCCATTATTTATTCGGCATTTGAGCCACGGATCACCATTTGATGAGATTTAGCCTCTCAGTCCTAAGACTTGGAATATTTTGTTATCGTTGGAGATAATTTGTCTACAATTCCATGCTGTATGTGGTACCATTAAGAGAGATAACAAACGTTGATCAAAATAATAATTCTTCTACATGCTCTAATTGTGTAGATGTACATTAGGTAATGCAGATGTTTAACAATAATTTAACCCTTATGGGTCCATTTGACAACATGTTACGCTCTCACGAATTAAAGATCTATAAGGATCCATTTGGTTACCAACTCTTCATATAGCTGGGGACCACCTGGAATCCCTTCAAGGACCACTGGTGGTCCCCGGACCACTGACCAGAAGAGTGACAGTAGTACCTATTTATTACTACCACTAGAGAGTTTGAGGACTTTGTCATGGCTCATTGAATCTGTAATAAATTAATGTAGTCTATCACACAGAAACACATATTTCTTGGCATATGTTTAATTTGAATAAAAATCATCATGGATGGAGTGTTGTTTTTGTAGGCCTTCTAATCACTGGGGAGTCATTTGTTATTGCAGGTGGCTCCTCTCAGTCATCCCCTTGAGTGTCTTGAAGACAAAACTAACACAAATCAAAACAATGGTTTTGCAATTTTAGCTACATAATACTCCTCTCTTCTATAGATACAGTGCAAATACAGAAAGCACTTGGACAAATTTGCAGATAAAGATGGTGTCAATGACACACATACCTTCCGGGAACCAGATTAATCTCACTCCAATCTGGGTACCCATCGGCAAAACAAAGGAAAAACAGTGCGCTCTTTTCCTTAGTCAACAGTCTGTCTCGAGAGACTAACAGACTCTACCATTGCATAGAAGAAGCTGAGTTTGGTTTGACGGGGAGGTTGGAGTTCCATACACTGGCCATGCCGTTCAGGGCCCTCCATGCAAGTGTCTTCCTCACTTTAAGATCTTTCTCCGTTGAGTTGACCCATGAGCCCAGGTCATTGAAGTCATTGACTTCCTTCAGAGCAGTGCCTTCTGTTGTCGTCAGCGGTGAATGCTCCGATGGGATGTGTTATGAATCATGCCATGTACAGCGAAGTAAGTCTGTGTGCTTGAACTTGAGATACAGTGTACTTGATATGTTTCACTACCTGCATTGTACTTCCTAGAGATGAGAGGCATCTGTTACTGTATAAAGGCGCCCATAAGGTCCGACAGTAAGGTTAGCCGTGTACATCGTGAGGTCAACCTTGCACATCATCATGCCACGTTCCTATGTCGCATATATCTTCATATCTTGCTGTCTCGTTTCTACGATCCAGCACTATAAATATTCCCTGTCTGTCTAATACACTTTGTGAACCGATAGTGTGATACTGCGTACTGTGTCTCATTATTTGTTCTCCTGGGCCCGTCGCCGTACCAACAGAAGTACTTCAACTGGATCGTCACACACCACCCAGCCTATACACATGCACACTGCCAGCCTGTCAGAGCCAGACCGAGGGTCCTTTTAGAGATCACAACAGGATGTTATAGGTGATAACTTCAGTTTTCTTGGCGTTCAGCCGGAGGCCAACGTTGGCACACTCTGATTCCACTCTGGTAAGGAGCTTGTTCCACGTGGTCAGAGAGCAGGCTGATGTCATCTGCGTAGTCCAGGTCTGTCAGGACTACTGTGGGGTGTCATCTCGACCTCCTTGGTGTTATGGTGAGGCCAAGATGTGTCTGGACTGCAGGGTGGTTCTGGTTTTGTCCAGAACGGGCACAGACAGCTTGGTCACCTCCTCATTTGTGACAACGAATCGCCATAAGCGGCGGGTGGATTTTAACTTTAGCTAGGTGGGACGACGACGACGCAGATTTATTTATTTATTTCCCCCAGATGGTCTAACAATGTCACGATTTGACCAATTTATTACCAATCTCGTACACCATTGCTCACGAAAGCAAGATCCTTGACCCAATTACAGCCACTGCATCTTACCTTTTAATTAAAGTAAAAGAGGAAAAGGAACAGTTCTGTTCCCCGGACATTGTTTTGGGATATTTTGGCTGAAAAAAATCCCCGGACATGTGCATATGTCACACTAGTGGATACATAGCAGGGATTTTTGTCCAGTGTCCACTTTAGTTGACTTTAGTCTGGAAATGGGATATTTTTGTATCTTTCACCTCGCTGTATGGCGTGCCAATTTTTGTTTTACACCTCTGCTGCTTAGCGGACAGTGTGGTGTTGTAGAGGAGGTCTCCCCGGACATGTGCATATGTCACACTAGTCGATACATAGCAGGGATTTTTGTCCAGTGTCCACTTTAGTTGACTTTAGTCTGGAAATGGGACATTTTTTATCTTTCACCTCGCTGTATGGCGTGCCAATTTTTGTTTTACACCTCTGCTGCTTAGCGGACAGTGTGGTGTTGTAGAGGAGGTCTCCCCGAACATGTGCATATGTCACACTAGTCGATACATAGCAGGGATTTTTGTCCAGTGTCCACTTTAGTTGACTTTAGTCTGGAAATGGGACATTTTTTTATCTTTCACCTCGCTGTATGGCGTGCCAATTTTTGTTTTACACCTCTGCTGCTTAGCGGACAGTGTGGTGTTGTAGAGGAGGTCTCCCCGGACATGTGCATATGTCACACTAGTCGATACATAGCAGGGATTTTTGTCCAGTGTCCACTTTAGTTGACTTTAGTCTGGAAATGGGATATTTTTGTATCTTTCACCTCGCTGTATGGCGTGCCAATTTTTGTTTTACACCTCTGCTGCTTAGCGGACAGTGTGGTGTTGTAGAGGAGGTCTCCACGGACATGTGCGTATGTCACACTAGTCGATACATAGCAGGGATTTTTGTCCAGTGTCCACTTTAGTTGACTTTAGTCTGGAAATGGGATATTTTTGTATATTTCACCTTGCTGTATGGCGTGCCAATTTTTGTTTTACACCTCTGCTGCTTAGCGGACAGTGTGGTGTTGTAGAGGAGGTCTCCCCGGACATGTGCATATGTCACACTAGTCGATACATAGCAGGGATTTTTGTCCAGTGTCCACTTTAGTTGACTTTAGTCTGGAAATGGGATTTTTTTAATCTTTCACCTCGCTGTATGGCGTGCCAATTTTTGTTTTACACCTCTGCTGCTTAGCGGACAGTGTGGTGTTGTAGAGGAGGTCTCCACGGACATGTGCGTATGTC
Organism: Electrona antarctica; assembly: GCF_951216825.1. Lineage (NCBI taxonomy): Eukaryota > Metazoa > Chordata > Actinopteri > Myctophiformes > Myctophidae > Electrona > Electrona antarctica. The sequence continues at coordinate 28,571,500 of NC_136810.1, forward strand.
ACACTAGTCGATACATAGCAGGGATTTTTGTCCAGTGTCCACTTTAGTTGACTTTAGTCTGGAAATGGGATTTTTTTAATCTTTCACCTCGCTGTATGGCGTGCCAATTTTTGTTTTACACCTCTGCTGCTTAGCGGACAGTGTGGTGTTGTAGAGGAGGTCTCCACGGACATGTGCGTATGTCACACTAGTCGATACATAGCAGGGATTTTTGTCCAGTGTCCACTTTAGTTGACTTTAGTCTGGAAATGGGATATTTTTGTATCTTTCACCTTGCTGTATGGCGTGCCAATTTTTGTTTTACACCTCTGCTGCTTAGCGGACAGTGTGGTGTTGTAGAGGAGGTCTCCCCGGACATGTGCATATGTCACACTAGTCGATACATAGCAGGGATTTTTGTCCAGTGTCCACTTTAGTTAACTTTAGTCTGGAAATGGGAAAGTTTTTGACCTTTCACCTCGCTGTATGGCATGCCAATTTTTGTTTTACACCTCTGCTGCTTAGCGGACAGTGTGGTGTTGTAGAGGAGGTCTCCACGGACATGTGCGTATGTCACACTAGTCGATACATAGCAGGGATTTTTGTCCAGTGTCCACTTTAGTTGACTTTAGTCTGGAAATGGGATATTTTTTTACCTTTCACCTCGCTGTATGGTGTGCCAATACATTTTTTACACCTCTGCTGCTTAGCGGACAGTGTGGTGTTGTAGAGGAGGTCTCCCCGGACATGTGCGTATGTCACACTAGTCGATACATAGCAGGGATTTTTGTCCAGTGTCCACTTTATAAAGTCCATGCACTCCAGTGAATAGCATTTATCCATTTAGATAACTTTTTAATTACTTATCTTTACACAGAAACATTACTTATTACTTATTTTTACACAGAAACATAATGTGTGTCCTATAGCATCGTAATTTATAGTTTTAATGTGCAAATTAATCTTTTTTTCAATACTCTAGAGGGTACTCGGTCTAGGGGCAGCGGTGGCCGAACGGATAGCGGCGCGGTCTTGATACCGGAAGGTTCCTAGTTCGAATCAGCCGTCCAACACGTTAAAATTACCACCGCTGAAGTGCCCTTGAACAAGGCATTGAACCACTACGATGAAATGTGTTCTATGAGCAGGGCCTGGCTGGAAACAAGTTCTTGAGCTTAGCCCAGATACCCTGGGTAAATATAGATTTAATTTCATTTCATTTCACTCTTATTTTGAAGAGATCGTCCCCCGGAAGTCTTATATTTGCTAGCTTAGATTTGCTAGAAAAACAGTGCCTTGGCTGAGATGGCTCTGCTTGTCAAGTCTCAAATCATGGCTCTTTACAGACGGGCCGACGGTACACAGACAGCAGCCTCTCCGCTGACTGTGTTAGTGTTGTGTTGCTGCAGGAGATGGAGTGTGAATGAATCGTGTGGTCACTGGAACAAAGCCACCGTATTAGCATTTGAATACCTGTTCTGTGAACACCGTAAAGGTGTGTGCCTACCAAAATGACCAGGGGGAGGGGATCTTCAGCCTTAATCTCAGTGGGTGCTATTTGGCTTGTTATTTTTTCAGTGGATGCCCAAGCCCTCAGGCACTCCCAAAGTTGATGCCGCTGCTTCCAAAACATTTGAACAAAAGACCTGCATTTTTAGGTTACATTTGAAAGCTGTGGGGGGAGGGGGGGTGCATGCATGGTAGCCTAATTGCCAAATGACGCCCCTGGGGTTTGACGTCAGTAAGTAGCCTACGAATAATTGACCCTAGCCTGATTATCAGAGTGGGCGGGGTCTTTGGGCTGGTTCCAGGCTAAATTGACCCCCCATAAATAACCCATGCACCACACTGCAGCACGGCACAGCACAGCACTGTGAGGTCCAGCCAGCAGCCAAACATCCGCACGCACGCACGCACGCACGCACACGCACACACACACACACACACACACACACACACACACACTCTCTCTCTCTCGCTCTCTCTCTCTCTGAAACATGGACATTTCGAGCAGCTCCACGTCTTCCATGAAGAGCATCCACCGGGCGGCATCCGAACTGGAGAGGTCTGATTCTGTGACGGTAAGATTATAAAAACAAAGGGGGGGAAGTGACTACGGTTGAATTAGACGGGATCCATGCAGTGTTAAAACAACGCGTGTCGTGTGTAGAGGTCAGGACCGTCACAATGAAGGCTGCGCACGGAAAGCCTTTACGCACCGGAGCTGTCCAATGCAGTGCACATTGCAAAACTATTGAACGGTACGCACCTCGGACTAGCGCCTGCTCCCGTGCTTGCGGTTATGGTTAGGTTAGGGGTTAGGGGTATCGGATCAATGAATCGTCGGACCAAACACATGTACCCCATGCGTGGTGCTTTCATAGGCTATTAATCAAGGAAGAGTAGGCCTAGTATTTATTTTATGGCAGCTACATATCCATCAGAATTTTAGAACAGCCGTCTATGTCGCAACTACTTCTCTTTTTGAGATGTGATAGCCTAAAAGTGTTATTTTTCTTACGGTAAATTTGTCTTTGTAGGCTAGCTAGCGGCTATAGCCTACAAAGACCAAATTAACCGTAAGAAATGCCAACTATAGCTCTGCACATGCAGTAGGCTACTATAGTAGGCCTATAGCTTTTCTTGAAACTTGTCGGAAGTTGTCATTGTCCAGTGCATGTCACTGCTAACTTCTCAACAAGTGATGGAAGAAGTAAGCTACTCACATGGTTTACTTAAGTAAAAGTATCAATACTGCAAATACTACAAGTAAATAAGTCCGGAAAATTAAAGTATACATGTAGCTACAAAATATTTGGCATCAAAATGTATTCTTAAAGTGGCATAAAGTGCGGGCTACTCAAAATGTTCCATTTAACAACTTTTCAAAATATTTTGAAATGATCGCATTCATATTAAGTTTTTTTTCTTGACCTGTTACCCTTCAGTCTATGACGACGTAACACACTACGCATTGTGAGCTTTCAAATGGCCACAATGTAGGCTATATATATAGGGATGGACTGGAGTGGTTAATGTATAGGTTATGTAATAATCCAAATCTACAAAGTATATTATAGGCTGACTAGTAACTACATTTTCAAATAATTGTAGTGGAGTAAAAGTGTAGGGCTACAGTAGCCTATAAAGCATTGCAGTGCATGGGTGTGGTTTTCTGGAATCACTGAAAAATCGACCATTCATTTTCCCCTTAGAAAATTATTGATATACATATTTTTATAAATCTCTGGGAAAAATGAATTGGAGAGTTTTCAGTAGTGGGTCCAGAAAACTACGCCCACTGCTTTATGCTCTATAGGCCAGGGGTGCCCAAAAGGTAGATCGTGAGTAGATCACAAAGGCTCTGCAGGTAGACCACATGACATGCTCCTAAAAATATATATAATTTAAAATTAAAATAAATAAAATGTCCTATTCCAGGACATTTGTAAAGCCAGAGCCGCTATAGAGCGTCGCAGTCCCGCCTCCTACCCGGGACCAGGAAATGAAATCCAATGCATTATTCTCATAGACATTTCGTAAAGTATTTATTTAAAGACGGTTACGCCGCGGACAAAGCCAACTCGAGTCGTGACAACTCATGACAACACAAACAATATTTTGGACCAAACAAATAATTAGAAAGAAGAAAAACAACAAAAAAAGTGTTGTAACCTGCCGTTTTTTTCTTCTTTCTAATTATTTGTTTGGTCCAAAATATTGTTTGTGTTGTCATGAGTTGTCACGACTCGAGTTGGCTTTGTCCGCGGCGTAACCGTCTTTAAATAAATACTTTACGAAATGTCTATGAGAATAATGCATTGGATTTCATTTCCTGGTCCCGGGTAGGAGGCGGGACTGCAACGCTCTATTCCAAAGCCCCCTCAGGTACATTTATAAACTATTTTCAGCAATGAGAATACTTTTTTTGGTTGGTAGATCTTGTTCTCAATTCAAAAACGTGTGCATAGGCATGCACCCTGCTCTAGGCATAGCAATGGTTGTGGTTTTCTGGTTCCACTGAAAAATCAGCCATTCATTTCTCCCATATAGATTTTCAAAAATATTAATATTAATTATTTTAAGCTTAGAATCAAGCCTTCCAGGATCCTGGTGAATCATGACCATAAAAACGTTGATTCTGTATTTATTAAATGTGTAGGCCTATTAGCCTATATCATTTTCATATATCATAATTTTATTTTTTTCCACAGAAAATAAGTTGTATGATCATGAATAACCAGGATCCTAGTTGGCTTGATTCTAGGCTTAACATATTTTTTGTAAATCTCTTGTATTTTCTGTGTTTCAAAAAAGTGTCTCAAAACACTTGCACACTAGCCTATATGCATGATGACTTTTGTTTTGTATTTGTGTTTATAGTCACAGTCTCCGAGGTTCGTCGTCGGCAGACGGCAGAGTTTGATTGTAGATGCATGCAAAGAGCGAGAGGCAGCGGCCGCCGCGGCTGCAGCAGAGGCAGCAGACACCGGGGAACAGATCGTGTTTGAAGAAGACGATGGTAAAGCTCTGCTCAACAAATACTCCCAAAACAATTCAATGTAAGTTACTTTGTAATTTTACTTTTGAATACTTGAGTAATTTTAAAAGCATGTATACTTTTTTAATATTGAGTACTCCAGTACTTTGAATGAGCACTTGTAGTTGTAGTAATATTTAACTCGAGTACTGTGGTTGAGTACGTAGTCCACCACTAGTCTAGTTGTTGTCTGGTCTAGTGACTAGTGACTAGACATAACCTGAGGATTTACTAAAAGTGTGCTTGTCTGCTCTTGTCCTCAGCGGGGAGATCATTCCCAAACTGGAGTACACAGAAGAGGAGATAAGCACTTGGTACTTGATTTATGATATTTATTATGTATCCTTCTGCTTGTGTGTTTACATAATTAACGTTTAGTACAATTCCACTATTGTTTAATAATTATATTGTGTGGTAGCTCTCTCTCTCTCTCTCTCTCTCTATCTCTCTCTCTCTCTCTATATATATATATATATATATATATATATATATATATGTTAAGGACAATGTTAAGGGCAATTTGTTTTTTCCCCATGCGGCGCCAATATATTCCTCAATGAGTCAGCTTCATAAGCTTCTTTGTTACACACATGCTTGTGAGTCATGGCAATATGATTTGGCCTCCATGGTTATTTTGATAAATTAGTTACAGGTGGAGGGTGCTATTAAAGCAATCTAGACATCAGCTTTAGATCATCTAAGTGCAAAATGTCAGCGAGGGTGCAGTGATTGAATGGATTGCCACTCAGTGTAGCAAATGGTGGTGTTGTTTTGCTTTGGGAAAAAATAATCACAGATTTGTTTTTTAAAGAGTTGTGAAATAAACCACTGCTCATCCGTTAACTAAAAAATCACACGTGTGTGAAGTAAGTGGTGCAACTCCGTGTGGGCGTCCCCGGGGGGTCCCCAGAAATTCCAGACCCACAGGGATTCGCCCAGGGTGCCGGCCCGGTTCCGACCAGAGACACACAAAGCTCCGTAATGAAGTGGTTGCACCACTTAAAAACATAAGATCGGGTGCTGGAGCTGAATTATAACAGTATAAAACACCGTGCTGCAGATATCTGTGTTTTAGTGCAGGTTTTGGGTTGTGTGGATGCAGCATTAAAAGGGTTGGAGCATGTGTCATCACTTAAAAGACACATTGACACCTAGCTGTATCCAACATTCCAATGTCTAGATTGACATCAAGCAATCAGACGCTGTACTCACTCAATTATTACATAATCGCCTAATCACAATTATTTATTTGAGATAATTACAATTATTTTTGCATTAATTGTCAATCGTTTCCAAAAATGTAAGATTTTTCAAAAATAGCAGAATTAGTAGATCAACTATTTCTGCTATTTTGTACATTTTTGGGGGAAAAAACATAATTAAAAATTATTAAATGTGTCAGTGATTTCTTTGTCATATCTGCACTGTGCAATTTCTGATTACGAAGCCCAAAAGGCAAACAGAAATACAATTGTAAAGTTCCAATGTTCAATGCTAAAAACACAATTAAATCCAATCGTCAACTTAAATTTGTAATCGTGACAGCCCTACTACTCACTCACTCACAAAATAACATAACATGCTTTTTAGTACGTTCAAATCATTTCTGCAATCTGTAATCCTCATGAATGGATTGCGCGGTTGTGTTGTGCAGGAGAACGGTGTACAACACCCTGAGGGATCTGTACAACACCCACGCCTGCACAGAGCACCTGGAGGCCATCCGTCTGCTGGAGAGGCATTGTGTGTACAGCCCAGACAACATCCCTCAGCTGGAGGACGTCTCGCGCTTCCTCAAAGGTACATACTTGACGGCACACTTTGCTGTAATTGTACTCGTATTCTTTTGAATCCATTTAGTTTTAGTAATATTTTTAGTCATCTGAAATGTTTTTAATTTTGCCGGGCGTTGTAATGCCTGATTTATAGGTGTGTGCCGAAAATAGCTGATCTACTACTTGTACATCTGCTATTTTCGGAGCGTGACACCCACGCGCAGCCAAGCATAACATGACTTGTCTTCGTTTGACTGGATCTCTTGTCCACTACTCCGTAACATTTTCATCTCATTTTAATTTGTTAACTGCATAGAGAAAACCCTATTCGGATGAATCCTTAGTTAGAATGCCATGTTTAATTTGCCCTCGATCACTAACTTCTCTCTCTCTCTCTCTCTCTCTCTCTCTCTCTCTCTCTCTTACACACACACACACACACACACACACACACACACACACACACACACAGAGCGCACAGGGTTCCAGTTGCGTCCAGTCGCAGGTTTGGTCTCCCCCAGGGATTTCCTGGCCAGTCTGGCGTTTCGGGTGTTCCAGTGCAAGCAGTACATCCGTCATGCCTCCTCTCCCATGCACTCCCCAGAGCGGTGAGTACACTACAGTACATCCGCCATGCCTCCTCCCCCATGCACTCCCCAGAGCCGTGAGTACACTACAGTACATCCGCCATGCCTCCTCTCCCATGCACTCCCCAGAGCTGTGAGTACACTACAGTACATCCGCCATGCCTCCTCCCCCATGCACTCCCCAGAGCTGTGAATACACTACACACCACCCTCCTCATCCTCATGCCTTCATCTCTTTCATCATCATCTTTACACTTTGGGCTGTTCTCCCCAATTAGGACAATCCTCTGTGCCACTCTCTCTATATATACTGTATCAAAGGCATAAAAAGCCCAGAAAATATATTTAGGACCCCCATAACTCTGAAAGTTACAGACCTGTAAGGGTCCATTTAGTTCCGTGTGTACTCTCTCAGAGTTATAGATCTGTAAGGGTCTATGTCGCACCCCCTCAAGGAATGCTGAGGGTCCCTGGTCACCACTTTGAGGACCAATCCTCTGTGCGCTCCATCAAGTCACATCACACTGTAAAAACCACAGGAGGCACAAGGGGGCGCCAGAGGGGCCAATTGAAAATATCAACCAGGAAAGCATCTATGTCATTTTAGATTTTAGCTATATAGACCAATTATTTGTTTACAAACATTGGGACTGGGCACAGGGTGACTGTTTCATGTAATCAATTCCCAACAGATCTCCAAGCCTGTTGTTTTGAGGAGCACTGGTTTCAGTCCATTCAACCTCCTCTTGTGTGTTGACTAGTGAGGTGCACCCTAGGAGACATTTATACTTCATTGCGCAACAGTAGAGAACAGCTGATATACAAGCTCACATCGCGTTGCGGACGTGACTGTTGTGAGCTTAGAGGTCTGCAACTTATTTGAATTGCTATTATTGTTCACACACAACAGAAACCAATGGATTATATATTTCAAGAGTGAGAGATCACAATAAAAATCATAATCATTCTTCCTCCACACTGGGAGGAAAACAGCATCAGAAAGTTTGATGGGACATGTTTTTACATGAGCTAGAACATTTCCATTGCATCTTAGTGGTGTTCTTGTGCTGCCGGCATGCACGCGCATGCTGTTGCTTATCAGTGTGACGTCGTCTGGCGTCTATAGCGATACGTTGTTTTTTTTGTTTTTAAATTGGATTTAGATGATATTTGTAGAATTGGCCTGACACAGCACACATGCACGTGCAAGCACGTTTTGTTTTGTTAGTTTTCCAAGACAGATATTTCTAGGTCTGCTATGCTCTAAATCCGATCATGCTGCTCTTCAGATGTTCTCTGTCTCTGTTGCTTTATCTTCTCATCTCATCTGGGGCCATAATGTTGTTGTGGTGTGTCTCTCTCTCTCTCTCTCTCTCTCTCTCTGTAGAGACTGTGTCCACTTTGTCCATGAGCTTTTGGGCAATGTGCCCATGCTGGCAGACAGAACCATCGCCCAGTTTTCACAGGTGAGTACTCACATTCCTCTTACTGCAGTGTAGAAATACTCCGTTACAAGTAAAAGTCCGGAATTCAATATTGACTTGAGTAAAAGTACAAAAGTATTGGCATCAAAATGCAGAATGTCCCATTTCAAGTTTTCAAATGTATAAAAATCTTTTGAAAATAGCAGATCTACAAGCTCACAATGCATCAAATCACTATGCAAGCTTGTCGATCTGCTATATTCAAATGGCTGATAGGGTTGAAGTGGTTAATGTTTGTTTTGTAATAATAATCACAATCTACAAAGTTAACTAGTAAAGTTTTCAAATAAATGTAGTGGAGTAAAAAGTACAATATTTGGATCTGAGATGTAGTAGAGTATAAGTAGGCCTATTGGAAATTGGAAATACTCAAGTAAATTCCTCCAAATTGTACTTAAGTATCGTACTTAGGTAACTTTCCACCACTCGCTACATCCAACATTTCACTCTTTTCTTGCCGCTCCGTGCACTTCTGTTATGATGAAGTTGATATGATGAGAGCCAGGTGTGTGATAACGTCTGCCAAATGTGTGTTGTAGAACATCGGACTGGCATCGCTGGACGCTTCAGAGGAAGATATTGAGAAGCTGTCCACAGTGAGTGGCTATCCTTCCCAATTTGACGTTGTATTTCTGTTTAGTAAAATCCTCTGTTCATTTACCCATTTGTAATGTTATATCCTCAGAGTTAAAGGTGCTGTAAAAGTTATATGTTATGTCAAAATAAGTGTTAAATAGCTCTACATTAACATAGCAATCACATTATAGACTCTATAACTATTACTGAATAATCACTCTAGTCTAAAGTGTACTACTAGAGTGTTTGCTCAGTAACAGTTTCTTGTCTCTCCAGCTCTTAAACAGAAAATACATTTTCAGGTTGGGGTAAAAATTGTATCCAATCAATCAATCCAATCAATCCAATCCAATAAATTAACCCAATCCAAGCCATCCGCGTGATATCTCGAGGAAAGCTATTATTACCATCTGGGCCATCCACAACAAACACGAGATTTCATTAAAAAATATAATAAAACATTAATTGCCCAGGGTTATTTAATCCATTAAATCAGTGGGCCCAGTGATTTATAGCAGCGGAGCACTTTTACAGACGGACTGGATGTTATCCCGGTTGTGGATGTAGAAGCTAAATGTAGCCAAAACACTATAAAGGCGATCGACAACAACGGGAGGTATGATTAAATCTACCGCTACTAGCGACTGGACCACGGTGGGCCATCTAACACATGATCTTTTCTTAGAATTAGACATTATGATTTAGATCACGAGTTATGAACTGTTCTCTCGCCTAACTGGATGAAATTGGTGTCCCACCAGAAAATGTATTTTCTACTTTTCCTAAAGAGCTGGAGAGAAGGGGAAACCCCTGGTACTGAAGAAACACTATAGCAATGATTACTTTTTAAAAGTAAAGTGAAATCAGCTAACTTAATGTTTACATGTCTGATTGTCCCTCAGCTGTTCTGGTACACGGTGGAGTGTTCTAGGCAGAACGGCCAGGTGAAGGCGTACGGAGCTGCACTGCTCTCCTCATTTGGGGAGCTCGAGGTACGTACAGTCCAGTGCCCAACACGTTTTCTCTTTTCGTCCTGTGATTTTATCTCTCTGTCCGGAACATTAAAAGGAGAGCGCTTCACCCACTTTCTTTTCTTTTTCTTAATTCAAAGTTTTCCCAATCCATTTTCAAATTGATCTTCAAATTGGTCCGTTCAGTTCCGTAATAGTCCAGTTCAGTAATAGCTGCCTATCAGTGACATCATGGACGGGGATTCCAAGCTAATAGAAACAACAGCCTTTCATAGTCATTTGGAAAGTTAGCAGGCTGAAATAGAAGCCATTTTAATAATAATAATAATAATAAAACCTCAAAATGAACAAAGCTGCCTACCGATAATGTCACTGGTAGGTGGGTTTTTGAACCTGTCCTCAGGCCTCTTCTGGGTGAAGTGGAACTTTGAATCTTTTTCTCTTTGCCTCTCTTTGTCTTTGACAGCACGCCCTGTCCGATGAGCCTGAGAGGAGGGAGTTTGACCCTGAGGCGGTTGCGGTGCGGTGCATCCTTACCAGCTTTGGTTACACACCGCCACTCCGAAGCACCCCCATTCCGACAACCCTCCTTTCCGACGCACCCCCATTCCGACGCCCCCCCATTCCGACGCATCCCCATTCCGACGTAACACTCAACCCCGCCCCCCAACCATCCAATACGCACATAACAGCAGAATGCATAATAAATTAATGATACCACACCAGTGTGATATTTCCTTCCTGAATGTGTAGGCTATATTTCTATCCTTTTATTAAATAAAAATAAACTGTACATGATGTACATCTGTCTCGCCTGTTATTCTTGCTTTATGTCTTCCATCTGGAATAGAGAGATTCCGTTTTTTTCGGAACCGGTGGGGAATGTAATTATGTAAAGTAAGGCTGCCTTGCGCACAGCGCAGGTGGAGAGAGAGAGAGAGAAGCTGAATAACATTAGGTGCAATTAAAAGTCTGCGGCTAGATGGTTGGGCAAGCATTGGATTATTATTATTATTATTATTATTATTCCGGGAAAGCGCCTTCTTCTATGATTGATACTTTGATAGGACAGCCCACTTGATATACTTTCTGGAAAAGTATAATGAACGGCGCTGATTTACGTGACGTCGCTGTCTGTATGCATGCGTCAAATATAAATTATATATTAATATGGCCTATTATTAAAATATATAGCCTCTGGGTGGCTGAAATTCCCCCGAAGGTAAGGTATAGCTAATCAGAGATATTGAATTCTATATATCGTGTCTCTTTCCTCCTTTTTATGTTATTTTTTTGTTTCGGTTTAGATGTAAGCACAAGTGATAATACTTGCTGGGCATTTCTGCCTGACGCACCTCCGACGGTGCCATGGTGCTGGCTGCAGGGTCATCAGCCGGGAGCCACCCTTCACAGATGTTTCGCTCCTTTAATCCCGGAACATCTCTGGGTGGTGGAGCAGCGACAGGGACGTCTCCCTGCCGCCCCCTGCAGCCAGCGGAAGGATCCTTGTTCTCCCCACACTCTGTCCCCTGTGTTATTGCTTTTGTGGTTGTGGAATGAGTCCCAAGGGACTATGCATGGCAGGGACGTCCATCTCCCTGAGTCAGGCGTGGGCTGACCGCATACCACAGCATCTCAGGGTGGTGGAATATAGTAGCAGGAAAGGTTCCCTACTGCCCCCTGTCTAAGCTCCTTGTTTTCCCCACGATTTGTCATTTCTCCTGAGCCACAACCAGAAGCTTCCTTGTTCTGCCTCCTCTGCCAGGACTTTGAGGGCATTCTTAAGCTTGGAGCCTTTGATCCCAAGGGACTTTAGTAGCCGCTGTGTGTATGTGAAGGCTCTCCACCCTGCTTGTGAGCACTCACTTGCCAGCTCTGAATATTTGTCCCTCTTTCTCTCAAAGGCAGCCTCCATTCCCTCCTCCCAAGGAACTGTCAGCTCTACCATGATGACTGTCTTAGTAGAGGTGGACCACAACACGATGTCTGGTCGTAGAGGGGTTGTGGTGATCTCTTGCGGGAACTTCAACTGCCGGTCTAGGTCAGCCCTCATGTTCCACTCGCTTCCAGCTGACAGGAGGGACTGTGGGCTCTTGGTGATGCTCTGCGGCTTGCCCCCTTGCTTGACAAACTGGATCGACCGCTCTGCTGTTCTTGAACTGGCGCCATTTGCTTCCATTCTGCGTACTTCCAGGATTTCAGCCAGTTTCCGCAGAACGCGATCGTGGCGCCATCCATATCGGCCCTGCGTCAAAGCCACTTTACAAGGATGTGATGCAAGCTTGCGTTCTGGGAGTCACAGAGCTTGCAGGTCACCTCTGTCCCGTACCACACATGCAGATTCCAGGGACTGGGAAGGGTGTCGTATGTGGCCCTGATGAGGAAACTCAGCCTCGCTTGGGGAATTCTCCACATGTCTGCCCATGTAATGACCCTGTTGACTACGGCCTCCCAATTGGTCCATCTCCCTTGTTGCTGTTGGCCCACAGCCTTGATCACATAGCTCTCCTCTTCCATTTTCACCACTTCTGAAACCACAAGGTCTTTCCTTTCCTTCTTTGAGGCTTTGGACCACTTTGTGGGTGCTGTTCCCCAGCCAAAACCAGCCCTGCCAGACTGCATTTGTCCTACCATTTCCTGGTGTTTCAGTCGGACGATGGCCTGGTCTACTGTCTGCATAGCATTCCATTTACGTCCTGTGCGGACTTGGGCCTTGGCGTTGCGGACAGTTGGATCAGGTGAGTCTCTCAGCTCGAACACAAGCCTCACCTTCTCCTGTTTGTAGCCCAGGCTGATGGATTTCAGTGGCAGCTTCAGTGTGGTTCTTCCAAACAGAGCTGTGTTGGAAAGACATCTGGGAAGGCCCAGCCACTTACGGATGTAATTGTTGGCTTTTGAATCCATCTTGAGGACAGTTGTGGAGGTGATATCACACAACTTTAGGGGCCACATCAAACGATGGAATAGGGTGAACTGGTAACACCAGACCTTGAGTTTCCCTGGGAGAAAGCTTTGGTCAATTTTGTTCAGGCCGTCCAAGAGCTGAGATGTGACTGAGGCAGCCATGTGCTTGTCAGACAGGTCGGCAGTGTAAAGCCTTCCAAGGCTCCGAACAGGTTCATCAACCACACGTGGGATTTCCTCACCATCCACTGAGAATGAGATGTTGTCATTCCTGACTCCTTTCCGGATGGAGAGGCTGCGTGACTTGGTAGGTTTTATTTTCATCCGGGCCCATGTTAGAAGCTCCCCAAGTCTTTTCAGGAGTCTGGAGGTACACACTGCTGTCTGGAGGAGGGTGGTGACGTCATCCATGTAGCTCCGTAGGGCCGGGAGTCGCTGACCTGATTGGGATCTGACTCCTCGGACCATCTGTCTTCCACCAATCAGGATGATCTCAAAGGCTATTGTGAAGAGGATTGGAGAAATGGAGCAACCCATTGCTATCCCCTTCTCTAGCTGGTGCCAACCAGTTGAGACCTCCTGAGTTGTGTAGCAGACTTGGAAGTTGTTAAAGTAGTTCACTACAAGGCTCTGCATGCAGGGTGGAATATGGAAGAAGTTGAGTGCAAAGCTGATGAGTTGGTGGGGAACCGACCCATAGGCATTTGCAAGATCCAACCAAACCACGTGTAGATCTGCTTTTTTGCGCTTGGCTGTCTGTATTTGCTCCCAGATCATAGCCGAGTGCTCCACGCAGCCAGGGAAACCTGGGACGCCTGCCTTCTGACAACTGGTGTCGATGTAATTGTTTGCCAGAAGGTAGTTGGTCATGCGCTTTGCCACCACAGTGAAGAAAATCTTCCCTTCCACGTTGAGCAGGGCTATGCCTCTGAACTGGCTGATGTTATGAGAGTCTTTCTCCTTTGGGATAAAGGTTGTGATTGCCCTGCTCCACGCTGATGGCATGGCTTGGGTTTTCCAGGCAACGCCCATCAGCTTCCATAACAGCTTCAGGAGTCCAGGACAGCTTTTGAACACCCTGTATGGTACTCCATTCGGGCCGGGTGCTGATGCAGCTCTCGCTCGCTCAACCACCTGCTTGACCTCAGCCCATTTCGGGGGAGTGGTGTCAAACTGCGAGGAAGGCTCAGGTGGCTGAGGTACATGGCCTGGTGATCCGAGGGGGTTGTTCTTTTGGCTGTCACTGAGCTAAACTGTGATGTATTCCTCCAACTCCTGCTCACTGATCTGCAGTGTCCCATTCTTCTTTTCCTCCAGCAGGCCTCGGGCATACTTGAAGGGGTCCCGGGAGAAGCTTGCCCTTGCTTTCTCCTTGCGGCTTCTGCGTTTCCTGATCCTTTCAGCTCTCCTCAGGTGTGCGAGTTTTACTTTGATCTGGTTCCACAGGTTCTTCAAGCCGTCTTTATCCTGGTCATTGGCTTTTCTCCATTGTTTCCGTAAGAGGCGTCGTTCCTTTACGAGCTGGAGGATTTCCCTCTCCCGTCTCCCGATCTGATTGGGAATAATCCTCCTCTGAGGCATTTCTCCAAATCGCTCTTTGCCTTCCTCGTAGATGATGTCCCCCATGATGTTCAGTTTGGAGGTTACGCTGCCTCTTAGTGTACTTTGGAGGGTGGTACATAGATTTTCATCGAAGCTGCTCCAGGATTCTTTGTCATTGGCTTTTGGCCACTTGACTTTGGCTTTCCGGATTGGCTTCTCTGATGCTCCTCTTGTGGGTTCGCTGCTTGGCGTTTCGTTGTGCTGTGGGCTGTGCTGTTGTTGCTGCACCTCCTGCTGGGAAGGCTGGTCCTCCTCTCTCTCACCAGTTGCAATGGTTGGATCAATAGCACTGTGGTGCTCAACCTGGCTATGATTCCTCCTTGTCTGATCTGCTTCTGCAGTGCAAGCTTGCATCTGGTTGCGGCCGCCGCCGCATTTTGCCTTCCCCTGATGAATTCGCAGGCCCCGGTAGGTTGTTTCCTTGGCCCACCCACAGCCACATTCTCTGAGGATCTTCGTATCATTCGTCATTGTCATATCAGTCGTTTCCGTGTTATCCGTCCTGCTTGGTCCAGTAGTATATTAGTATAGTATATTAGAGTCCAGTCACACACATCTATCAGACACACTAGTGCTTTCGTAGTGTAGTGGTCTGTGTTTACGCCAATGGATTTTTGTTGCATGTGGCAGCAGGTTCAAGTCCCGTTCATAGCAAACACGTATTTTACTTTTTAGTTATCCTTCCTTATATTGTGTGTGGAGATAATATTGATAGCTTTGATTTACGTTTTGATTTACATTAATCTGACAGCAACATCGTGGTGCATGCTTGATAACACTTCTATCAAGAAAGACGTATGTTTTAAACAGGCTTGTTGCTATGGTGATTGTCAACATTGGATTGTCAGCCAGAGGAAAGGAAAGAGAAACACGGAAACGGAAACAGATAAACGGAAACAGAAAAGGGGCGTTCCCTTGTTCCCTTCAGTCCTCCGTCCCGGACAGGCTCCCGGGGGTCTCGTGCCCAGGTGGGGGTCCGCGGGGGTCCGCGGGGTATCTCGGCCGTCCCTGGGCCGTTTCGGACGGGGGGAATCTCGTTCGAACCGGGCCGCCGTCCCGGACGCGCTCCCGGGGGTCTCGTGCCCAGGTGGGGGTCCGCGGGGTATCTCGGCCGTCCCTGGGCCCAGGTGGGGGTCCGCGGGGTATGCACACACACGCACGCGCGCAAGCCGCACACACACGCGTGTGTATAGAGGGAGGGCAGGGGGTCTCAAGGTTCGGGGACCCCCAGGGACCCCCAGGGACCCCCACATGGTAACTCTTTCATTTCTCAACAGTTTTGGACAAGGGGGGGTTCGTTGGAATCGTGTCACCCCCCTGGGGGAGTTTTTGGGGGTCTCAAGGTTCGGGGACCCCTAGGGACCTCAAGGGACCCCCCAGGGACCCCCACATTGTAACTCTTTCATTTCTCTACCGTTTTTGACGGGGGTGGGTTCGTTGGAATCGTGTCGCCCCCCTGGGTGCGTTTTTGGGGGTCTCAAGGTTCGGGGACCCCTGGGGACCCCCAGGGACCCCCCAGGGACCCCCACATGGTAACTCTTTCATTTCTCTACCATTTTGGACGGGGGTGGGTTCGTTGGAATCGTGTCACCCCCCTCGGTGCGTTTTTGGGGGTCTCAAGGTACCTATGTAGAGAGAGACAGAGATCATGTTCAGACAGAGAGAGAGACAGAGATCATGCCCCATCATGTTTGAAGAGAGAGACAACCCTAGCACACAACCCTAGCACACAACCCTAGCACACACACACAACCCTAGCACACAACCCTACTTGTAGATTGGCTATTTTGTAAACCTTCTAGGGGCTATATCTCCATGGGGAAATGATATTAGAAGCCCATCTTTGGATATGTTATAGAGCTCGTCAAGATGAACAATCTGAGGCGTGTTTCGTGTTTTCTACGCGAACTCTATAATTAGCCAACTAGGGGCCAATTACGGCACTTCTGGTTGTCGGATTGAGATATAACCTACATATTCTGATTCAGCGCCATTGGTTTAGTGGGGGTAGAAGGAGTTTTGGAGCAAAATGACTAAAATTCGAGAAAATATGATTTTTTTTTAAACTTTCAAACAGCAATTTGACCCATTTCTAAGTCTTCTAGACAGTTAAAACTAACACCATTAGATTTCCCTTACTTGACATAGGGGGGGAAAGTGTATTTAGAGGAATCCTTAAAGAATTTGATTTTTAGTGGCCTCCAACGCGTCAAAATCAATTAAAAATCCAAAATTTGTCCGTTTGTTTTGAGCAGGCAAATTCTTTCTTCTTCTCATCCAGCTGAATCCAATGAACTTGGTCCTGAGTCTCTACGACACTTCTAACTATCAAAGGTCACGCCCGAGACCTTTGTATGGCGTCAAGGCCCTTTAAGGCTATAATCGACAGGGAATAACCAATTTTTCTAAAACAAAGGGTGTTTATCCATGACTGAAGCACGGGGAATCCAATGGAATTGGTTTCAAGTCTCTACGACACTTCTAAATATTTTAGATATTTTTTTAGACACGTTTTTCTTACCCCACAAACACAAATCATTTGTTTTATTTTTTAAAACTACTTACTCTGACTCACTTTTTCACGCTGGATTTAATGGAATTGGTCCCGTTGAACAAAAATGTTTTTTTCTTTTTCTAACCTCTATAAAGCCTCTAAGACAAAAACCCTTGGTCATTAGGAGCCCATCTTTTAGTATGTTGTATAGCTTGTCAGGACGAACAATTTGACATGTCTCTCATTTCCGTACGACACTCCTACACAAAGTTGATGTTTAACCTTCTAGGGGCTATAAAACCAAGGGGAAGTGACGTCAGAGGCCCATCTTCGGATATGTTGTAGAGCTAACCCAGACTTTTTTCCTGATGGTGCCAGTTTGAGCGACATACATAGGGGGTATACTCCTTACAGGACCTTGAAAGACAACTTTTTGGAAGAAGCTTCTCCTAGGACAATCTTCGTGGGACCACACTTATATGGCCGTATTAAGCTCCTCAAGATGATCGTGTGGAGGGGTGTCACGTTTCTGTGCGACCTTCCTACGCGATGTTACAGGGTCTAGAAGTCTGGATTTTTCCTAAAATCACTATAGGGTATTAAGGGTCGGTGTTTCGTGGTCAGGCCCTAATTTATGAGTTATTTTTGGGAAAAAATACTTTGGAGCAAAATAACACCAATAACCCTAAGAAAACCCCCAAAAACACCACCGGAAGTAGATGTTAAGGCACTTCTCGTTGTCCGATTTGAAAAGTTCTTGCATATTCAAACTCAGCGCATATGAGTTAGGGGGGGGTAGCCAAAATCCTGGCGTTCTTTCCTAGCGTTATTTCCTAGCTTCTTAGGGGCTTTATTTCCATGGGGAAATTGTATTAGGGGCCCATAGGGGGAATGTTATAGAACTTTCCGAGACGAACATTTTAATATAAGTTTCAGCCCTCTGCGATATTCCTACAAGAAGATACAGTTTTAGCCAATTAGCAGCCAATTAAGGTACTTCCTGTTGTTGACTCGCAATATAACCTACATATTCGGATTCAGCGCCATTGATTTAGTGGGGGTAGAACAAGTCTTGGAAAAAAATGACGTAAATTCATGACATTATGAATTTTTGAAACTTTCAAACAGTAATTTCACCCATTTCTAAGTCAGCTACACATTTAAAACCAGCACCATTAGATTTCCTTTACTTGAAATAGGGGGGGGGAGTGTATTTATAGGAATCTTTAAAAAAATTGGATTTTTGAATTGGTCCGTTTGTTTTGAGCAGGACAAATTCTTCATCATCTCATCCAGCCGAATCCAATGAAGTTGGTCCTAGGTCTCTACGACAATTGGAACATTCCAAAGGTCACACGTTGACCTTTGGAGGCCGAAGGGACCTTTTAAGGCTATTTTCGGAAGGGAATAACCGATTTAAAAAAAACAAAGGGTGCTTATCCATCTATAAAGCCTCTAAGTCAAAAACCCTTGGTCATTAGGAGCCCATCTTTTAGTATGTTGTATAGCTTGTCAGGACGAACAATTTGACATGTCTCTCATTTCCGTACGACACTCCTACACAAATACACGATAGGTCCCCACGGACCTATCGTTCCCGAGCTATCGCGCATTGAAAACTAACCCTAACGCTAGCCAATTAAGAGAACCGTAAGTCCGTGTGCTGGGAAACACATATCAGCGTGTTCAGCTTGTCGTGTTGAGTCCGAAAATGGTCTCACTTTTTTCCAGACGTGTTTCGAGGGCAAGGGACCGATAGGAGGCGTTTACACCCACTTCCTGTGTTTCCCCTTCCGTCTGCTATTTCACCACTTTCTAGACGTAGCACAGCAACAGCAATATGTGCATTGGATGCAGCGTCAAAAAGTGAGTCTACATAGGTACCTTGAGAACCCCAAAGACACCCCCAGGGGGACACGATTCCAACGAACCCACCCCCGTCCAAAATGGTAGAGAAATGAAAGAGTTACCATGTGGGGGTCCCTGGGGGGTCCCTGGGGGTCCCCAGGGGTCCCCGAACCTTGAGACCCCCAAAAACGCACCCAGGGGGGCGACACGATTCCAACGAACCCACCCCCGTCCAAAATGGTAGAGAAATGAAAGAGTTACCATGTGGGGGTCCCTGGGGGGTCCCTGGGGGTCCCTAGGGGTCCCCGAACCTTGAGACCCCCCGCCCTTCCTCTATACACACGCGTGTGTGTGCGGCGTGCGCGCGTGCGTGTGTGTGCATACCCCGCGGACCCCCACCTGGGCCCAGGGACGGCCGAGATACCCCGCGGACCCCCGCGGACCCCCACCTGGGCACGAGACCCCCGGGAGCCCGTCCGGGACGGCGGACTGAAGGGAACAAGGGAACGCCCCTTTTCTGTTTCCGTTTATCTGTTTCCGTTTCCGTGTTTCTGTTTCCTTTCCTCTAGCTGACAATCCAATGTTGACAATCACCATAGCAACAAGCCTGTTTAAAACATACGTCTTTCTTGATAGTGTTATCAAATTATTTACAATAATGATACCTTCTAAAATGTAGCCTTTCCACTGAAGGTGACGTCAGTCTATAGGAAATAAATACTTTATATTTGAGTTTATAATAAAGTTTATATTTTGCTCAAAAAATAACTTTGGCTCTTGCATATCGTCACCTTATTAAACGAATTGCCCAAGTAATTTTTTCAAGGTTTTCAGGAAACACAAAAAACTGTGCCAAATGTAGAATATATTATATTTCTTAATTATTTAAATTCCAAAAAATATGACTATTGACATACAAATAAAGGTGTATGGATAATAGACCATGGTTTAGGGTCAGTGTTTAAAATAATATCAGAGCACAAAGACATTTGATACTGAAGGGGAGTGAATGGGACTGAATGTGAGTGAATGGGACTGAATGGGACTGAATGGGAGTGAATGGGAGTGAATGGGACTGAATGGGAGTGAATGGGAGGGACTGATACTATGGGAGTGAATGGGAGTGAATGGGAGTGAATGGGAGTGAATGGGGGTGAATAGGAGGTACTGTTACTATGGGACTGAATGGGAGTGAATGGGACTGAGTGGGATTTAATGGGACTGAATGGGAGTGCATGGAAGTGAATGGGAGTGAATGGGAGTGAATGGGAGGTACTGTTACTATGGGACTGATACTATGGGAGTGAATGGGACTGAATGGGAGTGAATGGGATGAATGGGAGGTACTGTTACTATGGGACTGATACTATGGGACTGAATGGGAGTGAATGGGATGAATGGGAGTGACAGTCCCATAGTAACAGTACCTCCCATTCACTCCCATTCACTCCTATTCACTCCCATTCACTCCCATTCACTCCCATTCACTCCCTTTCACTCTGAATGGGAGTGAATGGGATGAATGGGAGTGACAGTCCCATAGTAACAGTACCTCCCATTCACTCCGATTCAGTCCCATTCACTCCCATAGTAACAGTACCTCCCTTTCACTCCCATTCACTCCCATTCACTCCCATGCACTCCTATTCACTCCCATTCACTCCCATTCACTTCCTTTCACTCTGAATTGGAGTGAATGGGATGAATGGGAGTGACAGTCCCATAGTAACAGTCCCATAATAACAGTACCTCCAATTCACTCCCATTCACTCCCATTCACTCCCATTCAGTCCCATAGTAACAGTACCTCCCATTCACTCCCATTCAGTCCCATTCACTCCTATTCAGTCCCATTCACTCCCATTCAGTCCCATTCAGTCCAGTTCACTCCCATTCACTCCAATAATAACAGTACCTCCAATTCACTCCCATTCACTCCCATTCAGTCCCATAGTAACAGTACCTCCCATTCACTCCCATTCACTCCTATTCAGTCCCATTCACTCCCATTCACTCCCTTTCACTCTGAATGGGAGTGAATGGGATGAATGGGAGTGACAGTCCCATAGTAACAGTACCTCCCATTCACTCCCATTCACTCCTATTCAGTCCCATAGTATCAGTCCCATAGTACAGGACCTCCCATTCACTCCCATTCAGTCCCATTCACTCCCATAGTATCAGTCCCATAGTAACAGTACCTCCCATTCACTCCCATAGTATCAGTCCCATAGTACAGGACCTCCCATTCACTCCCATTCTATCAGTCCCATAGTAACAGTACCTCCCATTCACTCCCATTCAGTCCCATTCACTCCCATTTTGAAAGGTATGTTAAAATGGCCTAAGTCACATTTTATTATGACTTAGGCAAAATAAAATGGCCTAAGTCTCACTCTTGACATAGGCCATTTTTTTTGAGTGGTGCAAACCACTCCAATAACCAGCTTTGTCTGTATACGTGTTTGTGTCTGTGTATGTGTGTACCTGTACGTGGGGCCCAAAAGAATGAGCATGGTTACTATGGTCACTGACATTACATCAGACCACAGCTGATCAGGCTATATAAGACCTTGCACCACTCAGTTCACACGGGTGTTACAGGAAGGCCTTTTACGTTAGGGCTTAGGCGATTTTACCAGAGGTGGCCATCATCACCAGGAGTTGATTTAGGCCAAAAACTCATTTTCGGCAAAATAATGACTTAGGCCATTAGTTTAATAAGGTGACGATATGATTGTAGGACATTATATAAAGTTATATAATACTATATACTATAAACCGAAACAAAAAAATAAAATAAAAAGGAGGAAAGAGACACGATATATAGAATTCAATATCTCTGATTAGCTATACCTTACCTGCGGGGGAATTTCAGCCACCCAGAGGCTATATATTTTAATAATAGGCCATATTAATATATAATTTATATTTGATGCATGCATACAGACAGCGACGTAAATCAGCGCCGTTCATTATACTTTTCCAGAATCTCGACCGTACACACACACACACACACACACGTACGCATCGGAGGCGGGGGGCGGGGTGATTGATTACCCAAAGGGGAGAAACCCCGCCATTCCGATCAATGGAAGTCAATGGTCGGAATGGCGATGCGTCGGAATGCCGCTCTGTTCCCGCTTTGGTGACGCCAAGGAGAAACTCAGGTACACGGTGCACATTGACGCTTGCACACGCATGCACATACCACCTAGACTCTCTCTCACATGCACGCACACATACCACCTGTCCTAGACTCTCTCACACGCACGCACGCACATACACACGCACGCACGCACGCACGCACGCACGCACGCACGCACGCACGCACACACACACACACACACACACACACACACACACACATACACAGCCAAAGGGTTATGTAGGGACAAGGTCAGAGAACAGCCAGCCAGTCCCTGAGGCCAACGCAGAAAGGTTTGTAGTGTTGTTGTTTGTCAGCCCGTCGAGCCAGCAGACAGCTGTTACCAATGTAATTCTCTCTTACCGAGGCAAAAATGCTGTTTTGTTTCACTTGGCGGCCAGATCAAATGTTGCCTTGCGAAAACAAGTAGCTTTAGTGTGTGTTTTCACTGTATTCGGTCTCTCTAACTAGGAGGCTGCCGTATGACATCTCTCCTCCTGTAATAATGGATAAGAGAGCGTTAGCGTGGGAAAGCGTTAGAATGGTGTTTTACGAGGATGGATGGATTACATCTCAGGTGCTGAGGAAAGCAGGAAATGTGGTGGTTGCCCATAAGTTATAGAGTATGCACAGCCTTTGTGGATGTAAGAGGTCAGACAGGATTCAAGATCCAGGTTTCTGACACGGGGAACCCAAACATCTACTGGTCGTCTAAAGGGGGAATTTCCCCCCGGCTAGGACAAATATTTGGGTTTACAAGAAGGTTTCAGAGAGTTTGCCGGTAATGCACTCGAGCAGAGAATCCTGTAGGTTTGACCGACTTATACGTTTTTGTTTTTAACGTTACGTCCGGCGGTTGGGTTGCGGTTTTCGCCTCATTCCGTTTGTCTCTTTGTTTGGCTGCCTGTAACTGCTTAAAAACCTCATATACTGCGTATAGTTGACCCCCCCCAGGGTTGTGCTAGGTCCACCCCCCCCCCCCCCCCCCCCCCAGGGTTGTGCTAGGTCCACCCCCCCCACATAGAAATCTCTTCACCAAAATCTACAAACTCACTTGTAGCCTATTTGAGTTATCTTGTGTTGCTACGCGTGTCAAACAGACCAGCAGTTCCCAAACATGTTAGCTCGAGACCTAAAAGAGAAATTTCAACTTTAGCATGGGACCCAAACTAGTGAAGAAAGCAGATCTACAAGCGCGCAACCCGTCGCTTTGTGATGCATTCTGAGCTTGTAAATCGACTATTTTCGCTACTTATTAAACATTTGTTTTCTAGAGTTTCAGAGTTTTTAATACAGGTGAACAGAGAACGCTTCACAAACATACACTAACATCATGTGACAATAAACAACGACCTGACAAGGACTGACTGGGGAACAGGGATGATTACAAATGAGATACATCTGGGGAAGACATGAACAATTTAACATAGAACTATATGAAAACTAGAACATGAACATAACACAGTCATAGACAATACAAGACCTAGACAAGACAGGCAAAATCTGTGACTGTGGCAACATGTTGTGATTTTGTACATCTGCTACTTTAATGCTATAGGGTTTTAGTGTGAACGGATTTGCTCTCTGACTGTGCATGCATGTCTCTCATGGAATTACAATGACACGTACAAATATCATGCTGATTCTATATCATGTATAGTGAAACGTGCTGTCGGGCTGTAGGTGTGGCCACTAACACAATGATTGAGATTTATAAAGACCAGAATCATGTGAACATTTGACTTAACGTTTGACATTTCTGTCCTTGTGTGTGCAGTTTGCGCACAGTGTTATTTAAGCATTTTTATGAGCAGTCTTCGTGCCGTCGCTAAAAGGCCTAATTAACAATTAGGTTCTAATTAACAAACTTTCTCCAGTCCATGCATATGATAATTGAGGCCATGCATTTATATGATAATTAGTTTTTTGGAGGCTGCATGCTAAATCTAAGTACTTCCCCCTGAAAGATGCATATAAGCACTGGTGCTTGCGGTGCTTTTTCAATATGCTAAGCCTGACCACACCTGAAACCATGGCTCTGCCATGATGAAAAGAATATTCAGTTTCAGTATGCTAAACTTGACCACCAGTGTTGATTTTGGAAAAAAAATTGCCATGATGACTAATACTATAAGACTAAATAGTAAATACTGACAATTTCATCAACAAATAAAAACTAGACTCAAATCTTAGGGGGGGACTAGTGGAGAAGAGATCATGAAAAGTATAAAATCTCCATTTACAACGCATCAAGGCCCACCAAAATGCATTTTTGTAGATTTAGTCTACTAAAATTGTATGATATTTAGTCGACTAAAATTTGACTAACACTAAAATATTTCACGTGACTAAAACTAAATTAAATTTTATTCAAAAGACTATGACTAAAACTAAATCAAACCGTTCTCCGACAGGACATACTTGGCTGGCATCAAGCGACCATTCTCCGTGAGGTTCGATCCGTACACGTGCAGCATCGAGGTCCTGGACAACCCCCTGAAGATCCGAGGAGGCCTGGACTCCCTGGAGTATGTGAAGGATGAGCTCAAGACTCTGGCAGATGCCCTCAATGTTCTGTCGTGAGTCCCCCTCCATGCAGTCCCTGTGTACCACTACTGCTGTGTTCTGCTCTCTGCTGTCTGATGTCTGACACGTACCAAGACCGTTGTGTTCATAACTTTCTGTGCTGTTTTATGCTGCTATCTATTGTATGAAATGTCGTCTGGTCAGTGGTGGCAACCATTCAAACCTCAGTGCATAGTATAGGGCATCATGTCCAAAGATAGAATGTCCACTCGCGCCTGGATGTTGATTCATTCATTGACACAGCCAGGGTTCGATTAGCTGGTGGTGGCGTTTGATATTTATGATTGATGTCACAATTTAACAATCTAATTAAAAAATTAACTAGTCTACTACATCAAAGATTATTTGTCTTAAAATGTAAAAAAAAATATATATAGCTTAAATACCCAATCTATAAGCTCACAACGCGTCACATTATGTTGATATTTTTGGTATTGGTATAGCTCTTGATACTTAAGCTATTTTTCAGTGGTAAAGAAAATGACCTGCTCTATTTATTTTACAAATGGAACTGTGGTTACAGTTTAAGTACATTTACTTGAGTATTTAAAATTTTCAACACTTTATACTTCTCCCCCACTACATCTCAGAGGCAAATATTGTACATTTTACTCCACTAGCATTATTTGAAAACTTGAGTTACTAGTAACTTTAGATTAATATTACAAAACAATCAATCCAATTTTATACTTTGGTTCTTCTATTTTCGGAGATCGTCACTGTTGAGATGTATTAAAAATGATCATTAATTGTCTGTGTATATAAATATATCATTGTCACTGTATGTATATTTATATATGCTTTTATACTGAAACCGGATGCCGGATGTGTCAATTGGGTTGACGTGTATATAATGAGTAAAATAAACACTCGCTTCTCTCAGCCATGGTCTAAGGAAGCAAACCCACATCTGCTCTCTGAGTCTCCTTATTATTCCTCCGTAATGCTTCCGGCTAGCTTTGGTTGTTGTTGAATCTGACGCGATACGCTAGCTTTGTTCAACAGGTCATGGAGCCCAGTGGTAGAGGCAACAACCAATGGAACCGTATTCGCTTTGACGGAGATGAAAGGAACTTTGAATTATGGTTGGTAAAATTTCTCGGTTACCTCCGGCTGAAAGGGCTGAAAGACACCATACTGTACGAGCCCGATATCGACGACGAAGAAATACTCGATGGAGATGAGGCCGCAGTAAGAGACACAGCAGCCGAGGTAAAAGCCGCTGAGGACGCCGAGAAAAATGAAAATGCTTACGCTGAATTGGTTCAAGTGCTCGATGATACGAGTTTGTCGTTAGTTATGCGTAAGGCAGCGGATGACGGAAGAAAGGCGTTACAGATTCTGAAAGATCACTATGCGGGCAAGGGGAAACCGAGGGTGATCAGTTTGTACACAGAGCTGACGTCGCTCCGGAAAACTGCAGATGAAACAATGACAGCATATATTATACGAGCAGAAACAGCTATCACGGCACTGAGAAATGCGGAAGAGACTTTGAGTGATGGCTTGCTAACAGCAATGGTTCTGAAGGGGCTGCCAGAATCTTATAAGCCATTTTCCATCCACATCGCACAAAGTGATGACAGGATCACCTTCGCCGACTTTAAGTCTAAACTGAGGAGTTACGAGATCACTGAAAGGTTCAGTAGCAGTTCCGGGGATGACAGCGTGATGAGACTAAGAAGCAAGGACAACGACGTGAGACTGTCCTGTTATAACTGCGGCCAGAGAGGGCACAAATCGTTTGAGTGCGGAGATGCTGCTGGTCAGAAAGAACAGAGACAGTGGTGCAGTCTTTGCAGAAGTCCAACACATAATGACACCAACTGCAGACGAAGAAGACGGAAAGACAACGTCAATGTGACGCAGGATGAAGAGGAGCACGCGTTCGCCTTCAAGGTGGGCCAGGTGAACCGCGACTCGGCCGGCGCCGGGAGACCGAAGCAGAGACTTTGTCGGAGTAATACTCTGAGCAGAGGGCTGATGGTCGACACCGGGGCTACGTCACATATTGTGACCGACGTGAAGAAGTTCCGAAACTTCGATGAGAATTTCGAGCCACGGAGGAATGTTCTGGAGATGGCTGATGGAGTGAGGGCCTCTGGCGTAGCGCTGAAGAGAGGTACTGCAGTGTTTTACCTGAGAGATACCAAGGGTCGAGAGGTGGAAACGATGCTGAAGGGGGCGCTGTATGTTCCATCCTTTCCCCAAGACATTTTCTCAGTCAACGCAGCAACATCAAATGGAGCCACATTCATCTTCAAAGAGGGACAGAACAAGTTCATCCAGAGAGACGGCACGACATTCGACATTAAGGTACATGACAGGTTGTTTTATGTAAACACTGTTGATGAGAGTATTGATGTTGATGAATGTAATGGATGCTATGACATCAAGACGTGGCATGAGATTCTGGGACATTGCAACTATGAAGATGTGTTAAAACTGCAGAATGTAACTGATGGTATGGAAATTAAAGGCAAGGTTGATATTTCCAAGTTGTCATGTGATGTGTGTATAGAAGGTAAATTTGCTCAGAGCCGAAATAGAGAACCAGACCAAAGAGCTAAAGCAGCATTAGAACTTGTACACACTGATTTATCTGGACCAATTGATCCAACGGCTAAAGACGGATTCAAATATGCTTTAGCATTTACTGACGACTATTCAGGAGCTACTTTTGTTTATTTCTTGAAATCTAAGAGTGACACAGTCCAAGCTACAGAGAAGTACATTGCCGATGTTTCACCTTATGGGAAAATTAAGTGTATTCGTTCGGATAATGGTACTGAGTATACTTCTGGTCACTTTCAGGCATTGTTAAGCGGAAAGTCCATTAGACATGAGACCTCAGCTCCATACTCACCCCATCAGAATGGGACAGCTGAAAGAAATTGGCGAACGCTGTTTGAGATGGCCAGATGTATGCTGATTGAGTGCAAATTACCAAGGGAATTGTGGACATATGCGGTAATGACGGCTGCTGTTATTCGAAATAGATGTTTCAATAAGCGTGTAGGACAGACCCCATATTACATGCTGACAGGAAAGAGGCCAAACCTTTCAAGAATGAGAACTTTTGGGTCCCCATGCTATGCATATAAACAAAATAAGAAAAAGTTGGATTCACAATGTGAAAAAGGGATATTTGTGGGATATGATAAGAATAGCCCAGCCTATTTAGTGTTTTGTCCCGACACTGGGAAGATAACTAAGCACAGATTGGTAAAGTTCATTCAAAGGAATGTCATTGAGATTCAGACCCAAACAGAGTGGGATGATGATTGCAGTGGGGGAAGGACTGTAAACCACCTCCCTGAAGATAGGGAAACTAACGAGACACAAGAACAAGAGGTGGTTGTTGAAATGAGTGATTTGGCAAATGTTCAGGCAGGTGAAGATGGCCAAACCAGTGAGATACAGGAACAAGAAGCAGGGGAGATGGATGATTTGGTCAGTGCTCAGGCAGGTGACAGTGGCCAGAGTGCAACATATCTCAGAAGAAAAGTGAAACCACCTCAGTATTTGGAGGATTATGAGTGTCAAGTAAAATCTGATGACCTAGATGACATAACCTTTGATTATTGTTATAGAGTCATTTGTGATGTGCCACACACAGTAAAGCAGGCAATGGAATCACCTGACTCTAAGTTATGGGCAAGAGCTATGGATGAGGAAATTGAATCACTAAAGGAAAATGACATGTTTACCCTGACTAAACTGCCAGAAGGCAAATAAATAGTGGGGGGTAGATGGGTGTATGCTTTAAAAACAAATGCAGATGAATCTAAACAATTCAAGGCACGTTATGTAGCCAAAGGTTTCAATCAAAAACCAGGTGTGGATTATGAAGAGACTTTTTCACCAACGGCAAACCAGACTAGTGTGAGGGTATTGATGCAAAAGGCAGCACAAGATAATATGATCTTACACCAAATGGACGTCAAAACGGCCTATTTGCATGCACCAATAGATTTTGAGATTTACATGAGACAACCAGAGGGATATGAAGTTACATCTGAGAATGGGGACATGCTGGTGTGTAAACTAAATAAATCTTTGTATGGTTTAAAACAATCAGGGAGAAATTGGAACAAGATGTTGCATGATTTTTTAACTAAAAATCAATTTATTCAGAACCCAGTTGATTATTGTGTTTACACAAGGGAAATGAAGGATCAAAAGGTATTCATTTTATTTTGGGTCGATGATATAATAATTGCAGCAAGTGATGACAATGTGATGATTGATGTCAAAGAAATGCTTACAGCAAAATTCAGAATGAAAGACTTAGGCAAATTGAAACATTTCATTCGTATTGATTTTGAACAAGGTGAACATTATGTGACTATGTCACAAAGGAAATATGTTGACAAAATATTGACTAGATTTGACATGCAGGACTGCAAGCCAAGAACAACACCCTGTGAGGCAAAATTGAACTACACTGACAGCAGTGAGTCATTGGGGGATGTGAGAAAGTACAGGGAAGTTGTGGGTAGTCTAATATACTTGACTACTTGTACCAGGCCAGATCTGAGTTTTGTAGTGGGAAAACTTTCACAATATTTTTCTAAACCAACAGAAGAGCAGTGGATCACAGTGAAACATGTGCTGAGATATCTGAAGGGAAACAGGGAAAAATCCTTATGCTATAGAAAATGTGAGGAACTAGGCTTGATAGCATATAGTGATGCAAACTGGGCAGAGGATGCAAGTGACAGACGTAGCACTAGTGGTTATTGTGTCAGCCTAAACCCAGAGGGCCCTTTGATTTCATGGAGGTCTAAAAAGCAATACACCGTAGCACTTTCAACTTGTGAAGCTGAGTACATGGCTTTAGCGGCAACTCTACAAGAGTGTTTGTATTTGATTCAATTGAGAAATTTTGAGGGTTTCATGTTTGGAGAATAACACACAGTCCAAAGTTTTTTTTCAAGGGTTCTTTGTTTTTTTTTGTTTGGTTATTTATCTTTATGTTTACCAATTCACGATCAAGTGGGGGTGTTGAGATGTATTAAAAATGATCATTAATTGTCTGTGTATATAAATATATCATTGTCACTGTATGTATATTTATATATGCTTTTATACTGAAACCGGATGCCGGATGTGTCAATTGGGTTGACGTGTATATAATGAGTAAAATAAACACTCGCTTCTCTCAGCCATGGTCTAAGGAAGCAAACCCACATCTGCTCTCTGAGTCTCCTTATTATTCCTCCGTAATGCTTCCGGCTAGCTTTGGTTGTTGTTGAATCTGACGCGATACGCTAGCTTTGTTCAACAGTCACATTTAAAAAAAATGTCAGCAAAGTTTGATGCAAATATTTACGTATTTTTCCTCAAACAATTTACAATGTAAAAGAGTACTTACATTGTGGTATCGTTACTTGAGTACTTATTTCACCACTGATGTCGGGCTGTGTCTGTTGGGCATTCATGGCTTTAGAGACAAACTTTGTTGCTTGAAAAATCTGTCTGAAATAACCAAATCAAATAGAAGTGTTATTATGAATGTATTAAAAGAGACAAAAATAAATGCATATGGTGTCATGGATTTTAAAACAAAACAATGTCTAATTTTTATTCGTTGTAATGGTGAATAAACTTTATATTTTAATCACATATAAATCTAGTGAATTGTATTTAAAAAATAAAATACAAATCTATGTGCACAAGAGTTTACATTTTTGCAATAGTGTGTGCTGTTTGAATGTTATGCTGTTTTTGTCTTAAATAAAAAAGTATGCATAATGCTTTAAATGTATTGAATTGTCAGTTGCATTTTCTTTGCTATAATAAATGATCACAAATCACCATTAACTGTTTCTATCATTATAGAGGCCAACACGCTATAATTCTTCGCCCAACAATTTCTGTTTAAAAATCAACTAGAATTCCTCACTCGACTATACTCATGTTAACAAAATATCGCCTCTGTTTGGTGGATAGGCTACCACTACCTCATGTCCAAAACTGTCTTTTCAGGAGTCTTGCAGATCTGCTACTTTCGATGCTTTTGTGTGACGCTGTAGTATATGATCAACTAGAGGCGTTCATTTACTAAAACAAATAAAAAGTTAAAATGTGGAGACTCCAGGCCACTAGCTTACTATGCCTCTAACCATTGGCCACAGTTTCACACATTTCCCATATAGTCCAGTATAGGCTACTGTATACAGTAGCTATACTTTTACTGCAGAGTTTGACCCAGTCCTGCTGAAGGACAATTATTAATACTTGAGATGTACATAATGTTATCTGCCACAGGAGGGTGCTATCTTACCAGGGTTGTCATACACAAAATCACAGTAAGCCGATGAAAAAGGGAAATAGTTAACTGAAAATAAGGGCTATAAATGTATTATTATCATACACTCTCTTTTGCTTTAAAAAGGCACTAAAAAGGATCTAAATTTCTTAGAATTGGCAACAGTGGCTCTTGTGTCTTTAGAGAGGTAAATGAAATGAAATGAAATGAAATCTATATTTACCCAGGGTATCTGGGCTAAGCTCAAGAACTTGTCATAGAACACATTTCATCGTAGTGGTTCAATGCCTTGTTCAAGGGCACTTCAGCGGTGGTAATTTTAACGTGTCGGACGGCTGATTCGAACTAGGAACCTTCCGGTATCAAGCCCGCGCCGCTATCCGACCTGCTCTGGGGACGACATGTCCAGACAGAGTGCATCAGGTGTTAGCTCAAGTGGTCATCCTCTGGACAAAGGGAGGCTATTGACATAATAATCCTGAGCATTGTTCCCCAGCCATTCTGAAAGCCTCGACAAAAACAAATGGAAGTTCCGTTAGCAGACCACTAGGTGTCATCCTAAAGACATGGCCAGACTGATATATCCTTTTGCAGAAGCCTTCCCCAGGGAATCCTCCTCACACAGGGTTATAGCACTGAAGTGAATGTGCTGGGTTGGGTTGTATGTAAAAATCTGATGTTTCATGTCTTACGGCCAATGTAGTGTAGCCTACTGTGATACTGATGCTTGACACCTGTGTGAGACCATTCTGGGCGGGAACCTCTTTTGGTGTTTTAATTATTATGTTATACTTTAGCTATTGAAAAATAGCAGATCTACAAGCTCGTGAAAATGTGGCGCAAATTTGTAATATACTGTATATTCTTTCAGAGCGAACATTTTTAACTCAAATCTTTACTTCTGGGGGGACCCTGGAACAACATATTTTCAGATTGGAGTCGGAGGCCAAATACATATAATTTTTGGGGTCGTTGACTTGAAATAGCCTGAGCACCACTGATATAGAAACATAGGGTTTTTCAGAAAACTGTCATGATTTAAAAGACATTTTGTAGAATCGAGCTCAGGTCTAAATGGGTTAATGGCAGTAATGACATTTTGGCTATCTTTGTGCCCTTATTGTAAACACAACTGTTCCTCGTCCATTGTCATCAGCTCATCCATCCCATCCCTCCATCCACAATGGAATTTCTCCTTGTGACATTTGTTGTGTGTTGTACCTCGTGACCGTTTACACTGACTACTAATAAAGTCATTTGATCAATCATCGAAAACTAAATCCATCCTGGGACTTCCTCTTCATATAATATCAGAATATATTATTTTATTATA
Organism: Electrona antarctica; assembly: GCF_951216825.1. Taxonomy (NCBI): domain Eukaryota; kingdom Metazoa; phylum Chordata; class Actinopteri; order Myctophiformes; family Myctophidae; genus Electrona; species Electrona antarctica. The sequence goes on from NC_136810.1 coordinate 28,603,601, forward strand.
TATATGTATAAAGTGGGGGAAATACGTTTTTGTGCAAGCTCCGTATTGTTTTTTTCCGAAAGAGAACACACTAGAGGGGAACAAAAAGCATGTCGAGGAGAGGCAAAACCAGCTGTATATGTACATAAGGATATGGTAATTATGTTCACATAGTGACCTTAAATGAAATCTTTAGAAACCTCAAATCCATACTGTCACTGATCAGTAGTACTATGGTATACACCATGGTCAGGTACATGGTCAGATGGTTATAGTATATCAATGAGTCTGCCCATGTACCTCCCATTGACCTCAAACTATACATGATCCAGATAGAATCGTCATTTGGTAGGTGTAAGTTGTAGTTTTTGTTGTTGTTTTTGTCCCTGTATGTTTGTTAGGGTCAGATGTCCGAACTCTGGTCTTTTGTAAGTAACTATATGTATATATGCAAAGCCTTTGTAAATATTCTGATACCCAATATTCTGAGCCTTTGTAGATATATATTTCATTCATTCTGAGCCATTACATATATATCTATTTATTCTGTCATGAGCAAGTCTGTAAATAGCTATTTATTAAATAATTTTACATAAGTGATCAGTTTCGTCCTTCCAACTATTATGGGCCAAGTTTGCCCCTAGACCAAGAGTGGTCAGGGACCATGGACTATAGCCTGTCGCTTTTCCGTGATTTTCACCTTTTTTTTCAAATCCTCCAAAATCCTGAAAAATTGGCACCTTATAGCATGTGGTCCGAGACGATGGATTATAGCCTGTCGCTTTTCCGTGATTTTCACCATTTTTTCAAATCCCCTGAAATCGTGAAAAATTGGCATCCTATAGCATGTGGTCCGAGACGATGGACTATAGCCTGTCGCTTTTCCGTGATTTTCACCATTTTTTCAAATCCCCTGAAATCGTGAAAAATTGGCATCCTATAGCATGCGGTCCGAGACCATGGACTATAGCCTGTCGCTTTTCCGTGATTTTCACCTTTTTTTCAAATCCCCTGAAATCGTGAAAAATTGGCACCTTATAGCATGTGGTCCGAGACGATGGACAGCCTGTCGCTTTTCCGTGATTTTCACCTTTTTTTTAAATCCCCTGAAATCGTGAAAAATTGGCATCCTATAGCATGTGGTCCGAGACGATGGACTATAGCAGGGGTGCCCATTACGTCGATCGCGGTCGACCAGTCGATCGCAAGCGCTGCGCAGGTAGACCGCTTGGCCTTGCCATGAAAAAAGAAAAAAAGAAAAACAATCCTCGCCTCGGGCAGGCGGCGGCGCGCCGGTGGCTTTGAAGGAGAACGTCGGGTCTGTTCTGTTGTTAAACAAACAAATTAAAAGGATATCTATCCATCATTGTTCATATAGCAAGATGCGCGCGGCAAAGAAGCCTAAAACATATCACTTCCATGGAGAGTGGGAAGATGATTATTAATGCTGGGCCGTTATCGGCGTTAACGCGAGACTCTTATCGCGCGATAAAAAAAATATCGCCGTGTGCGCATGCGTGCTACACCGGGCGATTTTGGGCGAGTTTGTGCGCGCAGTGTGCTTACGTCAAACGCATGCCCGGTGTAGCTTGGCCGTAACTCAGAAAACTCAGACTGATGGTCTCAAACATGGTGTACGTCTCATATGAATCAAACGGAAACGATTGATCTGTATCTGCCATGCAGCCCTCGGGTCTCAGGAAGACTCACAAATCATCTGTGTTCGGGAGGTTGTACATTGGCTTCCCTGATTGGCCAGCCCAAACCGTTGGCTTTCACGGATTGGCGGAGTGTAACGTTGTTACATAATCGGTGATTGTATAGGCTATATATATATATTATATATTATACAGTGATTATATTTATATATAGTATACAGTGATTATGGTAATACGGTTATTTGTCAGTCACATGCTGTTGTATTGTATAGAGTGCTGATTTAAGTTCTCAGTCACAGGTCTGGTTGCTGCTGTTGTGCTCGGCGGAGAGCCATCCACCTTCCACCTGCCCACCTTGTCACCGTGAGCCTATCGGCAAGCAGAGGGCCGGCCTGTGGAAGCCTATTTAAGCGCAGCTGTGAGTCTGAGACTTGAGCTCATGGGCATTGTGACTCAGTCTGGCATACTCTGTCCAAGGGAGCTGTGAAGCTATCATTGTTAAAAAGCCAACACTAGGGACTCTAAATGTTTGGAGTGCCCTGTGTGTCTGGATAGTATGCCTCTGTCTCACTGTTGATGTTACAAGCAATTATTCTTACGTTATGGTTTAACTGGTAAGGTATAATTTAAAGGAGTATGGGAGCTTGCTTTTTGTAACGGTCATTCTTTTGTTAGGCATAAGGTAGAGTAGAGTTTATATAGTTTGATCATTTGTAACCCTTTTTCCTTTTGTTGGCTAGGTTTAGGTAGAGGGTTCATTTGCATTTAGGTTAGGGATAGTTCATTTTGTTTGTTTCTCTGGGTTGCCCCATACAGCCATTTTTGGTCATTATATAATTTAAATAACACTACCTTTAAGTTGTAACACGATACGGCTCGAGCAGCGTGCTCAGCCCTTCATATTTGATTTGGTTGGAAACCCATTAAACTATCGTTATTAGTCCGTCATGGTTGTCTAGATAGAAGATAATATATACTCCCATATTTATTTAACTGATTTGCTGTATCATTGTGCCGCAACGCCAATATAAATGGAACAACTTGCTTTGTTCCCGACATGAAAGGCCTCAAGTAGGCTGGGGCGCGTGCTCCTAGTATTTAAATCATCTACAGTATGTTGCATGTAAACCTCATATAATATGTCAAACTGTTACTGTTCAGGATTCAAATTGAAAAATAGCAAAAATTACAGTTCTACAAGTTAAAAAAAAACGTGTCGCTTCGCGTCACATTTCCAGCTTGTAGATCTGCTGTAGTATGACACAAAAAGTTAGAATATGGAGAAGAGAGGATTCTGCCCGACAAGGAAACATACTGTATAGGTATGACACCTTCTTCACACACAACACGAAGACATAAGAGGAAACCAGGCACACGCCATAACTGGATGAGTTTATTTGTTTCAGCACTGAAGATGCTCACAGTTATGTTACATGGGGATTACATGAGTCGGTTTTGTTCCTGCTCTGTAAAGGGGCCTCTGTTGGCCTCAGAATCAGATGTCCGTAGTGATGCTAGCTTCCCATTGTAGAAAACAAGTATACTGAAGTACTGAACAATAGGGTATTGCTTTGTGTCTGTAGTACTGAGATCCTCTAACTAAGGCCTAAGTTATACTCGGTCACTCCACGAGAATCGTGTTGTTTTTGTCGAGCGACGCGGTCGTGCGACAAAGTATGAACTAGGAAAGAAAATAAGAGCTCCAATCATACAGAGAGGTACAGAGTAAAGAGGAAGCATCGTTCCAAAAAAAAGAAGGAAATAAACGGTATAGAAGGGAGTAGGAAAAGGAGGTCCAAAGGGAGCAGGGAGAGAAAAGACGGGCATGCCAAAGGAAGGAGAGTGAGAAAGAAGGGGGGGGGGGGGTTGAACAAAACAAAACAAAACAAAACAAAACAAAACAAAACAAAACAAAACAAAAGAATAAAATAAGTTAAATTTAGTAGAGGGAGGAGAGAAGTGATGAAGGCTGAGAGTGAGTTTGTTTATGGGACGTTAACACTAAAAGCCATGCAAAGAAAAGCTCATGTCAACATGCACACAGCAATACAAGCTAAAAGCGTAGAGAGCAGGAATCCCCAGCGTGGTTGAGAAAGACGGTCAACCCCCACAGTTTGTCTGTCTATTTACAAAGAGAAGAAGTTTCGGATCAGGAGCTGGTGTACAAGCCCCGACTTGTACTTTGGGCGACACCGTCGGGCGCCAAACATAGCAGATATACAAGCCCACAACGCGTCGCGTCCGCGGCGCAGTGTGGGCTTGTAGGTCCGTTACGTTCGCCGTGTGACGCTGTCGCACGACGAAGCACAAACTGGGCATTATCCTTCGGCCTGGCCTACACGCACAATGATATGAAACGGACACATATCAATAGAAGAGCATATTCCCTCTCCAAAAAGAGGCTAAGTCTACATTCTTTAATTACTGGTAAATCATTATTATTAGAATTCCTTTTTTCCCTCCTTTTTTCCACAGACCCAAGTTCTCTATCCCTCCCTCTCAGAAAGGTCAGGGGAAGAGAGAATTTGTATAACTTTGTTCTTGTCCTGTTCTGTTAAAGTCAGAAAAAAGAAAGAAACAATTAAAAAAGTTTTTTTTTCTTTTTCTTCAAATGTTGCCCCATTTACGAACACACAAGAAGGTAATAAATAACATTCAACTGACCTAACAGCTTCTTTCATATAAATATCCAAGTTATAATAAATTAAGAAATCAAACAGGTGAGATGAGGAACAAACATGAATAAATTAAGGGAGAAATTACAAAAATATCCACGATTTGCATTTAACACTTTTTTCAGTTCCTCTGAATCCTACTGCTGGTAAGTGAGACTAAATGGCCAGTATATATACTTTGTCGTACCACGGTGTTGCGTGCACTGAATATGGCAGATCTACAAGGCCACGATGCGGCGCGTCCGCGACACGACAGGCTTGTGTATCCGCTATGTCCGCCACGCAACTTCGATTCTGCCATACGACGAAGCATACATCCGGGAGAGAGAGAGAGAGAGAAAGAGATGTATGAATGGGAAAACAAAGTCAAAGTGCGTCAGATAATCATAACAGGAGGACAAACAGGAATGTTTGTAATCATCAACAGATCGATCCAGCGAAGTCGTACATGATCATGTTACAAAAAAAACCCAAAAAAACAACAAATGACAACAATACAGGGAGGAAAACAAAAGAACAGTATGTGACAAATGGTATACAGCAGGTATATCTAAACATAGTGTCACAACTAGACAATCCATATTTGTTCTTTTCTTTTACATAAGAAATGATATTGGTCTGTACAACAGAATAGATCATTCATTTTAAATACCCACATACCCACCCATGCCACCCCACCCCACCCATGCCCCAATACTATCTCGTAATTTCCGCTAATGCCCCCACCCACCCACCCACCCTATTCTGCTCACATACACCCCTGCCCGCTCTGAAATAACAATTCCAGTCCATTTTGCAGCAATAGTGATGAGTCTAATAAAGTCATTTTTTTCTTCTTCTTCTTTTCTTTTCCTTTTTTTAAACCCAACTTCTTCACAAAGAAAGTACATTTAAAAAGCAAACAATACAATCGGGCAAAAAAAGCGTCCACATTTTGGCCGTTGTGTATGTCCCACACACAACTCCTCTCCCGGTTCTCCTCCTGCCTAGCGTGTCTAGGTGTGTGCCGCTTGTTTTGTTCATGTTCTCGTTAATACATCCCAGAGTTTTGTCTGTACACAATTGTACCTGTGCGTGTGTAGTGTCGTACATGTCATGTGGGTTTGGGTGGGCTTAACATATGGTGTGTCGGTGTTGTAAAATGTTTACGCTTCGTGTCATTGCAATGTTCAGATAAGTGTGATGACTGGAGAGAGGATGGGGTCAGGTGGAGGTGGGGCGAGGGCTTGTGTTGTCGTAGCCTTTGTAGCAATGAGGCCTTGTTAAGCTCGGTTTATACTTTGCTCAGAAGCCGTGCATGGCGAACAAATCAGATCTACAAAAGCCTGTGAAGAATCATATCCGCAACACGTCGTGGGCTTGTCGATCTTCTATGTTCGGCACGCGACTTCAGCACGCGACTACGTCATACAATGAAGTATAAAATGGGCTTTAGTCTGTGTGTGTGTGTGTGTGTGTGTGTGTGTGTGTGTGTGTGTGTGTGTGTGTGTGTGTGTGTGTGTGTGTGTGTGTGTGTGTGTGTGTGTGTGTGTGTGTGTGTGTGTGTGTGTGTGTGTGTGTGTGTGTGTGTGTGTGTGTGTGTGTGCGTGTGTGTGTGTGTGTGTTTCGACCGGGGAATAAGGGTTATTTCACTGTACGTCTAGTGAGGGTGGAGGAGGGGTAACAGAAGAGCAGGGCAGTGGTGGTGGTGGGTGGTGCAGATAGGTATAGTAGTCCGTATGGAGGGCCTGCCACACACCTCAAAGAGCGGCCCGCCCTCCGTCAACAAACCGTCCGTCTCGGCCCGGGTGCGCTCGGTGGGCGGGGGGATGGAGGGATGGAGCAGGAAGGAGGAGGAGGGCCTTAATAGGTCTTCTGGATAATTCCTGGTGTCAGAAAGAGGTCAGGTCATCATCACGCAAACACACAGGTTTAGCAGCAATGCAGCAACGACAGAACAGGACAGGCGTTGAGATGGATGAGGATGGAAGGTTGGTGATGAATGATGATGGTGTTTCATTGGCTCTTTTCCCCACTACGAAGGGTTTTGAACCTTCATAGTTTTAGCTTCCAGGACCATGACCTGTGTGATTCTGTGATGTTTCCATATATAATCGGTGGTAACTAAGTACATTTAGTCATTTCCCATTGTCTGTACTTTTACTTCTACTCCACTACACCTCAGAGGCAAATATTGTAATTTTAGTCCAGTCAAAATATTTGGGAACTTTAGTTCCTGGTATACTTTGTAGATTTTGATTATTTTTTCCAAAACATATTAACCACTTCAGTGTCGCATCGTGACGCATTCTGAGCTTGTAGAGCTGCAATTTTCAAAAGATGTCGCTGAAAACTTTTTGAAATGGGAGAATTGGTACCCAATGCTGATACCAATACTTTTGTACTTTTTGTACTTTTTGTACAAATTTGGAAATTTCAGGAGTACTTTTCCCACCACTGATTATAATCAGAACTTTACGCAGTAGAATGAAATGATAAGTTGTCTCAGAGGAGCTCAGGGTTAGTACTACCGCCTATAAAGCAGGTCCTGAGATGTTCACCTGAAAGCGAGCCATAGTGTGACTCTGACGGAAGCACATTCAGAAGCCGTGAAATGCGTTTCTTGGCACGGCACGGTTCACTTATTTCTCCTATAGTCGGGAAGCAGCTACAGTATATGTTATGTGAGGGGTATAGGCTAATGATAGGACATGGGGGGGTGATGGGGGGGGGGTCTAGCGTTTGTGTCGGTGCAAGTGTGGGTGCAAAAAGACAGTTTGTAAAATATCACTTTGGCTCTGTTTAATATATTTCTATCTTTATAAAGTCATTTTCATACCAAAAAACAAATCAAAACAAGAAACAAAACATGTCCGTAGATCGACTAGCTATGTACACGTGTGCAGAGCGCCTCTGGGACTCAGATAGCGATATAGGGATAATTGGGGCAGGTGTGAGGGGGTGGACTTTAGCTTTCATTTAGCCTCTACGACTCCTCCTGTGTCCCCAGAGACGCCAGTGCCAACTTAGATCTGTCTCTGCCCACCGGCGGCGCCGCGGTGGTGGTGGCACATTTGATGTCATTAGAGTCCGGCTCGTGTCTGCGGACGGGCATGGGCGACGAGGGGTTAGACTCCAGCTCGTGCCTCCGGACGGGCATGGGTGAGGCGGGGCAGTGCTTGGCGGGCGTGCCAGCAGGGGCGTAGTAGAGAACCCGGCCGTTCTTCTCATCTGAAAAAAGTTGTACATTTTTTTTCCGTCAAAGAACGTGTATAGACTCATTGTCGGGCTGTGCCTCTGAAAGCCACCAGTTAAATACTGGTGACTGGTGGCCGTCGAGGCCGTGCACCGGAAATAGCAGATTAGATGTATAAGCTCACGGCACGACGCGCTAGTGCGCGACGGGGTTGTTGTGAGCCATATGTAGATCAGCTGTTTTTGGTGCACGGCACCTGGGGCGCATCTATAATATCAGCTGGTATAAATCAGCCGTAGGTACATAGACATAAATGGGCAAAAAGTGTGTGTGTGTGTGTGTGTGTGGGGGGGGGGGGGGGGGGAGAGAGAGAGAGAGAGAGAGAGAGAGAGAGCAAAAGACAAACCAATGAACAGTGGGGTTTCACAGCAGGATGCGTGGTGACAGACAGACAGACAGACAGACAGACAGACAGACAGACAGACAGACAGACAGACAGACAGACAGACAGACAGACAGACAGACAGACAGCGAGGTGACCAGTGTTGGGATGTAAAGGATTACATTAGTAACATAATGGTATTACATTAGAGAGAGTAAACAAAGCATTGTAATGCTGCTAATACATTCCTTTTCATTATAGTTTTTCAGTACCAGGTATCTACCAATCACTATTTATTTACACTTTTATGTGATTCCTATGCTGAGCCAGCAGAGGGTGATGTAGCTTCTGGGATGTTTGTGTTTCATCATGATGTTAATATTTAGGCTGCACAAATATCATTTGAACACCAATATGTGACTTTCTTTTTTGTTTTTCTTATATAGCTTCTTTTGGCCTTGTTTTCAGAGACCAAAAGGGTGACGCTTTATTGTGAAGGCCCCTTCACGGCGCAGTCAGGAAATAGAAACATAAACTGGGCTGCTTGGCTGCACGTTAGATTAGACTGATTTGCTCCGGTCTGTCCGGTGGCTGTATATATACAGTTGTTAGCCCTGCTCTGCAATCGCCTGATAAAGGTGAGTTTTGATTCTTTGAACAGTCAAAACAAGACCTAAAATTACCACAGGCACTTTCAAAAGAGGACAAGATAGATGGAGTAAAGGTGGAATACAAACACAACAGCTCCATCCACATGCACTTAGTCTTACTTAGTGGAGGTGAGTGAAGTCGCATAAAAGGAATACCAGGCCTGGGCCATGGCTCAGTGGTCCAGGCACCTTGGCTGGTAATCCAGTCTGGCAGTGTGCCGCGGGTACGACTCCCGATCCCGACGGCCTTTACTGCATGTCTTCCCCCCATCTCTCTCCCCATTTCCTGTCAGCCTACTGTCTGTCCCGCCATAAAATATATAAAATAAAAGGCGAAAGCCACAAAAAAACAAACATTTAGAAAGGAATACCAAGACAACAGTATCAGAAAGATGCCCACGTGAACTTTACCATTTGAATTGAAACATTAAGAGACTATTTAATCAACTTTCCCGAATCCCGAAGCTGTCCCATTCTTCACAGCCATGTACAGACAGCAGGCACAACTATATGTGAGTAGCAGCCCTACACCCTCCAGTATTTGATTAGCTCCGTTAGGAGTGAATGGATATGGACATTTCGACATGTAACGTGATTTTCAATATGCAACCTGTGAGGCTACATTATGTGTATTCATTGCCTCAGGTATGCTGCAACTGAGCCACGTTGAGGGGTTTAGTCCGAAGTGGTATTTAGCCACTTTGTGCCTCACCTTAACATTGTCTGTGAGAGGCTAAAATATTTTCGTCATTCCACCTCAGTTACCCCTGCTTCCCAGCCTGCTCCTCCTGTCAGACTCGGGGTCATGAACCTGCAGCCTGCCTGCCCCAAGTCTTCCCCACTGAAGACTGAATCAGTGAGCCGGCTGCACTATTTTAGTAGCAAGGTTAAGATTCCTACCTATACTGAGCAGCTGCTAGACCCCACGCCTTCTGATGCACAGTTGGGTTCTCGCAAGAGGCCTGGTCGCCGTCGTTCCCGGCGCCACCCGCGTCCCTCACCGCCCAGCGCTCCAGAACCCACTCTGCTCGGCGCTTCAGAACCTGCTCTGCTCGGCGCTTCAGAACCGACTCTGCTCGGCGCTTCAGAACCTGCTCGGCACTTCAGAACCTGCTCTGCTCGGCGCTTCAGAACCTGCTCTGCTCGGCGCTTCAGAACCTGCTCTGCTCAGCGCTTCAGAACCTGCTCTGCTCGGCGCTTCAGAACCTCAGAGCCGCTTCAGAACCCGTGGTTGTCTGTATGTCTGTCGGCCTGTCTGACTGTGTGTCTGCCTGCATGTTTGTCTGTGTGTCTCCCTATCGGTTAGTCTGTTTGTTTTGGGGCCCCTGTGTTTTTCTGTAGCCCCTGAACCCTCCTTCCGACTCCCCTCCACCCACCCTGCTAAGTATTCTGTGATTATTATTTTTTTGTTGGAATGTCTAGGATCCATTCCTTGGGGGGAGGTACTGTCACAATATCTGTCTGTTGAATACCTTTTATTATGTAGTGATGTCCTATTGTTTCCTGTTTTCCCTAGTTACTGTTTCCTGTCTTGTCTCACCTTACTAGTTTTCTCCACCTGTGTCCTGTTAGTCTCCCAGCCAATCCCTGTGTTGATTGTTAGGTCTGTTCACCTGTGTATTGTTATCCTGTGTCTACTTAAACCCTCAGTTCCTTGTGTTCCCTGCCAGATCTTAGATGTTGTTACAGTGTTCAGTTCTAGTTATGTTATCTTGTGTTCCTGTGTTTTGGAGAATAAATCACCTACATTTGACCTGCTCTGCTCCTGCTCTGTTTCTGCTATTCAGTATTTTAGCTGTGACGTGAGCGCGAGCACGTGAGATACTTCCGGGTCCTACTTTTGTGTCCCCATATACGCTTTTGTGTCCCCATAGAGTTATACTGTGACGCTCCGTCTGACTAAATCTGAGACGAAAACAACCACGAAAGTCCCATTTTACCGCTTCCCTCGCAACAACAAAGCTGCGCTGCTCTCCCAAATCTGGCTGTGACAGGCCGTCTGCCCCACACGGAATAATATCGCCATTTTATTTCATTGTGTCAACTAAATCCTCATTAATGCAAACTAGATTCAACATACTCAAGCCTGCAAACATTCTAAATATGCCCCCGAAATATTTTACTGAGCAAATGGACTGTTACCACCTTCAATAATAATGATAAATATAGCTGCAAGCAGCGATAAAGCGGGACCAAGATAGAAGAAGAACAATGCGCAATAAGAACAACACGCACAAATGAGACTGACGAGCCGAGTTGTAGGTGCCGGGATTTGAACTCACAACCTTGTGGACCGAAGGCGGGAGCTATACTGACTGAGCTACACAGAGACAATCAGTGACTACATTGTAAACTGTAAAACCATTCAGTGATTTGGTAACAAGAAGGTGTGTCCTCATTTTGGGCATGTCTTTCCATTACTACAGTGTGTTTTCACGCACAGTTAAAGTGTGTGTGTGTGTGTGTGTGTGTGTGTGTGTGTGTGTGTGTGTGTGCGTGTGTGCGTGCGTGCGTGCGTGCGTGCGTGCGTGCGTGCGTGCGTGCGTGCGTGCGTGCGTGCGTGCGTGCGTGCGTGCGTGCGTGCGTGCGTGCGTGCGTGCGTGCGCGCGCGTACAAACTTCTCTTTGTGCGTGCGTGCGTGCGTGCGTGCGTGCGCGCGCGTACAAACTTCTCTTTGTGTGTGTGTGTGCGTGCATGCATGCGTGCGTGCGTGCGTGCGTGCGTGCGTGCGTGCGTGCGTGTCTGCATGCGTGTGTGCGTGGCTGCATGCGTGTGTGTGTTAGGCAGACAATCGTTCATAACCATGGATTTGGATTGAAGATCATCTCTTTAGTTTTTGTGGTGTTTAACATAAGGTGGCTATTATCACACCAGTCTTTAAAGTTATTGATCTCACTGAAATAGCCCACAGGGCGTTCAACAATATGTACAAATAAGACTGACAAGCTGAGTTGTCAGTAGCTGGATTTGAACACACAACCTTGCGGTCCAAGGGCAAGAGGTCGACTGACTGAGCTACACGGAGACAATCAGTTACTCCATTGTTAACAGGAAAATCATTCAGTGTTAGTTCAGCATAAGTACTCAAACTTTAGTGTGTGTGTGTGTGTGTGTGTGTGCGTGCGCGCGCAATTTTCATTGGCTCATAAAAACTTCATTTTTTCACTTAACAAAAATGTGCTACGATTATTTGTCCGTATAGGTCCAAAGTTCACGTGTAGAAGTTTTCGTGCATTTTGAGCAAAGATTCTGGGAGGAGTTACATTTGAACTGTTTTTCATATAATTCAAAATGGCGGGTGATCTAAAGGTCAGAGGTCAAAATTCAGAACACGAAAGTTGTTCGGCATGAGGAGACACATATGTGTATCAAAGTGTCATTGCCAACGGTCAAACGGTTCATGAGATATGCACGTTCAAAGTTTGCAAGTTTGCAAGTTTTGCATCAATTGAGTGCTATAGCGCCACCATTTGGCCAATCGTGATGGGCTTCGCATAGTCACCGTTTGGCATGGTCAGAGGTACACGGTCAGAACACGAAAGTTGTTCAACATGAGGAGACGCATATGGTTATCAAAGTGTCATTGCCAACGGTCAAACGGTTCATGAGCTATGCACGTTCAAAGTTAGCATTTTCAATTGAGTGCTATAGCGCCACCATTTGGCCAATCGTCTTGGGCTTCGCATATTCACCGTTTGGCATGGCCCTCTACCAGATTACCGCGTTTCGCGAAAACCGACTGCACCATTCAGTCAGAACAGCTATTTTTGGCGGAAGAAGAAGGAGAAGAAGGAGAAGAAAAATAAACACAAAAACAATAAGTGACCAAAGTCACTACGTGACTTCTTGGTCCCTAATAATAGTCTTTATTGTCTCCACATCATATTTTTTTTTGTCATGGAAACTTGTACAAAACATTAATAATTCTACTCGAGTTGGAAGCATTAAGACCCATTTTAACCCTCAATGGCTTCCTTTCTGAAAAATAACGTCATTGTAAAAAGATTCACACGTTTAGATATTCTATTTACAATGAGATGCGGACGGGAGCTGGTGCCACTTGGACCCGGACGTAACGTAGCACTACAAAATGACGTCGGACTTAAATACTGAATTGGGTCCTACATCTCCTGAGTCGCACCGTGACAAAATGAATATAATTGAAGTAAAGTAGCCATTTAATCCACAGCTAAAAGCTACTGCCAACTGGGCCTCTCAGTCAAACCTTCAGTCGTGACAGAGTTACGATAAAGCAGTGGTTTTCAACCAGTGGTCCTTGAGGGGATTCCAGGTGGTCCCCAGCTAAATGATGGAGAGTTGGTAACCATTTGGTTTCATTTTACACTCTCAAGAGGTAATTATTAATAAACATCTGCATGCTTAATGTACAAGAAGTCTACACAATTAGATAATGTAGAAGAACAATAAACATTTGCCTGTTATCTCTCCTATGGTACCACATCAATACAGCATGGAAATGTGGACAAAATCTTATCCAACGATAAGAAAATATGCTTTAGTTTAGGGTCCGAGAGGCTAAATGTCATCAAATTGTGGTCCGTGGCTCAAATGCTGAATAAATAATGGGCCTTGATATGAAAAGGGTTGAAAACCACTGCGATAGAGTAATAACACTATATAACACTACTAAAGCCAATGACATCATTTATTTAATGCAATGCCCCTCTGAGCTTCTGCACCGAGAATACAGGCATCACCCTGTTCAAGAGAGACATCAACTATATGACACGTTTTTATGGAGAGTATTTCAGTATTTTAGCCTCATATATTTCGGCACGCCCCCGGTGTGTAAAAGGTCTTAACACCAAGGATTCTCCCACGTTGTGTGTGTGTGTGTGTGTGTGTGTGTGTGTGTGTGTGTGTGTGTGTGTGTGTGTGTGTGTGTGTGTGTGTGTGTGTGTGTACATTTTAATACTTGTATTTTCTACCAGGGCTTTAATGGTTCCTCCCACTGCTCAGGGGAAAGTAGTGAGGAGCATCAGACATGAGAAACGATGCGAGTGAAAGAGTTGGTGTTGCTTTGCGTTAATGGTGCCAACACAGCACATCTCCGGGACCGATCTGTCACACGAAGTATACTCTCCCCAAATACTTAGCATAACAACAACCATTAGTCGCTGGAGAGTCCTGCGGGCCCACTAATGAACAGTGACAGCATCAGTGCAACCCCCCCCCCCCCCCCCCCCCCCCCCCCCCCCACGCACACACGCACGCACCACACACACATGCCCATTGGATAGATAATGCTACTGAATCTGCTTCCAAAAAGCCTCAGTGCCTCAAACAGACTGCTTGAGAAATCACTGTTACTCTTCCCGGGCCTGAAAACTGCCAAAAGTAGTTTGGATCAGGGGGGGGTGTGTGTGTGTGGGGGTGTGGGTGTGTGTGTGTGTGTGTGTGTGTGTGTGTGTGTGTGTGTGTGTGTGTGTGTGTGTGTGTGTGTGTGTGTGTGTGTGTGTGTGTGTGTTGGCTTTGATTCCTCCATTATCCAGCTGGATCCTGAGCAACCATAGCCTCTCCGCGATGTTCTTTCGTTCGCATAATTTCCTCTCTTTACTCTTTAGCTCAATCAGTCTATTCTGAACGATTAGACGATAATCATGATATCCAAGCCCTTAAACTCTTACTGTATATACTTTGTCATGCGGCGAATAGCGAAAACAACCAAGCTTGTGTATCGCCTGTTTCTGCCGTATTTTAAAACGACGTGGTACATAGTGGATAATGATCATTCTCGTCTCCCTAAAAAATAAAACACTGCAAAACAGAACAATCAGAACTGTCCTCTAAGTCAGGGGTTCTCAACGTTTTTGGCCGGGGACCCCCGGAAATGCTTTGGCAATGTCTCGGGACCCCCGCCCCGCCCCCTCCCGACCCCCAATATAAATTGACTGCTACAATAACCTTAACCCATTTTGGGCGGAAACCCCTTTTGGTGTTTTAAGCATTATGTTATAATTTAGCTATTGAAAAATAGCAGATCTACAAGCTCATAGCGCGCCACCGAGTGGCGCGCTACGAGCTTGTAGGTCTGCTATTTTTGAAAAATCGTGAAAAAAATAAATAAATAAAAAATCTTTTTTTTTTTTTTTTTTTTGAAAATAATTTGGGGACCCCCTAAAATAATTTGGCGACCCCCTGAGGGGTCGCGACCCACGGGTTGAGAACCCCTGCTCTAAGTCAATGACACTATAATCTTCCTCACTGGAATCTTCCTCTCTTCTCTCTCCCCTCGTCCCTGCTCAGTCCTCCCATTGTCTCCCTCGCTCTCACAGGTATACTGCTGTGATTAGACAGGACATAATGACCAGAATTGATGAAGTTCTTTGTTTGCCATGTTGCTCTGTTGTGCAACGCCGCTGTATTGTCGGTCTAAACTCTATTCTTAATTTACGCTACATGCTCTTTTATGCCGTTTTTCTTTCTTTTTTTTCTCCACAGGCCCTTTGCCCTGGCTGTCAGCTAGCGTAGGCGGTTACAGTCATGGTATAGGAGGGTAGCAATCCTCAGCAAACGTCTAACAATTCTTTCAATTATATATAGCTTAGCGCATGCTGGTCTGTTAAAGACAGCCTTCGATTTTATTACCGTGGGAAGATTTAACCCTATTAACCCAGCCTCTACACCGGTGGCAAAGGAAAAAGATTTACTGACAAAACACGTCTCAAATGGAGTTGTGTTTTCCCCCCTGAACAATGAAAACAACGACCAGGTCAAACATCACCCTTACATTTGTAAAACAGGTTTTGCTACAGAGCACACGCTGAATCTGCACTACACTACAACACCACCATTAACTAATAATACAACACTTTAAAGGAGTACTTTAAAAAAATCATTTTCCATCAATTACACAAAGCCTTGAATTCATGTCGCCAATTCCTGAGCCAATAATTTGAGCCACCCGGTCATCGAATAAACCAAAAACATTGTCATGTAAAGTACGTTTTT
>NC_136810.1:28624091-28631591 GCF_951216825.1 Electrona antarctica
TCGCCGCGAAAGCCAATCAACACTCCCTTTAGGCAAAGACCTCGGTCAGACTACAGGTAACCAGGCTAATACTGCAGCCAAGTGCACATGTGTTAGTGGTATAGAGAGAAGATGAGGCACATGTGTTGGTGGTATAGAGAGAAGATGAGGCACATGTGTTGGTGGTATAGAGAGAAGATGAGGCACATGCGTACCTGAAGACAGACGGTAAGTACACTGTAAAATCCTGATTGTTAATTTAACTCTAAGTGAGCAAATGCAACCGTTGCATTTGTACACTCAGAGTTACAAATATGGCTGGGGAGGAGCAGTGGCCTGCCCACCTCCACAGAGTCTGGGGGTTCAAATCCGCTGTGGTGCATCCGGCATTGCCGTACACAAATTGGCCCATGTTTGTGGGAGGGTGATATTTGTCACTGCACATACTCCTACGGGCTGGAAAGTGACGACTTGTTTGGGGAGGAATACATTGGCATAACGGCTAAATAGGCTCTATGCACACAGAATAACTCTTTCTACTGACGAGCCCCTTCCCTACTTCCTTCACAGGTGTTACTGATGATAACAATGAAGGCTCTGTTCCCATTCTGGTCAAACAGAGTCAGGGTGCTGCTATTGTGCGTGTTGGCTCACTGCAAATATTGTGCTACACCAGTGGGTCTCAAAGTGTCCTTGCGTGGGTTCCAAATGGGTGTGTAACTCTGAGACTGTACAAATGGAACCAAATGGACCCGTTCCATTTGTACACTCTCAGAGTTATCTGGATCCTTGAAATTAAAAACATTGAGAACCACTGTATACACAAAAATGGAACAGAGCCTTCATTAGTATCATTGGTAACACCTGTGAAGGAAGTAGGAAGAGTTCTTTCCACAAATGGTAAATGGTAAATGGTGCATTTATATAGCGCCTTTATCCAAGGCGCTTTACATAGATTGTGCATTAAATTCACCCATTCACACACACATTCATACACCGATTGCAGCGGAAGCCATGCAAGGTACCAACCAGCACATCGGGAGCAATTTGGGGTTCAGTGTCTTGCCCAAGGACACTTCGACATGTAGACAGGAGGAGCCGGGATTCGAACCGCCGACCCATGGATCATTGGACGACCTGCTCTACCTCCTGAGCCGCTGCTGTGCATGCATACAGTATATAACCCTATTGCCATAACGACTAAATTGGGGAGAAAAGGCAAAACAACGAATGGATGCATTTATTGTGTACGATGCACACAGTCAATGGTGCAGGTAAACGTACTGAGAGAAAGGCGTGGACAATGTCTGCCTTGATGGAGCTGAGAGGCTTGTCTTTGATGACGATGAAGATCTGCTCCTCTTTCTCCAGGCTGATGAAGTTACCGAACCAGGATTTTTTGGCAAGTCTGTAATAGAAGCACAAAAGTTTCACAATTCCAATACAATGCCAATACTAGAGCAGTGGGTCTCAAAGTGGGTTCCAGGCAACCCACTTTGAGAAAACAATTGCAGATCTACAAACTCACAGTACAACACAATGCGAGCTTGTACATCTGCTATTCTTTTTGTTTTGAAAAGTCGCAAATTCTTTTAACACATAATATTATTTTATGGAGATCCCTGTCCCAGTCAGTTACTTTTTTTAAGTTTGTTTGTTTTTTTAATATTTTTTTATCCCACGATTTTGTAACCCATTTTTCACCCCTGTGTCAATTATCTAATGTGATCCGCCAACCTGGGGAGAGCAACGGACTTGAACTCATGCTTTCTTCATGCATGAGTGTCCAAGTTGCTCCTTGACACACCTGACAGGGGGGAGTTTCCCTGGTTGGCGCGTGGAAGGAACACGTTATTCCAACCAGTTCCTTTCCCCTCCATCAGGCGCCCCGGCTGGCCATGATTACTGCATGTTTTTTGTGAGAGTACCTACCCTAGGGGACACGGGGAATACTTTGAAGTATTTTTGATGCAAATACTTTGACTCAAGTAAATTTTGATTCCCGGACTTTTACTTGTAACTGAGTATTTCTACATTGCAGTATGCGTGACATCATCGTACTCAGAAGTTATGGCGAAACCTCTACTGAGTGTCCAAAAAATACTTTATGGCCAGCCGATACATCCAAACAGAAAAGTCCTATCTGATTGTATTAAACGACGTGAAACTCGGGGACAGAGTGGCATTCTTTACGCACCGTCATTCCGACTACATGTGGTTAGTGTTCGTGTTATGGACAGGGGTAGTAATTTGGTTCGTCGGAATTGCGGGCTTCGGAATGCCGGTGTGTAACCGTTAAACTCACCATTGCAGCTGTACGTAAAGCCTGAATTATCCTCTTTCTATCTGCAAAGTTTTGTTTTCATAAAAATCCACCGTAGACATGAGCTACTTTCTGTCAAGAAATTCCGTGCAGGTGATTATTTGTCAGAGTGTGGAAGCGCTCCTTTTCAATTACACAACGTCCTGCTGCCATTTAGGAACAGGTGGTACGCAGGACCGTTGGATGATTTAACGAGCGCCTCCAAACCCCAACGCTCCATGCTGCTCAATGGTTTGCCACTCAGTCTAGATGAGGGGGGCGTGTCCCGGTGGAAAAGTGATACGTGTGCATACTCTATTGATGCTTTTACTTAAGTAAAATGTGTACTTTTTCCACCACACATTGCTCATTGCTGTAAAACACCCATTATCAGTCTACTCCGCTTCCCTCCCTTTGTGTGTCTCTCTCTCCCATTTGTCCATTGCTCCCTTACTCTCTCGCCCCAGAGGTGGGATGCACCCCGTGAAGATAAAGGGTTGCCTCAAATGGAGGCAAAGCTTTCTGCCGCTTTGCAGAAAGAGGGAAATTCATTATTTCTGCTGTGGGAGATGGAACGAAACAAAACGCTGGGCATCCAGTGGGAAATGTAAGAGGCACCTTCTGTGCTGCCATGTGTCTGTTCTGTAGAGGTGTGTGTGTGTGTGCGTGTGCGTGTGCGTGTGCGTGTGCGTGTGCGTGCGTGCGTGCGTGCGTGCGTGCGTGCGTGCGTGCGTGCGTGCGTGCGTGCGTGCGTGCGTGCGTGCGTGCGAGAGAGAGAGAGAGAATTGAGGCTCTTGGTGATCAGATCTTAAGTGCCAAACGGTCAGAAGAAGATTAATTCCCTCCTGGCATCATCCCACTAACAAGCCATATGGACTGTTATTTATTAGACTTCTGTCACATTCATTATGTCATATTGAATATCATACTTCTCTTACTTCAGGTAATCATGCCTGATTAATTACTAGTCAACTGTAGCCTACACTCCTACGGGACTTATAAACATGAGGGTAGAAAAGCCTTGTCTTTGTCCTCTTCAAAAACACTTGCGCTTAGATGTGCTATTTTGGCTGAAGATATTGATTGTAGATGGACGAAAGGAGGGGTCAACAGAGTAGCGTATAGATACAGGGTTTACGCCGTTAACTCTATAGACGCCCGTTCCCATAGGGGGTGGTAGGTGCAGACTGCCAGCTGAATGTGCCACATGAGCAGAGAAGAAGAGCTTTTCTTGTGCCGGAACTGAAAGTACTCATACCCCTGGTCTACTGAGGCTCACAGAGGCCTACTAGCGTGCCGATCATTGTTTTGTTTAGCAGGAGCTTGAATTAATGTTTTATTAGACTCCGATCATGGTACTTCATCTCATTATGAGCCATAATGTCACTAAAGACAGGCTGTTTCTTACATGGACGCTGGCGGTGGCTAGCGACGAAGCTAAATCAAAATAAATCATTTATCATACCTCGTCTTAACGTCTTTGGTAACCTGTGCATTATTAAATACAACTCGGCTAATCATCTGTGGTGTCCAACCAGTTAAGATACGTGTTTACATAAAACTATATTCAGGCCAGCATTGTCCAGACAGATAGTCTCTCTAGCCAGACCGTTGCCTCCGACAAACTTCAAGTGCTTCCCACATACAGTCTTTACTTCGGAAGCGCAGAAAACGACTTGGGAGTAAAGCGGATAATCATGTCCTTCCTCTTCCCCGCTTCGTTTCGTCTTAGCGGTCACGTATATTTGTCCTAACGTGAATCTCATTAGTAGAAGCATATATAACTTGCTGCTTATCAGAGAGTAACATTAAAATATATTTTCATGAACGGAAATTACAAATAGATGACCAGAATCGGCTTTCCAGCTGGGTGTGTAGTTCAGGACTCTATACCGGTATATCATTTTGGAGATTGTGGAATTCTGGCTACGCGAGACCTGTCAGCCAGGTCCATCTGTAGCCACCAGAAGGCTTTCTTCATCCGACTCCCTAGCCTGTTCCAGCAAGGTGGAAACATTCAAGGCAGCCAAGTCAGTTAGCCAGCCAGCCACACTGGCATATCAAGGCCAAGATTTCAGGAACCCCCCAAGAGCTGTATGACATCTTCCAGGCTATCTGCCTAGCCGACTAGTCGCTTGAGCGAGTCCTCTTTCTCCAAATCTTTAACCTGAACTCAGCGTGCTGGAACTAAAGGTTATGAAACATTCATGTCCGACTAGACAATACAAAAACACCACACGTCTCCCTGGCCGACTGATGGTTAAGCAGGGAAAGACAGAGTTGGGAAACATACACAAACATACAAGATGATGTAAGTGGCTTTAACAAGTAGACACTCACTCTGGGGAAGACTCTGGCGTTAGGCTTGACATCTCCTCTTGTGTGGGAACTGCAACGAGAAAGCAGCATGGTCACAGTTCAGACAGCAGTGAGAATTCACGCGACCGAAACCCGATGGGCCTGGCTCGGGTCAGACATAGTATAATTGGTTGTCGGGATTCGATTCGGATCAGCCATATTGTTTGTATAGAAAATAAAGTGTAAAAATAAATTACAACGATCTGTCTCTGTGTACTTCCTGGTTATGGTGATGCGTTCATGGGAAATGGGATTTCTTTGAAGGGAACGTCATAATCACAGCACAACAACAAACAGAGGGAGAGTGAGAGACTAGGGACCAGGGAAGGTCAAATGAAGGGGGGGAAAGCAGTGTTGGGCCCGGGTCGGATGCATATTAACAATTAATGGTCAGCCGATCCCAGCTCTATTTCACAGATAGGTAGAAAAGCAGGTTAAGACATCGTTGTTGTCGGGCAGAAACCTCTTATCTTTTTTCCACACAAAATGATCAAAAGTAGCAGATCCACAAGCTGAGAACACGGTGCAAGGCGAGCTTGTAGATCTGCTACTTTAATAACAGCTTGTAGATCTGCTCCTTTTGAAACTTTTGATTGAATTTGATTCCAGTTTCCACCCGACAGAGACGACATGCAGACCAGGGTTCAATTCTAATTGTATAAGGGGGTTAAAATAGCAGGTTGCTATTAAATACTCTACACTTGGAATTAGCTACGCTACTTCAAACTATACTGTGAGAGAAACGTAGTGCAACTGAGCTAAACTTATGACTTTATAACCTTAGGTCACAGGTGTAAAATATGCATTAATGACCTGACCTGCTGCAGCATGCACAGGTCCGAAAACTGCAGAAAGCAAATCCGGATGAACAATGAGTTAATATGGCTGCTGTGAAAAGTTACCATCTGTAACCGTTATGTTATTAATGAACAATGAGTTAATATGGCTGCTGTGAAAAGTTACCATCTGTAACCGTTATGTTATTAATGAACAATGAGTTAATATGGCTGCTGTGAAAAGTTACCATCTGTAACCGTTGTTATTAATGAACAATGAGTTAATATGGCTGCTGTGAAAAGTTACCATCTGTAACCGTTATGTTATTAATGATCAATGAGTTAATATGGCTGCTGTGAAAAGTTACCATCTGTAACCGTTATGTTATTAATGAACAATGAGTTAATGGCTGCTGTGAAAAGTTTAACTTTATGTTATTTATCTCCAGACAAAGAGAGGAAATATTCAAAGTTTTGGGTCTGAGAGGCAACATGTCATCAATTGGTGGCCCGTGGCTCAAATCCCGAATCAATAATGGGCCTTGATATGAAAAGGGTTGAGAACCACTGGTGTATAAATGTATGAATATATTGTTAGTATTAGTGCAATACTAATACTAACTATGAGTGAGCAACACCAATGAGTCTCCGCGGGCTCCACATGCATGCAGTATACCTTGCATTTTCCTGCGGTGAAAGCGCGGCGATCCCAGGAAGCTGTTCTTGATGGAGTTGAGGCGCGTCCGCCACGGCATGCCTCCGATGGACGGGCTGGGGGGCGGCGTCGGGGTGGGCGTCCCGGCCGGGCTCTCCTTGGGAGTGTGCACCGGTGTGCCCTTGGGGGTGGGGAGGGGGCTGCCTCGAGGGGAGGGGTGAGGGGTGACCTGTATGATGGGGATACATTTAGCCATCGGGTGGTCAGTGGAGGCGGATGGAGGAGGGGGAGGGGGAGGATGCACGGGGTGGAAGTGGTGCAGCCGGATGGGTGAGAGGGGCGCGGTGTGCGTCGCTGCCCCCGGACTGAAGGGCACGTATACGGACTGGGCCTGGGGGGGGAAGGCGGCCGAGAGGGGGCGCCGCCGTGCACGGGGGCTGCCGGGGAGTGGCGCGAAATTGGGCGAGGTCGGGGAGGTCGGGGTGGACGACGGGCAGGACGGGGTGGGAGGCACTGAGATGGAGGGCGGCCGCGCGGCCGTGGTCAGGCAGGGGGCGCAGGGCTCCAATGTGGCCATGGCGGAGGGAAGTACCGGGCCGGTCCCCGGGAGCGGGTTGGAGTGCGTGGCGTGGAGGGGCTTGGGAGCCACCTTGGGCTTAGTGGGGAGGGTCTGGGTCTTGCTGAGAGGCAGGGGCTCAAAGTCGGGAGTGAGAGAGTTGGGGGTGGAGATCCGGGGGTGGTGGGGGAAGGGCTCGGGGGAAGGGCAGGGGCTGGCGTTGGGAGACGACGGCGACAAATCTGGGGACTGTGGCGGTACGCAGAACTTTCTGACAGGCTGAGGGGACTGAGGACACGACGTACAAAACACAACACCATACGATATATATACAGCCATGGAGCCGAGACAGGGTGGAGGAGGAAGAGAGGAAAACACACAGATGCACAAATACAGAAGGACAGGTATGACAGAGACAGAATAAACAGCCACACGGACAGCAGTGGAGCAGCCAAGGAAGGCATGTAGAGGGAGGCAGGTGATGCGTGTGCGCACACAAAAACACACACATGCACATACGTACACAAAGGAGAGATGGAGGCATTGCAAAAAAAAAGAGAAGGAAGACAAAAACAAAACATGCATTTAGCCCAGGCAATGAGTCAAGTCAGAAAGCAAAAACACTGCAACAAAATGGAAGTATAACGAGAGAACCATGATGTAAGAATTGCAAGTATTGCAAGCTTTTGCAGGAGGAAAAAAAAAGCCATAATGCTAACCAAGGTGGAAGAGAACAAAGCAGGCAGACAGGTGTGAGAGACAATAGGACAGACGTGAGTGTGTGTGTGTGTGTGTGTGTGTGTGTGTGTGTGTGTGTGTGTGTGTGTGTGTGTGTGTGTGTGTGTGTGTGTGTGTGTGTGTGTGTGTGTGTGTG
>NC_136810.1:28634091-28726591 GCF_951216825.1 Electrona antarctica
GAGACATTGACCACCTAAACCCCAGCAGATGGTCAAGCTCACAACGCCATGTGTAGTGAGCTCGTCGATGGGCAATCTTTCCCTCACAGTAACAAACTAGAAAAAGTGCCCTTCTGGGCACAGGTCTCCACCAGGAGGATAGGACTGTGTGAGATGTTTGGCAAAATGTTTAGGAGTAATATAAACATGTTTTTTTGTTTGTTAGTTTTTTGCAACCATTTTCTTCATGTTGTTGAGGAAATGCAGAGCCAGATCACTCATAGCATGAGGATAGAATTCTGGATGAGCAGGACATGTGCAGCATTTTGTACAAAACGGGCCACTCCTGAAAACTTTGCAAGGCAATGTTAGCCAATCAGTGTAGAATCTGAGAAATCCAACAGACTCGTCTTGATCACATGACTACAGAGATCATGTGTACCGATTTGCGTGAGATTTGGATGAAATCTGTGCGACTAACATAAGCAATATGTTTTGCAGAAATCAGCCTCATGGTGGCGCTATAACCGCACAAGCTTTCCAGACAACAGCAACAATGTGGTCTCTGTTGGGTGGAAACCTCATGTTCTCACTATTCAAATAATTTTTAAAAGCGTGCAGCATTTTGAGCTGCTACTTTTGATGCATTTGTGTGACGCTGTATGATCAATGATGACATAGTCATATTATCACCAGCTGCCCACATGCCTAGTGTCGGAGCGTGTATGTTTGGACTGCTCATGGCGTGCAGACGATGGGTTGTTGCTTGCTGTCGTCAATGTCCACATACCTAGTGTCAGCGCGTTGTGTAGTGTAGTGGTTCCCAAACTTTCTCATGTCAAGGACCCCCAAATTGACACTTATTAGCCCACGGACCCCCATTTGAAAAGATATGCCAGGGACCCCCATAAGAAAATATTTTTTTATGGCCCTAGCAGAGATTCTCAACCCGTTTAATTTCAAGGACCCCCAGTTTGACATGCATTAGTCTACGGACCCCTATATGGCATTTCTATCTCTGGTACCATCAATGTATATTGTAAAATCAATGTTATTTTAACTCTGAGAGTGTACAAATGGAACGAAACGGACCCAACGGATCCGTTTGGTTCCATTTGTACACTCTCAGAGTTACAGACCCATAAGGGTTAATTTGGTTCTATCATTTAGCTGGGGACCCCCCGGAACTCCCTCAAGGACCCCTGAGGGTCCCCGGACCCCACTTTGGGAACCACTGGTGTAGTGTTGTGACTGTGGTGTTCATGGCATTGCTTGCTGTCCGATTGGCCAATCGACAATGCCGTTCAGACGATGGGTTTTTGCTTGCACAGCCAATCCTGAAGAAGTGTCTGGTAGCCAGAGTCAATCAGGACTATACTGTAGGTCGCGCAAAGGTCCTCATAGCCATACCGAGAGGATATTGACCAGCTTGCAGCTGGTCAATATAAAAAAAACGTAAAAATATGGAGATAAGAGGTTTCTGCCCGACAGCAACGGTTATGCAAATCTTAGTCCACTGAGGGATGCCCACGGTATTAACCCCTCGATGCTCATTTAACTCTGAGACCGTGTGATACTCGAGTTAACAAATGGATATAATAAACACATGCCAATGGTGCATGGTGTGAAACACGGCCAACACGCAGCAGCAGCAGTGTCCCGCGGCCATCAGAGGCATATTGTTTCCGCCGCGCGGTGCATCTGTTCACATTATAGAGCAGCAGCACTTCTAGAAGGATATAGAACGTTGCAGATGGTTATGCTGTATAGGCTACAGTATGGGCTGTCCTCAAACGGCAGACTGATTGCTCTGTTGACGAGTCTTTTATTTATATAGTGAACAGCACACAGCTAACAAACCATCTATCAAATGCAAATAGATAAGAGAGAGTCCACGCGAGTACATTCAAAATATAGGGAGAGGAGAGACTGGAGTGCAGCCAGCTCGTCTGCATGTACGCCGGGTGTGTGTGAGTGTGTGTGCGTGCGTGCGTGCGTGCGTGCGTGCGTGCGTGCGTGCGTGCGTGCGTGCGTGCGTGCGTGCGTGCGTGCGTGCACGCTTCATCAGTACGTTCATTGTGCAAGGGCGTTTGTGACCAATCCATTCTACTTTGTCTATTATCCATTAGTCCTTGAGCTAACTTTTCCCATAAGCCTATTTTGCCCCCTTTTTTCCCCCCACAGTGTGACCAATGGATGTGTCTGAGGCCCACCCAAGACCCCCATGGGGCCTCCGATGCTGCACTGTGGGGGGGTGGAACATTTACAAGAGGGGCATATGAAACAAAAAGTACCCTCTCTAGAGTCAAAAGACGGGGGGGGGGGGAGTTGGGGGCATAAACGCTGTTGTTGCACGCAAAAAAACAATTTGTTATTCGATGACAGGGAAGTGGAGACAGTTTTCACTCACGCAATGCCCACACCATTCCAATGCCCCCCACCAAGTGCTTGTCAGGGACAGGGTAGGGGGCACCTCAGTTCAAATATGATTATTTTGGGGGGTCGCGTCCTGAAAAGTTTTAGAACCACTGATATAGGTGAACATTTTCAAAAATGTGCAAAAGTAAAAATAAAAAACACCCTATTGACAACTCCTGTGTGTACACGTGTGTTGATACTTTCCGCCAAAAAAAGAGAAAGAAACGTAGAACGAACAGTGGTAAATATCCCTTCAGATTCGGCTGTGCAAATTGAATTAAAAGACAAAGGTCGTTTTTATTATGTGCTTATCTGGGCTTTGTAGATAAATCATGTCTTAATTACCCTCTCAATGCCTGACTTATTAAGACCACTACAGTCTCATAACTTGGATATGAGAAGAAACAGCAGGAAGCAACCAGAGCAGAACTGTACATAGAGGAGGGGTTGGATCCATTGATATTCTCCTCTACACACACGGCAGAGCTTTTCCATATTTCATTTGCATATCATTAACTTTTCTCTCATTTTCTCCTGGCACTTCATTAAGATTGGGAATTGAATTTGCGTTAACTCTCTTTTTTTTCTACCCTCGCTGTGGTTTTAGACGTTTTTAAAAACGTCTTTTCAGACATTTCTGGAGCATTATGAAGGATATAAAAGAAGGGCTGTTGGGCGGAAACCTCATACGTCTAAAACTGTCACTTGTCAGGATTCACATTCAGAAGTATGCAAAGTGCAAAGTGTTTTGAGCTGCAGAGCTGCTACTTCATGACCCATTACTTTTAGGTCATGAACCAATTTGAATGGGTTGCGAGTAAATATTCCATCCCAATTGTTGTTGTTTTTTTTTCCAACACAAACATTAAACCCATTTAGACCTGAGGACGATTCTACAAAATGTCTTCTAAATCCTGACAGTTTTCTGAAAAACTCATGTTTCTATGTCAGTGGTTCTCAAACTATTTCATGTCAAGGACTTTGCACTTTTTGTCAGTAATGGGCTTATTCATTGATGTCAATAAAATAACCCAAAAAGTCCTAAACCATATCATATGATATATACCATATCATGGCAATACATCACATACATAAAAAAGTAGTTATCATGAAACATGTGTAAGCTAAGAACGTAACAGTGGAATATAATTAAACTATACATATAAACTATACATATATACTATACTATACTATACTATACTATACTATACTATACTATACTATACTATACTATACTATACTATACTATAAAGTGCAATGACTACATAAAATGCAATTCTGTCTACATAACATGCTATAAGTCTGTAAAAAGAATGCTATCTAAGTCTACATAAAGTGCTATCTAAGGGGCTAGGGCAAATGCTACGGGCCTGAAAAGGTGGGTTTTCATAATACGGCAGAAGATTGGGAGTGAGGCTGCAGTTCTGATTGTAATGGTGCATTCCATAGTTTTAGAGCCAGAAGGGAGAAGAGTTTGGGACGTGTGGAGCGTTGTCCCGGTGTTTTTAGTGAAGTTACTTCCAGCTTCCCTGCATTGGCTGATCTGACTGCGCTGGAGGGTTTGTATCTCTAGATCCTCCTATGGCTAGGAGCTTGTCTCTCTCTCTCTCTCTTCCCCCCCCCCACCCCCCCCACCCCAGCAGCAGCAGCATTAACGCTGGTGGAGATCAGTCCTGTCAGAATATAGACGTTTCAAAGGCAGCGCCCTCTGTGACACACACACATGATGTAAAGTTCTCTGATGTGTCTGATGTGCTGTCCACTAAGGTTTGCTGCCACGTACAGATACGCTTTGGGGCTCAAGGGAAACTCGGACCAAACGTTGGGGCACCAATGGGGCCCTATTTTCACCAGTGCTTTTTTTTTTACTATTTTGAAAAACATTTTTAAATGGTTCAATTGGCCGATCTACATGGATACGTTTTGAGCTTGTAGATGGTAGACGGTATTTGAACTATTCAAGAATGTTTTTCAAAAAAGTAAAAAAAAGAAAAAGAAAAAAGGCCAAGACTTTTAGGGATATGGAATAAGTCACTGGCAAAAATAGGGCCCATCATCTTCCATTGCTCAAGTCTATACAGACATGCACGAGCGTATATACAGGCAATCACATAGGACACCATCTCCGTCGGTTGGAAACCTCCTATGTCCAAAACGGTTATGTTTGAGGATTCAGATGTCATGTCGATCTGATTTTGTGACCAACGTTTCTTTTTTTTAAAGAAACCCCTCAACAGACCCCCGGGTTCGCACAGAAGGAAAGAAAACCATGATGTATACAGTATATACGTATAAAACACACAATATACGTATGTTTCTTTTATACAAAACAATTAACTGGAAACCAAAACAAAACATGACTATGTTATTGGACGTTCTCCAAACCCAGAAGGGAAGAAGGAGAGAAAAAAACAAAATGATCTTATCCATCTGTGATGCAGAAG
The DNA here is from genome assembly GCF_951216825.1 of Electrona antarctica. NCBI lineage: Eukaryota > Metazoa > Chordata > Actinopteri > Myctophiformes > Myctophidae > Electrona > Electrona antarctica. Next base: position 28,638,933 of record NC_136810.1, read on the forward strand.
TACAGGTGTTCTGCCTAACGCAACCTGGATCTGCTACTTGATCTGCAATATGATAAAAGGCTGAAAATGTCAAAACATGCAGACTATTCTATAGATTCATCATTTTTGTTGTCAACATTTCTCCCCTCCGCCAGCCTGCTAGAGATGGTGTTGTTGTGGTGGTGGAGGGATTTGGATGATGCATGGGAGCGCTTCAACCTGCTAGAGATGGTGTTGTTGTGGTGGTGGAGGGATTTGGATGATGCATGGGAGCGCTTCAGTGATGACTGATATGCCCGGTTAGAAGGCAAAACCCTATTCAATATGCCACCACCGCTGAGTTAGGACGTTCCTATTGAGATCTAGAATATAAAGGGCCCTTCAGGTCCCACATTTATGTCCTGTTTAAAAATACATTTAGAGTGACTCTCAGCCTGTGGGGCCGGGGCCCACTGGCGGGAGGGTCCGACAGTCCGACAGGCATTTGTCTGACACCCTACCCAAAATCCAAACCCTAAACCTAACCGCACAGGAAGCCACGGGTTAGTTTTAACCTGCCACGGGTTTGTTTTAACCTGCCAGTTTTAACCATGTCGAGAGCCACATGACAAACGGTCCTCCCAGAGTAGCAATGCGGGTTCAAGTGGTTAAGGTGCTGCTGGAGGGTGGAAAAAAGTTTTAAAAAAACTTGCGAAATCTTTCCATAAAGAAGAGATAAAACTCTTGATTGCCTGAGGGGATGAGGTAGCGAGGGGAAGGTGATGAAAACAGGGAAATGAATAAGCCAAAACCGAAACGACTGAGGCCCGGCAGGACTGGAGGAATTAGGGAGAAGAGCAGAGAGCTGGCGGGAGCTCTGGAAGAGGATTTTGAGGATGCAGGAGAAATTAAATGCCACTATCTATCTATCTATCTATCTATCTATCTATCTATCTATCTATCTATCTATCTATCTATCTATCTATCTATCTATCTATCTATCGTATGACCCTCAATGCCTTTTAGATGCATCATAAAATACCCATTTGAAATTAAGCCTCAGTGAGTTTAACACAGAACAAGTGATGATCACATTGGCCCCTTTTCCACCGGGTTGAACCAGTTCGGTTATTTTTTCCCGCCTAATATTGAACCAGTTCAGAGTGTTCCGTAAGGAAACCCTAAAAGTTGGTTCGGAACAGGAACCAAAAAATGGCCGCCGGTTCCGTAAAAGCACAGAGGTTCCAAGAATCTAGAACGGAACCGGTTCTAGAACCAAAGTTATTTTGGTGGAAAAGGGGCCATTGTGAACACGAGCACTGCTCAGCAGCTGCAGATTACAATCCAGATCAACCAAATGTATATACTCGCCGTTATAATGTAGCGTATGAACGGGATTCAATAAGGTTGAGTCGATGCTGGCTGCACCAAAACAACTACTTGGCATTATGAAAGAAAATAATACAAGCAGATGCTTTATTGACACCGCGTCAGGCAATAGAGCACCGAAGTCCTGACGTCACTGCCCTCTACTACCAGTAGAGGGCAGTGAGCTCAAAGGTTCATGTATGGTTTTATAAGCATTGTACTCTCCATAGGGGGATTTTAGATCGCCTCATATAAGAACTGTGTTTGAAAAATAAACCGATCACCCCGGCCTTTTCACTCATATGGATATGAAGCATCGACTGAAGGTGGAAATGTACAAATATACCCAAAGAGTAACAAAATAAGCGTTAGAAACGAGCCAAACAACCCAGAGACTACATTTACTTTTTGCTTCTTCCCGCAGCCCGTCGCACAACAGAAACTGAACGTTAATTACGTTTATTTTTATTTTTATTTTATTGATATATAATGTATCGTGGTTAGTACGAGTCGAGTCACCACCAGCTGAGCTTATGTCAACGAGGAATCTCAGGAACGCAATATGTTGACAGCTGGGCGTGACGTATATGCTCAGCGACATTGCATTCATATGTAGTTTCAAGGCTTTTGCGGTCACATTAATTACATTTTCTCTAGAAACTGGCTGTATCAAATATGAATGGACATCATTAACGACGCACAGCCACTCCCCTGACAGAAACGCCGAGGTGGTCGGTTTATTTTTCAAACACAGTTCTTATATGAAGCGACCTAAAATCGCCGTTTGGGGATCTCAATGCAAATAAACAAATACATGAACCTGGAGATTGACGACCTCTACTGAAAGTGACGTCAGACTTCGGAGCTCTATATGAGCAGTGATATAATTTACTCAAGTAAAATGAGTGAACTTGTCGGTTTTGTGACTAAATAAGGTTATGGTCATGTGATTAAGATATGATTACAGGGACACTGGTTGTGGCCCTTGGTGACCTATACCCAGCTGCATCCTACGCCAGACCATGGCTGGATGGATAACCTCAGGCTTGGGTGATGTACATGATACAGTGGCTGTCGGATGGAAACCTTGTATATGTACAAAAACGTTAGTATATATATATTTAAAATGAAACGGTGAAAATAGCCAATCTACAAGCTCACGTGTCGTGATGCGACACCCCAAAACTATGCTGCCACCAAGATGTTCTCGACTCTCCATATCTCATAACCTAAAAGCATTCCTGCCCTGAAAATATAAGGAGGGGGGTGGAAAGTCCTTGTGCAGTGGTAAATGTCTGTAGAGAATGTGTGGAGAATGTCTGAAGAGTGCAAACTGACTGTGAAAGGTGGACTGGATAAGTGTGGAGTTAATAATAATAATAATAATAATACATTTTATTTATAAGGCGCCTTTCAGGGCACTCAAGGTCGCCGTACAGGTTAAAAACAGTTGATACAAAAACACAGTTAAAAGCAAAACAAAACTGGGCACAGCTTGCAGCAGAGGTCAGCCATATGCCTGGCTAAACAGGTGGGTTTTGAGGTGAGTTTGGAATATGGTGATAGATGTTTCTGATGTCAGGGGGGAGGGAGTTCCAGAGGTGGGGGGCAGAGCGGCTGAAGGCTCTTGACCCCATGGTGGAGAGACGGACTGGGAGGACTTTCAGGGTGATGGAAGAGACCGGGTGGGGATGTTGACGTGGACAAGGTCAGACAGGTATGGGGGGGCGAGGTTATGGATGGCCTTGAATGTATGGAGAAGGATCTTGAAGTCGATACAGTATTTGATGGGGAGCCAGTGGAGTTGGTGTAAAACAGGGGTGATGTGACTGATAACAGGGGTTCTGGTGACGATACGGGCAGCAGCGTTCTGGACTAGTTGGAGTTTATGTAGGAGTTTGTGGGGGAGACCAAAAAGAAGGGAATTACAGTAGTCCAGGCGGGAGGTGACAAGAGAGTGAACCAGGATTGCAGCACTGTGGGGAGTTAGAGAGGGGCGGAGGCGGTTGATGTTTCTGAGGTGGAAGTAGGCGGACTGATTGAGTTGCCATGACAATCAATTGGCTCAGGCAGAGGCTGGGAATTCTACAGGTGTGGGAACTTAATTGGGCTCATTAGTTCCATTGGCAGAGCCTGATCAGAGCCTTTTGTGGCTGTTCTGGACAACTGTGTATCTGAACGACTCAAGGCCGGGCAGTGCGGGCACTGCACCTGTGGTGGTGTGGAACGCGTGTGTCGATGGGGCGAACGGTTCTCGAGTACGCACGTACACAGAGACGTGGTGGATTTATTGTAAGATGTATACTTGTAAAGTATTACTGATGAATTGAATACAATGGACCACAATGGAAACAAGCCCCTGCATGGGGCGTATTGTGTTATCCTCTTAGCATAACCTTTGACTGTACTTCCTGCGCTGTTAATAGTGCTAATAAAGTATTCAATCAATCAAAGATTCAATCGTCCACTCCGTCACAAATGTCATTGGCTCGGCTTACTGAAGACGATACGTTGGTTTCTATCATGTACTGGCTTCTGAAATAAGATGGGGAAATTGATTGTATTACAACTAAAGTTAACTAGTGCTGATGTGGCTTTTGGACTCGACTTAGATTGTTTAGTACGAAGAAATGTTCTGGGTCAGAGAAAGTGGGGCACACAGTATGGGAGTTGATTGCTCCGATGTATTCTGAATATTAATAATATATAAAAAGATTATTGTGCCAACTGTGGAGTATAGGGGAAGTTCAAAATAATTTAGTACGACAGAACTAATTCTTAAGGGACTGAAATGCAACATTACTGTACTGTATATATCTCTGTATCGCAGCATGGTTATTTACAGTACACAGTGTCTGTCGGGTGGAAACCTCATTGTGTCCATAATGTCAAATTCAAAAATAGCGTGGACAATGACCATTGAGACCTGGGACCAGATTCTACAAAATGTCTTCTAAATCACGACAGTTTTCTGGAAAAATGTATGTTTCTATATCAGTGGTTCTCAAACTATGTAATGTCAAGCACCCCCAGAATGATCTGCATTTGAATATGAATATGTTGTCCCAGGGACACTCTGTGCCGCCAAGCTTGTATATCTACTATTTTTCAATAGCTAAAGTTTAAAATGATGGTTAAAGTGGTTAAAAGCTGGGTTGATGCTTTTGTGTGGCAATTAAGCATGGTCAAGTAGGGTGTTAATTTACGGAAAAAACACAAAAAGTTCCAAATACGGATATAGGGGTTTCCTGCCCGTCAGCAAGAATAGGATGAAAGGGGTTCAAGCCACAGCAGTTGTAGTACTGACTTCTGACTAACTGCTGGACTGTTGTCTACAACTATAGATGGATACTAATTCCTGGACAAACACTGTGGGCTCGATATCTTGACCAGGGGTTCCCACATTTTTTATTGGGTGTCTCCTTGGGACGCCAACTTACATCAAATACTTATATCATACCATCATATCATACTGTATGTCCTATTTCATTTTTCAATTGTTGAAATAGCCATGCTTGGCTATGTTCACTGTTTTAGAAAATATATATAAAACTATTTTTTTAAGGAAATGTACTGTAATACAAAAAGCGATATTTATTGCATCCACGGCCCAAAATTGGTCATCCATCACCCATTGTTTGGGACAAATTGCTCTTGACGTCAGACACCGGAGTGAGGGGACGCTCGTATTATCATACCTGACAAAGACCCGTCACTCAGCAACCTGGGAGCTTCAGAACAGTGTACGGACTGACTTCTTCAGCACCTGTGCAATTGTTTTGAGATGTGCGTCCTTCCCTTTGGAATCATAAATCATTTCATTCTGGCAAATCAGCATTTGCCTCACCTTCGTCTCCAATGTTTGTGTTACGCAATGTTTGTGTTTACACGAACACTCAAAATTCTCCATTCATTGTCAATGGGATTTAATGTCTGTGTTAGGACAAAGTTTGTGTTTACACTAAAAGCTGGACATAGGAGGGGCTAGCGCCCCTAAAAAAATCATCCACTCCTTAACACAATAAGTGCCAGCCCTCCAGGCCAGAACATGGCGCCAGTGCCAGATAATGAGTCAAAATAAGCATAGGAGACGCGTCACTTCCGCCCACCCCGGAAGTGATAGATTAGCCGTCCATATTTGAGCTACATCCTCATCAACGCACGATGGATTCACTTTCTTAGCGTGTTTCTACCATGTGAGTACAAAAAGAATGAAAAAATATATTAAAAAAATTAAAACAAATCGGTAAATAAGTATTTTTTAATCAAATCTCGTGTTTCTCGTGGATGGCTCAGGTGACCTTCATACCTTTTCACGAGATATACAACGTTTGTTATAGATACGGTTAAAGATAGAGTGCCGTGATTTTTGAGGGCCCTCTTATGCCCAGCTTTCCGGGTTTGTGTAAACACAAACATTGGCTTGTGATTGGCTGATCACCCCATAGCGATGATTTCAAGTGAGGGCAGACAAGTGAAGACGGAAAAGTGAGGGCGCAAATTGTGATTGGCCAGAATGAGATGATGTAGGATGATAAGAGCGCCCCTTACTTCACACAGGTGTGATTTTTGTCCAGCTTTTAGTGTGTGCGCAAACACAAACTTTGTCCTAACACAAACATTAAATGCCATTGACAATGAAAGGACAATTTTGAGTGTTTGTGTTTCCACAAACACTCAAAAGTGGTGTATTTCGACTGGGCCTTTTGACTGAAAGGATATCAGATTTCAAGAAGAAACCAAAAATACACAGGGAAGACACATTTGAATATTATAACCACACCTGGGGATCTATTAGACTCTAATAGACCCCCAGGTGTGGTTATAATAATAATTAGAGTAATGTTAACTCCATAGACGCATACAAACAGAAAAGGTACAAAAATCACAGCACTCCAGCTCCCAACTGCCTTGTTGCGGCAGATGAACCCAAATGTTATAGACAGAATCATGTTTGAGGGGTGCTAGCTCCTCCTATGTCCAGCTTTGAGGGTTTGTGTAAAACACAAACATTGTCGTAAAACAAACATTGAATGCCATTGACAATGAATGACCAGTTTTGAGTGCTTGTGCAAACACGAACATTGAATGCCATTGACAATGAATGGCCAGTTCATTGCAGGTTTCTCATGTCTGTGCATGGGGGGGGGGGGGGGGGGGGCATACATATTCTATTGTCTACATCAGTGGTTCTCAAACTTGAATTCCAAGGACTTCCCCATGTGAGTGTACAAAATCGAACCGAATGGACCCTTACAGGTCTGTAACTCTGAGAGTGTAGTCGACATATTGGAACCGAATGTGTCTGTGTCCAAATCGTGTTTACAGACCTGTAACAGGGTCCATTTGAAACCCCCTCAAAGGGGCCCAGAGAGGTCCCTGGACCCTGCTTTGAGAACCACTGGTCTACATACTAGCTGTCTTTTCCTTGACATTATGGTTTGGCTGCATGGGGGAGGGTGGGGAGGGGGGATATGAGTACCTTTCTCCTTTGCTCCATTTTGTGTTGCCATCAGGAATATCCAAGGCTTTACTGTACACTGATTTACTACAATGAGACAAGAGACACAGTGGGCACAGAGTCAGTGCGTGTGTGTGTGTGTGTGTGTGTGTGTGTGTGTGTGTGTGTGCGTGCGTGCGTGCGTGCGTGCGTGCGTGCGTGCGTGCGTGCGTGCGTGCGTGCGTGCGTGCGTGCGTGCAACCAGAGCTGACACACACTCGCGCGGGCTGCACAATGTGCACTACGCTAATTGGAAACTGTGTTTAATCCCATGTCCCCTGTTGCAAAGAAAAGCCTTATATGGTCAGTGTCAGGGGGGTCCCCACATGATTTTTCGGTGACTGAAGTGACAATTTCAGGACTTTTAAGATAATTGTAATACCTCAGAAAGAAAAAGAAAAAAGACCATTACTGCATCAAAAGTAATCAACAAACTATGATATACAAACTGGTCAAACATTGGGCTCATTGTCAAATAATTAGAAAGGCAACGTTTTTTGTGAAAATAGCTTATAGCTTGCTCGTAGATCTGATATTTTACTCCATTTTCGTCTCCACCAGGCCGAAGGCATGGGGAGAGAGTATGTTTTGCACTCCGTCCGTCCGTGTGTCCGTGTGTGTGTGTGTGTGTCCGTCCTTCCGTCTGTGAACAGCTAATCTCCGGCACCGTTAACCCGGTCGATGCCAAATTTTGCACACACAATTTCCAGAACGGCCAGTTATAGCGCCACCAGGAGGCCGCTTTGTGCAAAAGAAGTTTTTGCACAGTACACCTACAGATTTTGTCCAAACATCACGCAAATTGGTACACAGTCTCTCAGATTTCTCAGACTCCATCCTGATTGGCTAAGATTGGCTTCCAAAGTTCGCAGGAGTGCTCAGTTTCAAACAAAATGCTGCAAATCATGAACACATCGTGTGATTTCCGTGAAATTGTGCACGCACATTCCCACTAGGCCGAGGAAGAAATGCCACATGAACATTTTCAACTCAGCCTCATGGTGGCGCTATAACTGGCCGAAAAGTGTTTTTACCTCTAACTGCACGGATCTGTGGATAACTTTGTATGCCAACTCCCTAGAGGCCAAGGAAAAACCTGCTCTTTATAGCGCCACCAGGAGGCTGACATATGTAAAACACATTTTCTACTATTAATCCTTCAGATTTTATCCAAATTTCACGCAAATCGGTACACATGCTCTTCATAGTCATGTGATCAAGACGGGTTTGTTTGATTTCTCATAATCCACCCTCATTGGCTACGATTGGCTTCTAAACTTTTCAGGAGTAGCCCGCTTTGTACCCGTTTTGTACAAATCGCCACAACTACTCAACGCAGCGTCCGATTGTGGTGAAACTGTGCATGCATATTCCCACTAGGCTTTGGAAGAAATGCCACTTGACAGTTTTCAAATCAGCCTCATGGTGGCGCTACAACAGGCCAAGCCGCGTCACACACACACACACACACACACACACACACACACACACACACCACACACACACACACACACACACACACACACACACACACACACACACACACACACACACACACACACACACGTTTATATTGCTTCTAAACATTTTGCCAAACATCACACACACACTCCTATCCTCCTGGTGGAGACCTGTGCACAGAAGTGCACTTTTTCTAGTTTATCTGTGGAACTGAGTCAAACAAATAATTATGATTATCCTAGGGGGTCTCTCAGCCTGAAAAGGTTGAGAAGCACTGCTATTATAGTGAGGCATATTTTGGACCATTAGTGTACACTATTCAGCCATGTTCATGTTTGGTTTAAAATACAGCTGTTCCTTTAATTTAACAGAAAGCTAATTCGTAGACTGGGTTCTAGAATAGTGACGAGCCAGTTGTCTGTCAGCTATCTTTGTTGGTAGCTGAGGAAGTCTATCACACCCTCTCCCAGTCACCTTCCGCATAGGCTACTAGTCTATCTCAACTAGCTTAAAATATACAAACAATAATTTATAGTTAATATCCTTGAGATATCACATAAATAGGATAAGTATAATTTGACATAAGAGTGTCAAGCAGTCACACAGTATTTTGTCTGTGACTAAGAATAGACTGACAATTCGACAAACGCTTCCTGAATCTTCTGTTTCCTCTGTATTTTTCTGAACAAGCACTACAGCTGTGCCCTGCGTGCGGGGCACCATGCTATAGCGTACCTCTCTCCGTGGTGCGTCATGTCGATGGCCCTGCGTGCGGGGCACCATGCTATAGCGTACCTCTGTCCGTGTTGCGTCATGTCGATGGCCCTGCGTGCAGGCACCATGCTATAGCGAACCTCTGTCCGTGTTGCGTCATGTCGATGGCCCTGCGTGCGGGGCACCATGCTATAGCGTACCTCTGTCCGTGGTGCGTCATGTCGATGGCCCTGCGTGCGGGCACCATGCTATAGCGTACCTCTGTCCGTGTTGCGTCATGTCGATGGCCCTGCGTGCGGGCACCGGGGACCCTCCGTCCGTCACGCTCAGCACCTCCATGGACTTGCGCTCCGGTCTCCTCTTGCCGTGGCGGTTCAGCATGGGAGAGTCCACACGCTTCCTAGGAGGGTCTGCGAGGGGAGGAAAACAGTACTCACATGTTTTACTTTAAGTAAAAGTATAAATACTGCAATATACTGAAATACAAGTAAAAAGTCCTGGAATTGAAAATGTGCTTGAAGTATAAAAGTATACAAATATTGGCATCAAAATATACTTAAATTACTGTGCAGAATGTCCCATTTCAAGTTTTCAAATGTATAAAACTCTTTTGAAAATACCGTAGCAGATCTACAAGCTCACAATGCGTCACAATGTGAGTGTGGCGAGCCTGAGCAGACTGCCGACCACATAATAACCACCTGTCCTCTGTACAGATCCCAGAAGTGGGACCAGAGTAATCTAAGCCTAGACTGCTAAAAAACTTTAATTTAGCCATCTAAAAGCCGACTATTGCTCAGTGGGAAAACCATGGTCCAAAAGCATTCCTTTTTTATAATTGTGTGCGTGCGTGCGTGCGTGCGTGCGTGCGTGCGTGCGTGCGTGCGTGCGTGCGTGCGTGCGTGCGAACAAGCGTGGAATCGAGCGTGTGTATCTTGTGCGTGTGTGTGTGTGTGTGTGTGTGTGTGTGTGTGTGTGTGTGTGTGTGTGTGTGTGTGTGTGTGTGTGTGTGTGTGTGTGTGCGTGTGTGCATGTACTTCTGTGTTCACACTCGTGCACACGCATGTTACTGTGATCTTAAGCCAATCTTTAGTCCATGATAGCGTTGACGTTCAGTGGTGATTGAATAAATAATGTTTGCCCTCTGGGTGTCGGACTAATTGGGTTTTGTATTTACTGGGGGGGGGGGGGGTAGGGGGGGGGGGCTAGGGGGGGGGTGTACTTGCTCAAACGCAGATTTTGCAAACAAGAAATTGCAAACACACATTTTCACAGTGTTCTTTTTAACTTGGTGGTTCTCAAACTTTTCGGCGTCTAATGAATCTGAATAATGGATAATATTTGTCCGTGTGGACCGATCTGAACATGTTCTGCCTGAGGGCTTTTCTCTCTCCGCTGCAACTCATTAACAGCTTGTTAATTACTAGTTACCTTGCAGATCATTAACCACTTAACCCATTCAGGCCTGACGTCGAAATTTAAAAAAAAAAGTTTTCTAAATCATGACAATTTTCTGAAAGATTTGAGGCACATTTTAACAATTTTTCAAAAATAGCAGACCTACAAGTTCATAGCGCGCCACTCGGTGGCGCGCTATGAGCTTGTAGATCTGCTATTTTTCAATAGCTAAATTATAACAATGTTTAAAACACCAAAAGGGGTTCCCGCCCAAAATGGGTTAATGGTTAATGTGGTTAAACGCTAACGTGACATGGATGCGTTCCAGGTCTCAATGGATTAAAGGACCACTTCACCACATTTCAACCAATCTTCATATAATGGTCCTCACTAATAATCATGATACAATGGCACCATTTTTTTCTACTACTCAGTATGTGTCTCATAGGGGGGCTGTGAGCAGTTCAGAAACCCGTCCACCAGTGACATCATCGATGGGGAATCCAAGATAATAGAAACTGCAGGCTTTCTAGTCCTGAATATTTGCAATGCGAAAATGGAAGCTATCTTTGAAAATGTGTGCAAAATCTGCAAATCTTTTGAATATACTGTATATATATATTTCACGCAGTGATCGTTCTCACGATAATATCACGATAATATCACTCAAATGACTACGACTAAACTAAATTTGAAAAAAAGAGCTGGCAGAATGGGCGGCGGTGTGCGTGCCTCACCGACTTCGTTGCGCGGGGGCAGGTTCTGGTCCTCCTGGCTGGGGTAGCGCTCCTTGCGGTCCAGTAACAGGAAGTAGATCATCTTCTCCTGGTTGTCTCTGCAAGAGAACCATAGAGTTATATATAATCTAGAGAGCGGACAGCCCCACAGTCCATTTCAATGGAAGTTGCTCAGTGGCGTTTGAAGGACCCGGAAGAATGCTCTACTTCCGAATTTCTTCCAATTTCTCCATTGTAAACCCCATCAGCTGCGCAGGGTTTACTCGTGCTAAACGCACGGGCAAAAACCACCTGCCTGCAGTTCCAGCATTGACCAGTATAGGGCTCGGCGGCGAGAGGAAGACGACCAGACGTGAGGCCATGCAGCTTCACCACTTATAAAGCCAAGTGGCGGAGGAAACGGATCAGGAAATGGATCAGGAAATGTAATGATGACAGTGAAACTTAAAACTGGATTCCGACATATACCAAGGAGTGTCCAACATCGAGAAAAATGGACGGCTGCAATCACATGGTTCGTCGGAAAGTTTTGTTGGGTGTGCTTGGGTCCATGGCAACCCCACAGCGATGCCTGTTATACCTGCAATCGTTACAATGAAGATGATGCCAAGGCAGCCAGAGATGCACAAGAGTGCTCCAGGGCAGCCTTGCAGAGGACCTGTTCTATTGCAACCGCTACATGAACCACATGCAGAGATTTCTTTAGGGGCGAAGGCCCCTATTGTTTTTCTACTGTCGTTTCTTCTTCCGCCACTTTGGAGTTCTGTGCTCTCTCTCACGAAATTCAGCGGCAATATGGAGGTAGCTGGGAAACGGAACAATGACAAACAGTGAAAATAATAGCAAAATCAAATAAATTCCATAAATTAGAAAACAAATGTTTAAGAAGTAGTGAAATTAGCCAATATACAAGCTCACAATGCTGCGAAGTGACACGTTGTGAGCTTGTAGATCCCGGACAAAACATGTAATCTTGTCTGGGGCTCTCATGAAATGCTTTGGAAGCTGTCACATCATGTCAGAAGCCACATCACTCTGCTGTTATCACACTCCTCTGCAACGCCGCTTGCCACTCAATAGATTCCCCCCCCTAAACATATCCTTGTTGCTTCTGCCAAATCACACTCCTGGGTCTGTTCGGCATGGTGCGTGCGTGGGCGTGTGTGTGCATGAGGGTGTAAGTACATTCTATATTTTAGGGCCAAATATCCCCACAAGTACAGTAGAATGTGAGAAATAGACATTGTGAGGACATTTTTTGTGTGTGTGTGTGGTGCGTGCATGCGTGCATGCGTGCGTGCGTGCGTGCGTGCGTGCGTGCGTGCGTGCGTGCGTGCGTGCGTGCGTGCGCGTGCATGTCTTTCTCAACAGCGGATGAAATGTGTGTGCATGTGTGCCGTATCTCCCAACAACCTCCGGTTGATTTCAAGTTGCAGGTCCTTCAGTGTCCGCTCCCCGCCGCTTTCCAATCTGTCTTTATTATGGACACCCATACACCCAACACCCAAAACAATTAATTAAGACCTTTGCCCGGGACCCAAACTAGTGAAAATAGCAGAGCTACAACGCATCGCAAGCTTGTAGATCGGCTATTTTCAATACTTCTTAAACACTTCTAATTTATGGAATTTCTTAGATTTGAAAGATGATGAGATGATGGGCCTAAAAATAACTTTTATATGTTCAGTATCTCATGATGGCTTTAATGATCTGCATAATCAAATACTTTTATAAAGAGAGAAGCAATTTAGCAACTCTTACAATTAATCCAAAAATATTTAAAGGTCATGAATCATCGCTGTGTGTTTGTTAAAAACATTTGCTGTGAATGAATATTATAAACGGGGATCTAATCAGATACCAGTTATGGAGCCGAGAGTTCGTCCTGAGGTCAGGGGTGAGTACAAACTCTTGAAGAAGGAAGTTGATCGTGAGGTTATCTTCTAGTTGTCCTTAAAGTATAGTGTTATAACCGATCAATAGCTTAACCTCACACTTACCTGTCTAGGCTCCTTCTTTATCTACGCTTGTAGATCTGCTATTTTTCAACAGCTAAAGTTTAAAATTATGGTTAAAAGTGGTTAAAAGCGGAGGGCACGGTGGCAGTCGGTAGTGCTGTCACCTCACAGCTATAAGGTCCTGGGTTCGATTCCTGCTTGGGACGCTGTGGGCGCTGGGGGCGTGTTCTCTCCTCCGCGTCATCAGTGCCCATACCCGAGGCGGGGTTGGTAAAAGGGATTTTCTGTGTGGTTTTTCCATGTTCTCCCCGTGTCCCCTAGGGTAGGTACCCTCACAAAAAACATGCAAACCGCCGACCCATGGATCATTGGACGACCTGCTCTACCTCCTGAACCAAAGTCGCCACGGATTTGTCCATGTAGGGACATAATATTGATGACCCCTGCTGCTAACTACATCCCTCCCTCCCTCCCTCCCTCCCTCCCTCCCTCCATCCCTCCCTCATGCACTCACTGGTCATTGAGCAGGTCTTTGAGCAGTTTGTTCTTGTCTCTGAAGCAGCCCAGGGAGTGCATGCTGTCCAGCACGTCTGGGTCGATGTCGTCGGCCGACGGCAGGCTGCGGATGGTCACCTTCCTGGGCACGGGCTGCTCCGGCTCCGGCTCGTTCTTACCCGCCCTGGAGAACACAACACTGCAGAGTAAGACCCTGAGAGAACACAACACTGCAGAGTAACTGAGAGAACACAACACTGCAGAGTAAGGCCCTGAGAGAACACAACACTGCAGAGTAAGGCCCTGAGAGAACACAACACTGCAGAGTAAGACCCTGAGAGAACACAACACTGCAGAGTAAGGCCCTGAGAGAACACAACACTGCAGAGTAAGACCCTGAGAGAACACAACACTGCAGAGTAAGACCCTGAGAGAACACAACACTGCAGAGTAAGACCCTGAGAGAACACAACACTGCAGAGTAAGACCCTGAGAGAACACAACACTGCAGAGTAAGACCCTGAGAGAACACAACACTGCAGAGTAAGGCCCTGAGAGAACACAACACTGCAGAGTAAGACCCTGAGAGAACACAACACTGCAGAGTAAGACCCTGAGAGAACACAACACTGCAGAGTAAGACCCTGAGAGAACACAACACTGCAGAGTAAGGCTCGTTCTTACCCGCCCTGAGAGAACACAACACTGCAGAGTAAGGCTCGTTCTTACCCGCCCTGAGAGAACACAACACTGCAGAGTAAGCAAACGGCACGGCTGGAAAGTACCTTAAGTACAATTTACTGTACAGTACAAAAGTACTGTGCTAAAGCAGTGTATAATTAGGCAGCGTAAAATGTATAGTAGCCATTTTACACTCTCAAGAGTTAAAGATCTATAAGGGTCCATTTGGTTACCAACTCTCCCTTATTTAGCTGGAGACCACCTGGAAACCCCTCAAGGACCACTGGTGGTCCCCGGATCACTACTTGAAAACCACTGTGCTAAAGTACAAATTGTGGTGGTCTACTTTTCTTTTTGACTTTATGTGATTATGTCCATTTTTAATGCTGTTCATACTTCTACTCCACTACAAGTAGTAGAACATTTGAGCGTTACTTTGTATATTTGGATTATTCCAAAACACATATTGACCAATTGAATACTTCTATTCGACGTCGACAAATCATCATTCACATCGACAGACATTGTCAGCTTGTAGATGGAGTATTTAAAAGGAAAGTCTGACAAATTGTGAGAAACTTGTGTACTTTTAATTTGGTACCTTTAAGTATATTTTGATGCCAACACTAAAACTTTTACTCAAGTACTCAAGTAACTCAAGGTATTGCCTTTTACCAGTGGTGGAAAGTAACTACAGGTATATTTACTTACTGTACAATTTTGAGGTATTTGTACTTTACTTGAGTATTACTTACTTAGCATCACTTCTACTTCATTATCTCGGATCCAAATATTGTAATTCTTACTCCACTACATTAATTTGAAAACTTTAGTTACTAGTTACTATGTAGATTGTGATTATTATTACAAAACATGCATTAACCACTTCAGCCCTATATACATTTCGTCCATTGTGAGCTTGTAGATCTGCTATTTTCAAAATGATTATTTTTTTATAGATTTGAAAACTTGAAATGTGACATTCAGTATTATTAGTACTTTCACTTTCGGTACTTTAAAGTACATTTTTATACATTTATAGTACATTTGAGTAGGTTACTTTTTCCCCCACCACTGCTTTTTACCATAAGTGTAAAGTCTTCTCTACTTCTTTCTGCCACTGGCAATTTAGCCTAAACATGCCCCCAGGGTGGAGATAATGCCCTCCTCAAAATGTACTCTAGTGTGTGCAGATCGAGAGCCTTGGCTCATTAATCATGCAGCTGTAGTGCAGAATATGCCCCCAGCTCTATGCCAGCAACACAACCCGACGGGTCGGTGGAAATAAATAAGATAAATCAAAGCAGTATACTTACATGTACCAGTTGTGCTTCTGGATTTGATCTAACTGTAAAACACAAGAGACAAGAGACAAGGGCAAACGGTTAGCACGGCTTCTGTTACATCACGCGCAATCGTGATCATCATCATCACGCCAGTCGGTGCCGTGCGGGCGCGCACATACATGCACGCACGCACGCACGCACGCACGCACGCACACACGCACGCACACACGCACGCAATCATCTCAATCAACACCGACACCGAATTATGGCAAACAAACACATGAAGGCAGAAGGGAAGCTCGAATATCTTTTTTTTCCCTTCCTCCAGACAGACAGACAGACAGACAGACAGACAGACAGACAGACAGACCACTTAAACACCAGTGGGGAAAGCTTTCACTGAAAAGAGCAGATCGACAAGCTCACAATCGGCAGGGGTGGAAAGTAACTAAGTGCATTTACTTAAGTACAGTACTTAAGGGGCACAGTCGGTAGTGCCGTCGCCTCACAGCTAGAAGGTCCTGGGTTCGATTCCCGCTGGGGACGCTGTAGGCGTGTTCCCTCCTCCACGTCATCAGTGCCCATACCCGAGGCGTGGTTGGAAAAAGGGCCTTTCTGTGTGGAGTTTGCATGATCTCCCCGTGTCTCCTAGGGTAGGTACCCTCACAAAAACATGCAGTAATCCTGGTCTCTAAACTGTCTCCCCCTGGCCAGCCGGGGAGCCTGATGGAGGGGAAAGGAACTGGCCGAAATAACGTGGTCCAGCAGTTTGGACTCCTCATGCATAGAAGGAAGCATGAGGTCAGTCCGCTGCCCCCCCCCCCCCCCCCCCCCAGGTTGGCAGAGGAAGTGGCACTCCAGTTTTACGTGATAAGGTAGCCTGGCCCTAGATAGCTAGCCTATCTATGGTGAACTGCCACCAATATCAACAACCGTAGCACGTCGTAGAAGAGCAATCTTTGCTGGTAACTGCTACCGCTCCAAGGATCAAGTCAGATATCAGATATCCTGCTATGGCGGCTCCCCCAATCGTCCAGAGGAACCAGGCCTCGTACATATCCTGACACAATCTCCAGGGACACAGGACTGACATTCCAAGAACTGAGAGCAGCAATGGCTGACAGGACCCGATGGAGAGACGTGGCATCCAGGATCTGGACGACAGTGAAAGGATGATGATGAGCCTGGTCCAGCCAGCGTGATGTCTGGTACAGTATAGAGGGGCGGGTGCCACTGGGATCACGGCGTTGGATCATATTGGTTCACCGATCTGTGAGCTCTGCAATTTCCGCAATTTCTTAACCATTTTGAGCGTGGAAGTGGTTAAGTGTGTACATGAATACCAATGAAAAGTATTAACAAGAGCCTGTGACTAAACATAATAACTACACTCGATCCATTGGAACACATTTCCATTTTCTGAAAAGTTATAGTTTTGGACATACAACGTGTGTGTGTGTGTGTGTGTGTGTGTGTGTGTGTGTGTGTGTGTGTGTGTGTGTGTGTGTGTGTGTGTGTGTGTGTGTGTGTGTGTGTGTGTGTGTGTGTGAAACATAAGGCAGTCCATCAGTGCAGACAGAGCCCTCAGGGAGAGCAGGGCGATGGGGACCTGCTGTGAGGGCTGTTACTGGATGACGCTGATGGCTGTCAGCCCTCAGTGTCCTTCACTGACACTCCCTCTGTCTCTCTGCCCACACAGCTCTTAAATGGTTCTTTAAAAAGCCGTAGTTCCATGCACGAAGAACCATCACCTAATGAAGAACCATTTTATTTAGTGAATGGTTCTTTGTCAGAAGCAGCGAGTGCATAATCCGACAATGGCATGAGACGCGGCACTGCCGGGGGGAGGACCGGCATGTGCCAGGGGATTATGACACTCCACTGCCGCTCCATCTCCTAGCCGCCGCTTCATGCAGCAACCACCGGTAAACTACCGGTAACAGCCGCGGCGCTGCCGGGGAAACTGGGGGGATTATGACACTCAACTGCCGCTCACTTCCGCGGCAGTGTGTTTGGTCCGACATGTGTTGCGTCGTGCTTGCGGTTATGGTTAGGTTTAGGGTTTGGGGTAGAGTGTCGGACTGATGCCGCCGAGAAACACTACCGACTGCCGTGGGTCTTCCGTGGCAGCTGCCGCTGCCGGAAAATGCACTCACTCTCTCTCCTTTACCTTATTGTGGTTCTAATCTAGAGAACATTGTTTTGTCAAAAGTTATTTGAGGAATGAGAAATGTTTCTTTGAGGTAGCCTGGTGAAACCACTCCCCCTGCTGGACAACATTTGCATTCTGCCAGCAGGGAGAGTCTGGGAACTCTCAGGCAGAGATGATGTACTCCGGTCCAATTCTGGCCGGAGCGATATGCGGCTGTATGAGGCCGCTAGAGGCGGGATCAACGCGAGACTTATGACATATTGAAGCGCTGCCACAGCGCAAATGTAAACACAACCTAACAAGACTACAACTCGAAATTATTATGGAGATATCAAATGTTTGTAAGCTTGTAGATCAGCTATTTTTTTGGCTTATGCCCCCCTCCCCCCCTCCAATATGGATGCTGCCTGGGGTTCATTTAGTAGTAAAAGCCAGCGATGCACATCTCGTCTCAGGCTCTGTCCTCCATCTCTCGCCCCCTTCTTTTATCGGAGGTCTTTGGAGGTGCAGGAGCATACCAGCCATGCTGGTGATGGATGGCGGTGGCATAAAGAAGTGGGACATTTGCGTACAAGCCACGGACTACACTCTCAAGGACAGTGTCACCGGATCACAACACAACACACACACACACTCCTATGCAAATGCATCACGGTGTCCTCAGCACGGACACCATACCTGGAGACTGGTGCGTGCGCGTGCAACTGTTTGTGCGTGTGTTTGTGTGTAGATAACGTGACTGTATCTCTTTGCAGACGGGATGCAAATGATCATACAATACAAAGGGCGGCAACATGTCGGTGTGCACTGCACGCTCCTTGACTCCACTGACCACTTTCATTATTTACTTCTAGTATCTCTCTCTCTCTCTCCTTCTCTCTCTCTGTCTGTTCATTGTTTTTCCTGACCCCGTTGCCCTCCACACCTCCTGTTTGTTCTATGTCTTTCTGCTGAACACCTTGGCGAGGTGAGCATTCATTCATCGGTGTGTGGAAAATGGAAGACCTGGCATCAAAGCAGAGTAGCAGCGCGTAAAGCACTCAAACAGTGGGACCTCTGTTGTTGAATTCAGGCCATGCACTTGTGGAGGGCATGGGGGTGTGTTTGGGGGTCTCGAATGGAATTGGGGAATGAGGCTCACAAAACACATTTTGTGAAACACTGCGGAAACAAACAGCACACGGAAAATGTCTGGCTTGGCAACAACGTGGAGCTGAGATTAGCCACTTTAGCCCAGTGTGTATCTCTGGCACCACACTCGCTCCTTGGGGGCATTATAGCTTCCACCAGCTTATCGTTCATCCGCCGCCGGGCAGAAGCCTCGTATCACCATAGGCAATTTCATTTTATGGTTCTTTTGAAAATAAATGCCCTACTTCATCATACCACAATACCACACAAAAATACTTACTTTTCTTTTTAAAGGATTAAGTTCCAAGTGGTTAATGTCTGTGGATTTTATAAATATGACTAAATAATACATTCATTGGATCTATTGGAACACATAAATAATAACAAAAATAACTATTTTGGACATCCAAGGTTTCCACCCGGCACGGCGATGAGTTCCAAAACAATGGGATTATCCCCCTTTACCCAGAGATGATATATAGCTGGAGTTATTCCACAACAACTGTGATAAATAACTTCTTAAAACATGTTATTGCTACCAAGATATTTTCATTTACTACAAGTAGCATTGTGGGATGATGAAATATCTCATATCACCTGTGTCTGGTGGAAACTTCATAGTCCAAAAGTGTTAATTACTTTTCAGGATTCATCAAATCAAAAGCAAAGGGAAAATAGCTTAACAATAACTTGTAGATCAGCTACTTTCACTACTACACCAGTAAGACGCCCTGAGGGCAAGAAGCGCTGAAACAACAGAGCTTCTTAATACGGCACAGGTGTCAGTGAGTTCAGATAGAGATGCTGGCCGGCTCCATATATGCAGATCTAGTATGTCAAACCATGTATGGCTATCCACGGTTTGATGAGGTCAGTGTTGTGATCTCCATGTATGGAGATCCAGGTGATGATAGTCAGCTCCACATAATGAGATCCATATGTTGTACCAACTTGGTTCATTTGCAAGTGTGACTCGTATCGCGTCAACCACACTAGTTATCATGAGACTGTCACATTGACATTCCAATATATGGGGAAGGGCCCCTGGCGATGTCGTCTACGTCCCAACGCCAAATGATCCGCTGATGAATAACTACCCGATTAAGACAGATGCCTTCCTGTGCTGGCGCGTAAACATGGACATCAAGCTGGCAAGCCACCATGCTATGATCCAGTACCTCACCAAGTAATGCACCTGACCAAGTAGGTTACGGAGACGCTCAAGGAGGAAGTTGCAGAATCGCGACAACACTAGTGATGCATTTGCCAAGGCACTGGTCGGCTCTGTGGGGGATCGCGACTACATATGTGCCCATATCTGGAGATCCCTGATGATGTCACGCGATGTCACCATAATGGAGGCGTGTGCAGTTGTGCACGTTTTCATAGTAAATGCGACCTACAGTCGCAATACACATTTATTTTTTAATTCATGGAATTTCTTTGATTTTTCTTTCATTTCTTCATAAAATTACTGGGGGGGTAAAAATCAAAAAAATGTTTTGAAATAATAATTTAAAGCAAAATGTAGGAAGCAAAAAATGAAGGGACTCAATGTTTGGGATCCAGTGGTATCGACTATAGAGAGGACTGAGGGACTCTCCAGTCCAGTCATATAGGGCTTAGTGCTATAGACTATAGCAGACCTGGGCATTGTACGGCCCGCGGGCCAAATATGGCCCGCCGGCTGACTCTGACCGGCCCGCGAAAGATTACTTGATAATCAGAAAATAAAACATACTTTCTAATTACCTTATGGGTGGACTAAAACCGCATCGCTTTTATTTTGAAGCCCATGCATTCTCACAGTGCACACAATCTGCACGTCAACTGTGCACGTGAATTGCGTGTGATTGAGAACCTGTCTTCCTTCCTTTACCCCCCTCATATGCGAAAATGTCGGCTTTTTGGATTTATTGTTGACAACAACGTCGGTGAATGCAAATAGCCATGAAGCATGCAGCTCTCCAACACGGTAGGCGCAGGCGCATGCTTTGATTACCAAACTTCCTCGCAGGAGGACAAGTTAAACCCCATTATGCTTCATTGCTTTATTTAACCCACTCTAACGCGCCTCGCCAATAAAGTTAAGATGTTTTAAGATGCTGCATCGTAAGGCGTTGTTGCGCCCAGAATGTGGCATGCTTCTGAAGTTCAGAACGCTTGGGCGATGTGGCGTGAGCTTGTGGATCCTCTGTTTTCGGCACACTCGATCGACACCGTTGTACCACAAAGTAAATCTGGCAGAACGAACGTGCACACATCAACATACAGCGCCTGCCAGGCTGCCAAGTCTCAACAATACCATCACTGGTTGGCTTATTATTGTTTTCAGAACGTTGTTGTTTAATGGTTGTGAGTCAACACTCGCTGATAGTAAGCATGGGTTGTGAAAGTGACACCTCCAGTGTCCTCCGAATGGAACAGAGAGCTACCTCTAATGTTCTCATTGTTAAAAGAAAATGCTAGTATTTACAGGACTTGAAACTTAAACAAAAACATAGTTTTCAACTGGGAAACGAAACGTCTCAAGCCTGCAAGTAGAAAGTAAAAAAAATCACACCCATGTGAAGTGAGTGGCGCTCTTATTGTACATCATCATGATGTAAAATAGTCACTGCATATCATTTGAGTCAAATGTTTCACATATTGTTTACCATTGCTTTGCAAAACAATGCCATTTACTGCTTTTTATACAAAAATAAAATTGATATTATGCATAATTAAGTTCAGCCTTTTGGCCCGGCCCTCCAAAATATTTTCTGTTTCTCATTTGGCCCCTTGGGAAAAATAATTGCCCACCCCTGGACTATAGAGAGGACTGAGGGACTCTCCAGTCCAGTCATATAGGGCTTAGTGCTATAGACTATAGAGAGGACTGAGGGACTCTCCAGTCCAGTCATATAGGGCTTAGTGCTATATACTTCTATATGAAGTGGGTTAAAGTACAATGAGTGGTGGGTCAGTGAACCCACCGTTAGGCGTTTGGTGGCGTCCACTTCGATCATGCCACGCAGCAGGTTCTGGCAGTCTGGAGGGATGAAGTGAGGCATGTGGAACACTCCCAGCTTCACCTTCTCTAACAGGTTCCGCAGGTTGTCATCGTCAAATGGTAGAGCGCCCTGCACACAGAGAGAGAGGGGAGGGGGGGGGGGGACATGTCAATTGAATAAACACTTTTTTTAAACAGCTGCTATTTGTGCATAACCTTGCAAAAGCTTATCTTAGGAAGCTTCTATAAACAGCAAAATGCACAATCCTCGGTTGCAATGTAACAGCTCTCTCTCTGTGTGTGTGTGTGTGTGTGTGTGTGTGTGTGTGTGTGTGTGTGTGTGTGTGTGTGTGTGTGTGTGTGTGTGTGTGTGTGTGTGTGTGTGTGTGTGTGTGTGTGTGTGTGTGTGTGTGTGTGTGTGTGTGTGTTGCGTGCGTGCGTGCGTGCGTGCATTTCTATTCCCTTATAATTGTACATACAATATTTCAGTTTGGACTGTATTGATCCACTTTTGCTTTGTTGGCAATGTTAACTATGGTATGTTTTCTCATGCCAATAAAGCCCTTGAATTGGGAGAGAGGGAGAGGGGGAGAGAGAGAGAGAGAGAGAGAGAGAGAGAGAGAGAGAGAGAGAGAGAGAGAGAGAGAGAGAGAGAGAGAGAGAGAGAGAGTGAGAGAGAGAGAGAGAGAGAGAGACAGAGACACACACAGAGAGACAGAGGGAGACCAAGGAAACACATGCAGATAAAGAGAGACAGAGAGACAGAGAGGGAGGGGGACAAAGGAAACACATGCAGATAAAGAGAGACAGAGAGACAGAGAGGGAGGGGGACAAAGGAAACACATGCAGATAAAGAGAGACAGAGAGACAGAGAGGGAGGGAGACCAAGGAAACACATGCAGATAAAGAGAGACAGAGAGACAGAGAGGGAGGGAGACCAAGGAAACACATGCAGATAAAGCGGCGCAATTCTCATTGGGAACGAGGTTGATGTTTCGCAGCACATAAAGGCATCAAGGTGTATATGAATGAGTCATCAACTGCTCTACAGTATATGAATAGTTTTGTTGCAAAATAATGGTTTATTCATCATGCCCCAGCAGCCCCAGTGTGTAAAGGCCTTTAAGGCAGGGAGATGAATAGGCACGCAGGGAAAGCTTATTGCATCAGATGAGTGCAGCCTCCAACCAATGAAAACAAGAACGTGAATAAGGAATGATGTTTAAACGACGCGCGCGTGTAACAGGCGTTTCTCAGAGCGCCATCGCATACCGCATAACCAGAGCGTGATCTCGTTATCTCTTTACAACACTCAAATTAAAGCGCTTCGGTCAAGCTTCGAGTCAGTGAGTCTCAAAGTGGGGCCCATTTTTAGCACTTTAAGCCTATATACGTACCTGCAAGCTCACAGTGAAAACTGCGTTTTTTAACGCCCGACACGTTAAAATTACCACCGCTGAAGTGCCCTTGAACAAGGCATTGAACCACTACGATGAAATGTTCTATGAGCAGGGCCTGGCTGGAAACAAGTTCTTGAGCTTAGCCCAGATACCCTGGGTAAATATAGTAATCATTTCATTTCATTTCATTTCAGACGACGTCACACTGATAAACAATGCCGTTATGCATGCGCTGATAAGCGCATGCCGTTATGCATGTGCGCGCATGCATAACACTGTCGCGGTATATCCGCTGGTAGGCAACTTTTTTTTGCCAACGGCTGATTCGGTCTGGTTTATTAACCAGGCTAGATCACGGCAGCAGAGCCTATTTGTGCACGGCTGCACGCGCACCTGCAGCCCATCAAGTATAATTTATGCTTCGTCCCGCGATGGTGTCGCGCACGCAGACCTCTACGATCACAGTCGCATCCGCAATGCGATGTGAGCTTGTATATCAGCTGTTCTCTGCGTGCAGTACTGTTGCGCTT
The DNA here is from genome assembly GCF_951216825.1 of Electrona antarctica. Lineage (NCBI taxonomy): Eukaryota > Metazoa > Chordata > Actinopteri > Myctophiformes > Myctophidae > Electrona > Electrona antarctica. Next base: position 28,662,694 of record NC_136810.1, read on the forward strand.
TGAAGTATAAATGTCTCCTAGGGTGCAACTCACTAGCCAACACACAAGAGAGATTGAATGGACTGAAACCAGCGCTCCCCAAAACAACAGGTTTGGAGATCTGTTGGGAATTGATTACATGAAACAGTCACCCGTGCGCCCAGTCCCAATGTTTGTAAACAAATAATTGGTCTATAACCATCCAGCTCATCCGACCTCTTCCTCTTCCAGCACTCACACATCACAGTCATTCATCAGGACTGAGCTGACACCGCAACAGATGTGGGCCGTTTGACAAAATGGCAGCTTCCGGCACAAGACGGGAGAGGGAGAAAGAGGAAGACAAAGTGAGAACAAGAGACTATATAGTGAGACAGGCCAGAGAGACGATGAAAACAAAAGGCTCGTGGAAAAGAAGAGCATGGGGAGAGAAGAGGGGGGCGAGTCGGTGATAACAGATGATGTGAGGGCGGTCTAACTGCTGGGGAGTGCGTGTGTCTCCTACCATCAGACAAATGATGGTCCTCCTCCTCTCCCAGAGAGACAGTTGTGGAAGACGTAATTTTTGTTGTTGTTTTGTTTCAACGTAGGATGTGGGAGCCGATGTGGGAGCCACATTTGCAATGACATGTGTTCATTTTAGTAATCACTGCTTTATTTTGTGATTTTGTGTTTTGATTTAATAGTTCATATATTGATGTATACATATTGTTAAATAAGTCAAGTTAAATAAGTTAATAATAATTTGTTAAAATACATTGCCAGGTGTATTTGTGCTTTAGGTTTAAAACAAAGATGTTGAGGTGTAGCTTTGAGAGGAGTTAAGTTGTGTAAACTGAGATTGTGTTTAAGATTAGCATTTTCAGATTTAGTTGATGCTCAAGACAGGGTCAGAACTACATAGTTGTTTTGACCATAGTATATTTTTAGAGTTTAAAAACTTTGTATTACTTAGGGAACAAATGTTTTTGTAATAGTTTGTGTTCTTTTTACATCTTAGTAAAAGTGTTTCTGCTCTAGGGAATATACATGAGTAAAGAAAAGGTGCCGCTGAGTCCTGTATTCAAAATCGTACTCAAATAAAAAAACTAAAATAGAAAAACTGGGGAGTCATCACATTATGATGATTAAGTTGGAGTTAAAATTTGTCTTTAGAGTTATTTTTCTCGGAATTGAGTCCCGCGCGGCCAAATACATATCAATTTGACATAAAAAGATGTTTGAGAACTACTGAATTAAGCAGTGCAGTGCAGACCACACACTACGCAATTAAGGCCTGTGGCCAAAAGCCATCCTATCATCAGCACTGGTATTTATATTGGGCTGTATAGTTTCTGTTGGGCTGTATGAATTATGCATGGAGCAGGAGGAACTAACAGCTGTTGATGTAACAGGGCTTCAGGACATGATGCAGCTGGAGAATGAACCCCGTTTTGAATACAGTCGTTTGGGGTTTTGTGGACGGCCGGTCTGTGGCCTAATGAATAGGAAGATGTTACCAGAGCCTTAATTGTGCAAGCAAAGCACATGCTGTGTAAACTTCAGGGTGTTTTTGTAACCCAATAAAAGTAGCATTTTGAATCAGGACTTGTACTTGTCACGGAGCCTTTTAGTGTTGCTACTTAAACGTAACGTTAAAGATCCGAGTAGTAAGTACTTCTGTCACCACTGACCAGCTGGGATAATTGGTTCTTAAAGTGAGGTCCCAGGGGTATTTTAACCAATTTAACCATATTTTAGACGTTGGCTAAATTTGTGCATTTTGAACTACAACTTTTTCCTTCTGGAGGTCCATGGCACAAAATGTTTTCAGATGGGGGTGTGAGGCCAAATAAATGTGGGCATCCTTCCTTGACACAGAAACGTTTGAGAAGCACGTACAGTGCAGTAGGCCTTCACACTGTGGCTAGAGAAAGTTCAGTAGCCTTTAGCTTTATAGCGATATTTTGGGTGGCAATTTTCTCTGAGGGGACTTGACCGCCGACAACATGTCAGCCTCGTCCAGCGGCCGGTCGGTATAAACAATGCGTGGACACTCACCACCAATAGGGCGAAGAGAATGACCCCGCAGCTCCACACGTCCGCTCTCCTCCCGTCGTATTTCTCGCCCTGCGGGGGCGAGAGAAAGAGAGAGAGAGAGAGGGAGAGAGGGAAAGAGAGAGAGAGAGAGAGAGAGAGAGAGAGAGAGATGATGAGGGCAAGGTTGAAGGTTCAAAGGGGACAGAGGGATAACATTCAGAAAGTAAAAAAGATAAAAATTATACACAATAATAGTAATGTGGTGTAGACAGTAGACACACTCACCCGTATGACTTCTGGACAGGCGTAGTGCGGGGATCTGGGTGGGGAGGGGAGGAAATGGGGGAGGGGGAAAGGGGGCAGACACAGAATACAAGTAAATTACACATTATATCATCCAAAGACAGAAAATGTGTACAAAATACTAAGATGTTCACAATGAGTCGTGATGGGATGTGTTGTAGAGCTTATGGATCTGCTATTTTTGCTGTCTAGGGCAAATCAAACCCTGCTCCAGTCCTTCATTGGTGCTCACAATGTCACAGCCTAGCTCCCCTTTTTTTGAAACCGGCACCGGTTATGTCGTCGCTGTCGGACAGAAACCTCGTAACTCCTTTTCTTTAAATGAACACCCAACGTGATCATACTACAGCGTCACACAAAAGCATCAAGTATCAGATCTACAAGCAGATCTTGTAGTAGCAGATCTACAAGCTGTAGATCTGCTACTACAGGTAGCTACTACTGCCAGAGTAGATAGCAAATGTCAGGACCGCCATTGAACAGGCCAGAGAGACGAATGGTTGACCACGTTAAAACTCAATTGAGCAGCGAAAAGAACGGAACAACGCTTGGGTCTTCTTCGGTGCAACCAGTGGTGGAAAGTAATTATAGGCTACAAAACATACATTATCCAACCCTACAGGCAGGCTATATAAAAAAACTTCGGCCATTTGAAAATAGTCGATCTACAAGCTCACAATTCGTTGCCAATGCGAGCTTGTAGATCTGCAATTTTCAAAAGATTTTTCATACATTTGAACACTTGAAATGAGACATTCTTTTACTTTTGGTACTGTAAGTAGATTTTGATGCCATTGCCAACAATTTTGTACCTTTACTCAAGTATATTTTGAATTTCAGAGTATTTCTAAATTGCGGTATTGATACTTTTACTTAAGCAAAACAATTGAGTACTTTTTCCACCACTGAGTGCAACATCGGTCAAGATGTGCTCCGGTGTTCCGGCGTCCTGAGGGCGTCTGTCTGGATGTCCTCCCACACGCCCGCCCACACTCAAGGGCGCCGTCTCAAACTAGCGCCCGCAAACAGGCCCCATTAATCTGTAACCGCCACCTGGATGGACTCGCAGTAAAAGCCACTGGCTAGACTGGCACGTCGATACAGTATGGTGTACTGTATGAAGATTATTTATAGACGCTTGTGGCGGCTCGTTCTTCTCTACATAAACACGGTGGCACCGGTCCAATGTTTTGACACGGGGCGATCTTGCCAAACGGCCTCCTCTCTTGAAGCGATAACAGCTTCATGGCTGCTTTATGACGGGGCAAAGTTGGCCGAGTTATACGACGGCCGGCGGTGTTTTTAAAGCGCATTCAGGCTGCCTGTCAAGAGACGATTTTGGCCGCATAGCAAAACATCCTTAGCAGCAGCGGCCGATGAATGATGGGAAAGTGCATGATTGGGGGTCATTTAGCATCAGATATATATGTATGCACACACAGGCCAGCTGCCCTGAGTGAAACGAGACATCATGACCCGAGCAACCCCTACTCTAGCATGCATGTGTGGGCGCAGTGCACGCACGCACGCACGCACGCACGCACGCACGCACGCACGCACGCACACACGCACGCACACACACACACACACGCGCACACACACACCATCCGCAAACATAATGGTGTTTGGTTTGTACTGTATTTGATTCCCTCGTGTAGTAACGGCTGTGCATACAATTATAATAAGACGCTGTAGTACGAATAAAACACAAAAAGAAGACTGTCTCCCCCACCTAACCTTTCAGCGTGGTGAGACCCCCCCCCCCCCCAACAACTTGCCCCCACTCAGTCCATTCTAATGGCAAGGTACCTGCTTCTAATGAGAGCCTATGTGAGCTGTGTAAACACTGAGCCTATTAGCTCTTGTTGACTGCTGTGTACTCATGAATAGCAGCCCTGACGGAATGCGGCGCTCCGCGCTGCTTCAGCAGGCTGTCATGACGATGACGGGCGGCCGAGCAGGGCGATAGCGAAAGCCGCCATAACCTCATCAGTGGTTCAAGTTCAAACTAGAGCCTATGCAAATAGCAGCCTTCCTTATTGCAGGTGTCATAGAGCATTATGCAGATGAACAAGAGATGAAAAAAGACTAATGAGCTGTAGTGGAAGAAGTACTCAGATTGTTTTTAGTAAAAGTACAGTACAAAAAGTACAGTATTTGACTCTGAGATGTAGTAGAAGTATAAATAACTCCCCAAAAAATGTAAGAACCTCCAAATAATAGCACTTAAGTACAGTACTTGAGTCTTAGGTTACTTAACACCACCGCTAGTGGTGACTAATGAGTTTGAGATAAGCGCTCGTTAAGCTTGGGTGAAAGCCAGAATACACACAAACTCTTCAACGGATGCTAGCTCATTATTTGCCCGGGTGTCAGCTAGCAAACACTGCGAGCAGATAAATAGAGACTGAGTTACACGTACACAGGTTGGCATTTGGTGAAATTTGAATCCTAATGTCAGCACCACTCCATAATAATGCTGCTCGACCTTTTCTCTCCGTCCGTGAATCATGCGCGCACCTTTCCACTAGCTCAACCACTGATTCACTGATCTACTACAGTGAATCAAAGCCTTCTTCTATTCTGAATTTCAAACACCCCCAGTTTGATATGGATTTGGTCCTGGATCCCTCCAAAAATATTCCCCAAAGTGAACGGTACTCAGTAAGAGCAGACGTGTGAGAATTCCTGCTATTTTATTACGTCTGGAGGGCACCAGCAATAGCACTGCAGAAACGCGCTGCTGTGAGCGGTTTGTGGAACAGCATTAGGTAGAAAAAGACATTTATCTCTGAATCTGAGGTGCTCAGAGTGCTGAGGCAGTGGAGTAGAAAGGATGTAATTTAAAAAAGCGACTGTTTCAGCTCAAATCTGAAGAGCCGTTATATCAGTGCCAATTGAACATCAGCATTTGCTCTGTTTTGCTCAAAGTTCTTCATCGCAAAATCGATAAAGGTACGTGTTATGTTAAGTATCAAAGCAAATATGCATTCTAGTCTGAAGATATAACATTATCTAATAAGTGGCAGTGGTTGTACCAAAGAGGCACGTGTTCAAACAACATCATTCAAACAACAAGCTCAAACAAAGAATTTATGAGTTTCTTCAAAAGCTCTTTGAAGTTGCGAACTACCAATGTTATCAGTACTGTGGACAGTTACACTGTTATCAGTACTGTGGACAGTTACACTGTTATCAGTACTGTGGGCAGTTACACTGTTATCAGTACTGTGGACAGTTACACTGTTATCAGTACTGTGGACAGTTACAATGTTATCAGTACTGTGGACAGTTACAATGTTATCAGTACTGTGGACAGTTACACTGTTATCAGTACTGTGGGCAGTTACACTGTTATCAGTACTGTGGACAGTTACACTGTTATCAGTACTGTGGACAGTTACAATGTTATCAGTACTGTGGACAGTTACAATGTTATCAGTACTGTGGACAGTTACAATGGTATCAGTACTGTGGACAGTTACACTGTTATCAGTACTGTGGACAGTTACACTGTTATCAGTACTGTGGACAGTTACAATGTTATCAGTACTGTGGACAGTTACACTGTTATCAGTACTGTGGACAGTTATAATGTTATCAGTACTGTGGACAGTTATAATGTTATCAGTACTATGGACAGTTACACTGTTATCAGTACTGTGGACACTTATAATGTTATCAGTACTGTGGACAGTTATAATGTTATCAGTACTATGGACAGTTACACTGTTATCAGTACTGTGGACAGTTACACTGTTATCAGTACTGTGGACAGTTACAATGTTATCAGTACTGTGGACAGTTATAATGGTATCAGTACTGTGGACAGTTACACTGTTATCAGTACTGTGGACAGTTACACTGTTATCAGTACTGTGGACAGTTACACTGTTATCAGTACTGTGGACAGTTACACTGTTATCAGTACTGTGGACAGTTACACTGTTATCAGTACTGTGGACAGTTACAATGTTATCAGTACTGTGGACAGTTATAATGTTATCAGTACTATGGACAGTTACACTGTTATCAGTACTGTGGACAGTTACACTGTTATCAGTACTGTGGACAGTTACAATGTTATCAGTACTGTGGACAGTTATAATGTTATCAGTACTGTGGACAGTTACACTGTTATCAGTACTGTGGACAGTTACACTGTTATCAGTACTGTGGACAGTTACAATGTTATCAGTACTGTGGACAGTTATAATGTTATCAGTACTGTGGACAGTTACACTGTTATCAGTACTGTGGACAGTTACACTGTTATCAGTACTGTGGACAGTTACACTGTTATCAGTACTGTGGACAGTTACAATGTTATCAGTACTGTGGACAGTTATAATGTTATCAGTACTGTGGACAGTTATAATGTTATCAGTACTGTGGACAGTTACACTGTTATCAGTACTGTGGACAGTTACACTGTTATCAGTACTGTGGACAGTTACACTGTTATCAGTACTGTGGACAGTTACAATGTTATCAGTAGTAGTACTGTGGACAGTTACACTGTTATCAGTACTGTGGACAGTTACAATGTTATCAGTACTGTGGACAGTTATAATGTTATCAGTACTATGGACAGTTACACTGTTATCAGTACTGTGGACAGTTACACTGTTATCAGTACTGTGGACAGTTACAATGTTATCAGTACTGTGGACAGTTATAATGTTATCAGTACTGTGGACAGTTACACTGTTATCAGTACTGTGGACAGTTACAATGTTATCAGTACTGTGGACAGTTACAATGTTATCAGTACTGTGGACAGTTACACTGTTATCAGTACTGTGGACAGTTACAATGTTATCAGTACTGTGGACAGTTACACTGTTATCAGTACTGTGGACAGTTACACTGTTATCAGTACTGTGGACAGTTACACTGTTATCAGTACTGTGGACAGTTACAATGTTATCAGTACTGTGGACAGTTATAATGTTATCAGTACTGTGGACAGTTATAATGTTATCAGTACTGTGGACAGTTACAATGTTATCAGTACTGTGGACAGTTACACTGTTATCAGTACTGTGGACAGTTACACTGTTATCAGTACTGTGGACAGTTACAATGTTATCAGTACTGTGGACAGTTACAATGTTATCAGTACTGTGGACAGTTACACTGTTATCAGTACTGTGGACAGTTACAATGAAGGAATTCAATACTTTTTCTATCCTTGTATAGTTCTGGGATTTGGAATCACATACGACACAGTTTTGAACTAGAAAAAGTGCCCTTCCGGGCACAGGTCTCCACCAGGAGGATAGGAGTGTGTGTGATGTTTGGCAAAATGTTTAGGAGGATGTTTTTTTTTGTTTTTGCAACAATTGTCTTCATTTTGTTGAGGAAATACAGAGCCAGATCACTCATAGCATCTCTGAGGATAGAATTCTGGATGAGCAGGGCATTTTGTACAAAACGAGCCACTCCTGAAAACTTTGAAAGGCAATCTTAGCCAATCAGTGTACAATCTGAGAAATCCAACAGACTCGTCTTGATGACATGACTACAGAGATCATGTGTACCGATTGCCATTTCTTCATACGCCTTTGATGGCAATTGGATGATTTGAGGCATTCTGTTCCAAAAATTTGTTTTGCAAAAATCAACCTGTTGGTGGCGCTATAACAGGCCAATGTGAAAAGGGTGGGATATATTCCTCAGCCTAGTAAGAAAATGTGTGAAAGATTTCACGTAAATTGCATGCTACGTTCATGATTTGAGGCTATTGTTCAAAACGGGGCAATCTTGCTAACTGTGAAAGCCAATTATAGCCAATTAGGATGGAATATGAAATATCAGACAGATCCGACTTGAGCACATGACCATAGAGATACTGTGTAACGATTTGTGAGATTTTTGGACAGAATCTGGAGGAGTAATATCAAAAAATGTGTTTTACAAAAGTCGGCCTCCTGGTGGCGCTATAAAAGTCAGATGCGGAAAATGCAGGTCAAAGGTTTGTCCTCGGCCTCTAGGGAGTGTGCATGCAACGTTTCCCGCAGATCGGTGCAGTTTTAGGTAAAAAATGTGAAAAGCTGCCTCTGCCGCGCTATAACAGGCCGTTCTGGAAAATGTGGGGCAGAGGTTCATCGTTGGCATCCAGGGAGTGTGTGTGCAAAGTTTGGCATCGACCGGGTTAATGGTGCCGGAGATTAGCTGTACACAGACGGACGGAAGGACGGACGGACACACACACACACACGGACGGAGTGCAAAACATACTCTCTCCCCGTGCCTTCGGCCTGGTGGAGACAATAACCGGTCACATTGTGTTGTTAGCTTGTAGATCTGCTATCCCTTCTTCTCTGGAGTCCTGCCTCAAAGCAGACCAGAGATAGAAAACTGTCGTACCCTGATGTCATCGCTAGGGACACATGCATCAGTAAGCAGGAACTGGGGATGGTAATGAAGGACCGGGAAGTCTGGCGTGGCATTGTGAAATCCATGATCTCGACCGCGGTCGAAAAATGATGATGATGAGATCTGCTATTTTAGAATAGCCAGAGTATACTGCTTAACCCTTCCATTGTGTTAGGGTCATTATCTCCACCAGGCCGAAGGCATGGGGAGAGAGTATGTTTTGCACTCCGTCCGTGTATGGATGCCAACGATGAACCTCTGCCCCAAATGTTCCATAACGGCCTGTTATAGCGCCACCAGGAGGCCAACTTTTGAAAAATCGTTACACACTATCTCTATAGGCATGTGTTCAAGACGGATCTGTGCAATATTTCAGATTCCGTCGCTTTCAAAGTTTGCAGGATTGGCCCGTTTTGAACAAAAATACTTTCCTACTAGGCTGAGGAATATATCCCACCCTTTTCACATTGTGTGTGTGTGTGTGTGTGTGTGTGTGTGTGTGTGTGTGTGTGTGTGTGTGTGTGTGTGTGTGTGTGTGTGTGTGTGTGTGTGTGTGTGTGTGTGTGTGTGTGTGTGTGCTCGCGCGTGCGTGTGTATGCACATGCACCGCTTTCAGGCTCCCCATGCACCTCTAGCCACTACACCTGGGGGGAGGTTTCACCCTCACTCCGTTCCATTAGCCACAGCAAATGGAACACATTTGTGTCAGGCTGCAGTGTGGCCAGATAAATGTCTTTAATTAAAAAAACGGTCATATCTGCACTTAGACGGGGACAGCCACGAGAGCACCAACAATCAACAAACACAAACTGCATCGGAAATTATATGAGGGGAGCTCAGACGGGAAGGAAAACAGTGCAAGTGTGCTAAGCAGTGCGCTCAGGCGTTCCGTGTCTACGTGCAGGAGTGTGCGTGTGCGTGTGCGTGTGTGTGTGTGTGTGTGTGTGTGTGTGTGTGTGTGTGTGTGTGTGTGTGTGTGTGTGTGTACACAGTATGGCTACGTCTGGGACAAAATGTGTGAGTTTTCCACCTGCGGCGAGTCGTCTTTTTAGCTTCTGTAAACGCACACAGGGGAATGAGCAGATGCAAGCGCACCTGGATCGGATCTCACGACCGCTGCGGGCGTGACTCAAAATTCAACATAACACAATAATCAAATATAGACACAGTTAGTTCGAAAGAATGCTCAACTAACTTGCTGACTAGACTCTCACGGGGGCCAATGTAGAAGCAGGCTTTCTAGGGAAGAGAGATCAATGTAGAAGCAGGCTTTCTAGGGAAGAGAGATCAACTGATTCAATGTAGAAGCAGGCTTTCTAGGGAAGAGAGATCAACTGATTCAATGTAGAAGCAGGCTTTCTAGGGAAGAGAGATCAACTGATTCAATGTAGAAGCAGGCTTTCTAGGGAAGAGAGATCAACTGATTCAATGTAGAAGCAGGCTTTCTAGGGAAGAGAGATCAACTGATTCAATGTAGAAGCAGGCTTTCTAGGGAAGAGAGATCAACTGATTCAATTGTACTGAATATGCATTTTAAACGCATGCAGACGTTTATGTCGGTACGGAATACAGAACGGGCCTATATACCGGGCCCAGAGGCCCGAGAGCTCAGGGAACCACTAAACCCGAGCATGTGCATCAAGTTGCTGTTATTAACTTTCTTGTCACATTGTCTCAGTTATACACTATGTCAATTTCAGGGCCCCAATGGTCGTACTGAGGTGGGGGAGACTGAGAAAGTGACTGAAAGTAATAATTACAGGCCAAATTACCTACCATAATTCAGCAAACACAGGGGTCCCTATATAATACTAATCCTGTGCGAATCCACATCTCAGTATTTTGGGGTAGAATTGAGTTTTTTTCTTGTCTTAAAAAAAATTGTACAACTTAAAATGTAGCGTGCGTGTGTATACATGAAATGTTTCACTTTCTCTCTCTCTCTCTATCTCTCTCTCTCTGGCTTTTGAGAGAGAGAGAGAGAGAGAGAGAGAGAGAGAGAGAGAGAGAGAGAGAGAAAAAGAGAGAGAGAGAGACAGAGAGACAGAGACAGAGAGAAATACGGAGTGAATTCTCTGTCTCTCTAATGAATATACATATGCAGATATACACGTGCAGTCCTGCACTGATGAGAACATATCTTTGTACCAACCAACATTACATGCCAATAAAGTATTAGCCCACCTGATTGATCCTCCGGTCTATTTCAAGACCTCCATGCAAACTCCCCTTGGGTAAAAGCATCCGTACCCAGGGGCCCAAAGTCTCATAATCCACCTACTCTATGTAAATGTATGCTTTTTGCTTTTAACCACTTGGAAATCCCAAGGACTCCTCCTGTTTTCTCTCTACATTAAATAACTTTGCCAAAAATAGCCAATCTCACAACTCGAGTTTGCAGATGCTATTGGTGGCCTCAGCGTGCACAGAATGATACGAACAGTAGTGACATTGGACTTAATGCTGAGCGAAGCCTCGCCAGTGCTGTGTGGGTGTGTTTTCTGGCCAGAGAGTCAGTATGTCGGGTTGTGGCTGGTCTGCAGGTACAGTATATAATATGGACAGAATTGGGTTGGGTCTGAGGCTGGGGGACGGGGGATGTCAGAGGGTCTCTGTGTCACCAGAGAGAGCGTACAGAGACATCCATGTCACCAGACCCCGACTGGGTAAATCTGCACTAGACCCCCCTCTGTTCACCGCTGAGACCGAAAATGCACCAGAAAGCACTTTTTCTCCCTGTCAGCAGCACACGCAAAAAAAAAAGCAAAGAAGCGGCTTCACAAGAAACGGTGTCATAGTCCATTGGGGTTGCGCACGGTAATTTGTCATCCTCAATTTGACATTGCTTCTTTTAATGACAGCCGTGATCCTCTGTTCCCGTAGAAAGATTAAAAGGGACTTTCCTCCTCGTGAGAGAGAGGATCTCCTGCAGTTGGTGCAGGTTGATGGGGCTGAGGGGCTTCGTAACAGAGTAGAGTACTCAACCACCCCAGTGCTTCAGCCAAAGAAGATTGTGTTGCTGACGGCCAGAAACCTCTTATTAATCTGTCAGTGACTGTCAGTCAGTCAGTCAGTCATCCTGTCTGTCCGTCACCCCACCATATATGGCCGTTAGTCTGTCACACTTCGTGACACGCTCCATATATGACTGGATCATCACCTATAGATCTACATATATGGAGCCGGCCAGCAACTCTACATCTGACCTGCGTATGTTATGGACATACAGTATGAGGTTTTCATCCGACAGGCAATTTACTTTTAAATGTATACTTGAGTTAGTGTACTGGAGTACTTTTTGTTTTTTTTGCCTGGCCTTTCCTTCTTCAGCGATCCTAGGCCGGTTTCGCATATCCGCAGTGCCGTTCACTTCTTGTATACAGGTGGACTAAAAAGCTGAATAACTCTAAATCTACGGAGCTCTCCATGGTTTTGACAAAACGTGCGATGTTCGGAGGTCTTTGCTGATTATCCGGTGATCTAGGGTAGGTACCCTCACAAAAACATGCCGTAATCCTGGTCTCTAAACTACCTCCCCCTGGCTAGCCGGGGCGCCTGATGGAGGGGAAAGGAACTGGTCGGAATAACGTGTTCCTTCCACGCGCTACGTCCGGCCGGGGGAAACTCTCCCCTGTCAGGTGAAAAGAAGCAGCTTGGACTCCTCATGCATAGAAGGAAGCATGAGGTCAGTCCGCTGCCCCCCCAGGTTGGCAGAGGAAGTGTAGCGCCAAGGATTACATTAGATAATTGACACTGGGTGAACAAATGGGTTACAAAATTGTGGGATAAAACATTTAGAAGAAAAAAAAGCATGGACTCATTTTAGCTCGCTAGCATTGACGCTAATTATTTAGCATCTAAGATGGGCGCCCAAACGGGACATGGATCTAGCGTGCAGCACACTAAAAACTAAGTAGATCCGGGTCGGCAGTCTGTGGTTGGCTTCTGTCCACCAGGTGACACTTAACTTGTTAAGATGCATCAAAACACAACCGTAGCATCACTGTGGCATATTACGTATTTCGTATTGACAAAATACAGTATAAGGTTCACTATAACGTCCACTGTGCTGGATGGCTTATCTGCTTATGTGCTTACAGTACATGTACAGTACATGTACAGTACATGTACAGTGCAGCCACATGGAGAGAAAACACACTCTCCTGCCTGATAACATGCTGTACCGCATGAACCAGGACCATTTTCCCTTTAATGGATTTATTTTTAAATGTTGTGTTTGGTTACATCGTCTCCATCATCATCATTATCAAAATCAATACCAAACTAACCGGAGTGACTCAATTCATGTTGACTACACTTCATTTCGCAGCTAATATAACTGATAAGCCATGGCCGTCTGAATTTCTTTCGTGAATCAATCTTTTCACTTTCTGAACAATTTTCAGGCACTTTAAAAATTAGCCCATATTTTAAAGTCATCTTGTATTGACAAGAATACAGTATACGGTCACTGTGTTGGAATGCTTATCTCAAGCTACAGTAGATTTGAGTCTTTGCGAGTCGATTCTCATACCATATACTGAAATGAATGGAAGACAGTGGCGTTCAAATCGAGACTGCATGATTTGTAAAATGGTGGGGAGTGAGGTCAAGAGTGTATAGTCCAACATGAGGGGAGCTGAAGACTCGGGGGACCCTTTGAATCTGCCCTCTCCACTCACCCTCTATGTTTTCATTTCAAGGACCACCAGTTTTCAATGCATTAGGACAGGGGTCTGCAACAGGGGGTTGTGTGCCAGGGACCCCATACAAGAGATATTCAAAGATTTTGTGGGAAAATAACCGATCAGACCCCCTGGAACCCCGTCATGGACCCCCTGGAACCCCCTCAAGGACTCCCCCCCACACAGACACACACACACACACACACACACTCTGAGGACCACGGCTCCAGACCATATGGGGTGTTGTGTTACCACTACTCACCCACAGCTGGTCTCCAGAAGACTGTCTCCAACCTGCAGAGAGGCCATGCCGAAGTCTGCTATCCTGATGTTGTTCTTCTCATCTAGCAACAGGTTCTCTGGTTTCAGATCCCTGTGGCTGTACGGTGGGGAGAGAGAGAGAGAGAGAGAGAGAGAGAGAGAGAGAGGGAGAGAGTGAGAGAGAGTGCGGGGGGGGGGGGGGTGAAAGTGTTATTGAAACATGAAAGCTTGTGTTTGTCATACTTATGCACACACTGCTGGAAAGAAGACAATAAACCTGTGGAAAAAGAATTAAGAAGACACAGTAGCACTGTCCATCAAACAACTGTGGATCTGGCTTGTTTACGCACGCACGCACGCACGCACGCACGCACGCACCCGCTCTGTACGTACCCATGCACGCACAGTGTAAACACATGAATAAACAATCGAACTGTCTGTACAGCGAAACTATTGAGATGTACAATAACGTCACTACTTTGTTTTTCTTGACACTATCCCCTGGCTGATCCCATTTGCACACTCGATTGAATCAAGATCTAGCGGCACATGAGGGGCGTACAGGGATATTCGATACACAAACTTTTAATCCCCCCCAAACACACACAGACACACACACACACACACACACACACACACACACCATGATGTGTTCAAGTCTGCAAGGACAACACATCATAATCGCATTATCAACATAGCACCTCCAACCCATGCGTACCTCTGTGAACACCCACCACCCTCCCCTCTTGCTTTGATGTGAATGTGATGTGAATGGGGGGGGGGGGGGGGGCTCCCGCCTCAGTGCCGGCTTGGTGCGAGGGATGACAACCCCCTACCGAGTCATCTTCCGCCCCTCTTAAGGCCCCCCCCCCAACCCCTCCATCCCTATCTGTCTGTGTCTCTCATCTTCTCAGACAGTCAGCGAGCAGCAGCACTAGCCGGGGGTGGAGGCTACAGTACAGTACAACACGCTCATCATTAGCCACTATTCATCACATCCACGGCACAGCGGGCGGTGTGCGATGGAAGCCGTCTACTTCCCTAAAAAAGGGCAGCGAGGGTGGAGTGCCTCGTCTCCCCAGCCGTCATCCTAAAGTATGCCAGAGCTGCCGTGTCAGGAGGTTAAGTCTCTGCTCTCACTCAGCCAGTGGGGGCTGTTGGAAGGCGTTCAGACACAGTTGCTTTTATTGTCCGTTTAACATCTCTTTCCTCCCTCCGGGCAGGGGCGTAAAGTAATGGATTGGAAGATTTAGAATATACTTCAGCTATTTGAAAGTATAGCGCATTGCATTGCGACTGCCTTGCTTGAGCTTGAAGATCTGCAATATTTGAAACGTTTTGACAAATTTTGAAATATATATTTTTCTACTTTTACTCGAGTAAAATATTGAAAACATGTTATAGGTGGCCCGGTATTGCTAACTCCTAATATCGGACAATATCGGACAGACGCGGACGGACGGACGGACGGACGGACGGACGGACGGACGGGGTGTTGTTTAAAGGCACTCAGCCCGCGTTGCTTGTTGTCCGTTTAACATCTCCACCACCCCCAGGGTGGAGCACTTACAACCCCTGGCTGTGTGTCAACACCACGGGGTACGACTTGAGTAGCACGTGTTTGCCCAAAGGCATACATACATACTGTATGCACACATGCATGCCCGGCCCCGGGTGAGACAGCTTCCCATGCGGGAGGCAAGTTACAGATGTAAGAGGGGCAACCTTTCACGCTACCCCCCCTCCACCTTTCCCCCTCCTCCTCCCCTCCCCACCTCCCCATATCGCGGGGAGATCAGAGTGAGCTCCACCCCGCTGCGCCTTCTGGAGAAGAGGCCTGGGGTGTTGTCGGGGAGACAGTTGCTATCATGCTGTGAAAGTCTAACAGTACCTCTGGGCTGGGCTGGATGGGTCCTGTTGCAGACCCGCTGTTTTTGTGCCAATGTTACACAGTGCGTTTCCGGAGTTTTAAACCGCTTAAAAGCCCCATACTCGGTTGATCCGAGTCCCTCAGGGCTCTGTACCAGTGACGGCTCGTCCGTTTTCGCTCTACATTAAATATCAAGTTTATAGTAGAATAGAAAGTTTTCCCCAGAATATATTATGGATGCTGGGGAATAAGAGGTTATTTTTTACACTTGGAATTAAAATTAACCACTTCCAACTTGGGTCCCCTGACTCCCCTATATGTCATTATAGACCAATTTACTTTCTGAAAATAGCAGATCTACAAGCTAACATGCTGTCATTTGTGACGTGTTGTGAGTTTGTAGACAGGCTATTTATGATATGCAACACCACAAAGTATAAAATAGGGTTTAAGTGGACACAAAGGAGAGTCTTTGTTTCTCCATGACCATAGAGAACCACTGCTGGTCATTCAATTATTGGCTTAGAAATCAAATAATTCTGGGGGTTAACTATCCCTTTAATGCTCCAGATTTTGCTGTGTGTAGCTGTTTACTGTCGGTGACCGCTATTGATTGACAGTGGAAGAGTACTAGGAGAAGAATGAGTTCAGACAGTGAGTTTTGTTTGGCTGATTCAGTCAGTCATAAATATTTCAGTTTGAACACTGTGTTATACACAGTAGATAGAAGGGTACCAGCAAGAGTGAGAGGGACGTACGGTAGTGAGACCAGTCATGCTGTCTGGCTTGGAAACACATGTGGCACCGACGAAAAGACAGGAAGCCAAGCTGGAGGTGGCAGAATGAAGGAAGCTACGATTCTCATTAACACTTTCAGCGCCCCCTGCTGTTCATTTGAAATGACCGCAGGCAGCCAGCTATCTCCCCTATAGGCGCCATTCTATTACCGTCAATACAGGGGCAAAAACATTTTCGAGCAGCAGCCGACATGTGTTAGGTTTCACAACAAGCGGTAACATGGCTGGCGCGATGCGATCAGAAATCACTGTTTACATCTGAACACCGGGGCGGTTTGGACTAAAACAACCACTTTGGAGTATTTTTCGGAGAAAACAAGCAACAAAGAAAAGACAATGAGTGGATCCTTATGGGAGGCGCGTACATTGTTCCTCACGATGGGAAGAACGTAGGCGCTAGCAGCCTGGGCAGCATGGAAGGTTAGTGTTGAGCTTCGGCTGCTTGGTATTGATATAACCCTTACTACACGCCATTTGACAGGTATGGCGACCTCCGGGGTTAAATCTTTTGGCGTGCAGATTATTACAACGTGCAGTGGTGGGAAAAGTACTCACATTTTTTACTTAAGTAAAAGTATAAATACTGCAATGTAGAAGTACAGTACAGTACTCTGTTACAAAAACAATTCCGGATTTCACAATTGACTTGAGTAAAAGTACAAAAGTATTTGTACTTAAGCTACCAAAAGTAAAAAGTAGGCATTATATGCAGAATTCGTTTCACCAGTTTTCAAATATCTTTTGAAAATAGCAGATTTACAAGCTCACAAGTCACAATGTGTCGCATTGTGACGCAATCTACAAATAGGGTTACCAACCGTTCCGTAAAATACGGGATCGTTCCGTATTTGGAATCTAAAAGACGTGTCCAGTAATGAACTGAAACGGGATCGGGGCACACTTTGTTCTGTATTTCGGGGTTATGGTAGAATGACTGTTCGTTATGGTGATTCTCAGTCACTCACTCACATTGCGGACTGCACACTCCACCTCTCGAGCGATGCACAACAAACCAGACTGCCTGGGCTCAGTCATATAACTCTATGGGCTCACTCAGTTCCCTTTGCAGTTGGAGATCCGGTATAGATGGATACGGAAAATACCTTTCTCTGTGCCTATGGTGTCTGCAAAATATTACTGGACAGGAGGCGGGCTATGATAAATTAAATTCAAAACATAAATGGTAAATGGTGCATTTATATAGCGCCTTTATCCAAGGCGCTTTACATATAGATTGTGCATTACAGTCACCCATTCACACACACATTCATACACCGATTGCGGCAGAAGCCATGCAAGATACCAACCAGCACATCGGGAGCAATTTGGGGTTCAGTGTCTTGCCCAAGGACATTTCGACATATAGACAGGAGGAGCCGGGATTCGAACCGCCGACCCATGGATCATTGGACGATGTGGCAACCCCCAGGAATTAGCCGAAAGAAAAAGCATGAAGAGCATTGTGCTATATTTTATGATTGGCTGACATATAGCTATTGCCAGGAGGGATGCAGCAAAGGGACATGTTTTGTCAGGGTGTGATGATCTAGACTTTCATCTTTGTGTCTAGACTAATGATGGGTAGAGGGGAGTAGTGGATGGATGTATCCTCCTTTGATCACAAAGGCAGTTTAACCTTGGATGACATGGGCTGATGTACAACTCATTTCCTGAGGGATTAGCTGTCTGCGGATTGTTATCACACTGGCATCCACTGTGATCCCGCATGTAATTGAAATAAAACACGGATAGCATCTAAAACAGGGCTCTCCACAGGAAAAAAGAAAATACCCCCCAAAACTCAAGAGAGGGTCCAGTCAATTTAGCCCCCGTGAACATCGAAACACGCAATACAGCTCATATCCCAACATAAACAGCTTGAATGTAGTATTTATTTTTTAAATGTTTCAACTATTGACTCTTTCGGAAGCTTCCCCAGAAAACACTGATATAATTTACAGCCTTCATCATCACAAAAGGCTTTTTCAGGCTTTTCTTAATTTATTTTATTTTATACTATCAATATTTACAAGGAACTTTACAGGAAAACAAGAAAAGGTTGCTTATAATAAGCAGACATTGTTACTGCCTGGTGCCTGTTCTCACCAGGCTGGCACAAGCCCCCAGTAAGGCTATCCAACGTTGAAGCTGCCTACTGGCGAAAAGTGGAACAGCAGCACTTTCATGGAGGTGGATGGACGTCATGTGCGTAAGCCCAGGACCTCAAATTTGAGGTCCGGGCTAGGCTAAGCTAAACTTCCGCTCGCTCGAGCCATTGAGTTATAATTGTACTTTCGGCAGTCTTCCGGGTGCTTCAAAAAGCCACTGAGCAACTTCCACTGAAATGAATAGCTTGGGACCGGTTCGGTCTCTATCCTTTTATTACTCTATGGACTGGCACTATAGCTGCTAGCTAGCTAATTCTGCTCAGTCGATAGCTAACATGTATGCTCATGTTAACCAAGTATATTTACTTGAGTTCTGTACTTGATGGAGCACTTCACCCGTTTTTAACCTATCTTCATATAATTGGTCCTCACTAAAAAACGTTTCTATTCGTAGACCAAGTAATAAATTATGTTTTGGGGCCTAATCGTTTTTTTTTTCTTTTCATCTTCTTTCTTTTGTTAAAACAATTATTGTTGTCGTCAGGCAGAAACATATTTCAACTATTTATGTTTCTGTTTAGTTTTTTTTCATCATCATAGAAGAGTGTCACAGATCTACCAGCTCACAACACGTCGCAACGCAACGCCTTGTGAGCTCGGCTACTTTCATTAAATGAAATAATAATACAAACGGGAATATGGTTTTGGACGTACGGTACAAGGTTTCCCTCCGACGGCGACGTTACGGTGGAATAATATTCTTCAGCGCTCTCAGCCTATTGGTGTGTGTTGTGAGAAGCTGATGGTGACGGAAGGCGAGGCCTGAGTGATTGATTTACATAATGTTTCACGGGCTATTTAAAAACAAAGGATTAACGTGTTTAGTTGGGGAACGATTTGATATGCCGGAGTTTGTGTGATCTGATACAGTATGTGCAGTAGTATCATGACCCGGTACAGTAGAACTTATATGGAAGAGACCGATGAAGCCGAAAGTGCATGGATGTGTGTGGTGAGAGCTACAGCCAGTGACTGTAGTCAGTGGTGGAAAGTAATGTACTCAAGTACTGTACATAAGTACAAATCTGATGTATATTTTACATTACTGACTGTGTTTTCAATGTCCAATGCTTTTACTTCTACTTATACATCTCTAAGGGAAAGTTACTTTGTAAATTTGGATTATTATTACAAGCCCCTTCAGACCGATAATCAGTACTTTTACTCAAGTACATTTTTAATACCAGACTTGTACTTGTAACAGACTATTTCTTTCTACAATAGGGTATTTACTATTTATTGATACTTTTACTTAGGTAGTCAATGTGAGGACTTCTTCCATCACTGGCTACACTAGGACTACACCAAGGTAGATCTGGCACCCCAAATGTTTCCAATGGGCCTCATGGTGGCGCTATAACAGGTCGCAACACAGCCCTGGGGAGGCAACTCTGCACGATCTGCGTGATCTCCAAGGAGCAGACTTTTCTAGTTTTTTATAATGTAAAAAAAAAAGGCTTGTTGATTATTCGATTAATAGAAAAAAGTAATGAATGGATGGAATAATCACCAGGAACATATAGTGGATAGCGGCATCCCGAGTGGAAGTGCTGTCTGTGTCTGTATGTGACTCAGTGCGAGTCCCCCCTCCCCCTCCACTCTCTCGGCACACCCCCTCACTGCATCTTTTTGCCTCATGCTTCCGTTTGCCTCCCACGTCCGCTCCTTAAAATATCCCTCTGTTGAGCCAGATGGATGTATACTTGTATGAATGAGAGAGAGAGACAGCGAGAGAGAGAGAGAGAGGTTGACTGTTTATGACTCAGTCTCCTCTGCGTGTGCTATACTGCATCATTCTGCCTATATGCTATATCATCATTATGAGCTTTAGATGTGAGTTTTATTTTTATATGGAGAGAAGAGAAGTAGGAGGGGAAGTGAGGTGAGGAGAGGAAACGAGAGGAATAGATGGAGAAAGTAGCTCACATGAACAGTTAAGATCACTGCTTAACACTTTTTCTCGGTGTTGGAGTCCTAACATTGAGCGTGTTGATGAATATGTGTACAGTATGTGTACTACGTAGGTACAGTACAATCTAACAACAGTCTATCAACAGTGAACATCGTCTCTGTCGGGGGAAACCTCATATGTCAAGAACTATTACTTTTCCAGGATTAAAATTAGCAGCAGTTCTACAAGCTCAAAACGTGTCACTTTGTGCCGTGTTTCCAGCTTGTGTGTCTGCTATTTTTTGATGCTTTTGTGTGAGGCTGCAGTAGCAGTACAGACATTTCTGTCTGTACTGTCTGTGAACTGTGAGTGAAATACTGTTTGCCATCAATACATACAGTAGCATCATTCATATCCCATTATGTCCTGTCCTCCAGTGTCTGGAGCCTCAAATTCACACAAAAGTGAATGCGTTCTGAGCCCTCTTATGTACACCCATGACTGCGTGGCTCTGTTCAGCTCCAACAAAGTGATCAAGTTTGCAGACGACACCACAGTCATAGGCAGACGACGATGAATCAGCATACAGGAGAGAAGTGGAGAACCTGGCACAATGGTGCTGGGAGAACAAGGCTCTCAACGTAGACACAACAAAAGAGCTGATCTTTGACTACAGGAGACCTCCCAGAGTCTCCCATCCAGATTGGGGGTGCTGCAGTGGAAAGGGTCGGAGAGTTCAAATTCCTGGGGGTGCACATCACTGAGGATCTCACCTGGGCAGTACAGACAGAGCGGGTGGTGAAGAAAGCACAACAACGCCTCTACTTCCTGAGAAGACTCCAGAAACCTGCCATGGGCCCCAAAGTCCTTAAAGCTTTCTACAGAGGCACCACAGAGAGCATCCTGACTGGCTGCTTCACTGCCTGCTATGGCAGCTGCACCGACCTCAACCGCAAAGCATTGCAGAGGGTTGTGCGGACAGCCGAACGCATCAGCGGATGTGATCTCCCCCCATCGAAGCCCTGCATGACGATCGTTGTGTCAGCAAAGCTCGTGGAATTATGAAGCACCCAAGCTATCCCAACCGTAGACTGAGATGCTGCCGCATGGAAAATGCTTTCGCAGTTTCAGAGCCACTGGAAATAGACTGCAAAAAAGCTTCTTTCCCCGAACAATCAGATACATGAACTAACTGATAAAAACCAGAGCGAAACTGGGCAAATAAAACGCTGATTCCCATTGCTGCACGTTCCTCCAAACATGCTGAGCTGGCCGTCTGTCTCTCACTTTCAGAGTGAGACTGAAACAACCGAAAAAGCCATTGCACTCAGACTTTAATAACTAACTGGAGGTTCTTGCCGCCACGTGACTCATAGATCAGTCAGTCATTGTATCTAGTTTTACTCAACAACACAAACAGGAAAAGATAAAACATTGAAATATGGAGATAGGAGGTTTCTGGCCGACAGCGACGGTATGCTATTCCTCAGCCCTGCTGTGTCTTCCTGCATGCGAGCCCCTGCTGGGACCACCCAGGGGTCAGCGAGCGGTCAGGGGAACAAGGAGCGGCGCTGCATACACCGTTGTATTGCTCAGCGCTCATTTGTCCGCCCACGTTTATTACCTCACTCTGTCACGCACATGCAGAGGAATACATCAGTGCTCGTGCATGTGTGCATTAGCACACACACACACACACACACACACACACACACAAAGTGTGCATATACTGAGCACATGATCGATGGGAGGCTTCATCCTGGATTTAACATGTTCTCCTGTCTGCTTAGTAATGACCGTGATCTGGACAGGAAACATACCATCATCATTTCCCTATAGTGTGCAAGCCTGCGTGTCTGTGTGCGTGTGTGTGTGTGTGTGTGTGTGTGTGTGTGTGTGTGTGTGTGTGTGTGTGTGTGTGTGTGTGCGTGCGTGCGTGCGTGCGTGCGTGCGTGCGTGCGTGCGTGCGTGCGTGCGTGCGTGCGTGCGTGCGTGCGTGCGTGCGTGCGTGCGTGTGCATGAAATAAAGACTATCTGTCAAACAAAATTACTCCGAGCATTATGCCTAATGAAGTAGCGATTGCCACCCCACCCTGGAACAATAGCCTGTCTCACTTTCAATCTTTTTTAGATTTTAATAAAATTACATTTTATTCATAAAAAAAAAATACATTGTGCCGCTTTAAGTGGTTAATACAAATATTCTGTGTATGTGTACTTTATATGTACATGTTTTTTTGGTTTGCTTGATTAATGGCACTTTGTAACTACATATCATTCAAACCATGGGTCAAAGATGCATCGGTGAGAAAAAACATGGGTAAAAGATGCATCGGTGAGAAAAAACATGGGTAAAAGATGCATCGGTGAGAAAAAACATGGGTAAAAGATGCATCGTGAGAAAAAACATGGGTAAAAGATGCATTGGTAAGAAAAAACATGGGTAAAAGCTGCATCGGTGAGAAAAAACATGGGTAAAAGCTGCATCGGTGAGAAAAAACATGGGTAAAAGCTCTATAACAGCAGCCTGTCACCCCGAGCGGAAGGGCGGCTGTTTGTGTTGACGTTATCTCATAAAACATGACGTGTTTATCGTCCATCATCATTACGCGTGGTTGCTGCTAATGGCAGAGAATGGGAGGTTGTTTTAACGTGGGGGGTTTCTTTGCTCCTTCTGTCATAATACTCTTTTTTTGCCCTGTTTCTTATTTTGTTTGTTTAAATTGTTTGTTTGTTCTCCTGCCACATGGGGCCATTTAAAGCTCTGAGCTGAAACAGAAAGGAAAGGATTCAAGGATGTAAGGAGAGGACAAAGAACAGGATAGACTGTTTGTTATGTCTTTGTTTGTTTGTACCGGTATGTATTTACGTACAGTATGATGCACGTCTGTTATTAAAAAGGTATATTATATAAACAAGTGAAGAACAGGATGGATACACAATGATATCTTGTGTTAATGTAACTATGAGTGTACAAAACAGCATTTTGAGTACTAACTTCCGTGTAAACAGTATTTCCGTGTGAAACAGGATAAATGGGGGCAACATCATGTTGCTTGAATTAAATGTGAATAAAGTTGAATAAAGGTCTATGGGTTGATGTCATTACATTTGTGGTTGAAATGAGTTGGTTAAAGCCTATGTACTCTGAAGCACACGTCTTATTCCGTTCTACAGGGAGAGAACATGATTGCACATGAGTGTGTATGAAAATGGTCCCATTAAGGTCCATTAACAGGCCTCATTTGGGATGCGTTGACCTGGACGTTTGAAGCGGACCCTGTCTTGTACTTGGTGATGACACCTTTGCAGGTGACACCACAAACAAAGTTTAATGCATTTAAGGGAAGAATAATATACCAGGAAGTCAGTGTGACCGATGACGCATTCCACCGGACCTAATAACATTCACGCAATCACACAAGGGTCACTTTTGAGTGGATAATTTGACGCGTCTAAAAAGCAGGTGCAAATTGGCTGAGGCACATTGACACTTTATTTCCACCTATCTATTCATCTCTGTGCACTTATCTGGAGTGTGGGGGCCGTGAAATTAACAGTTGGAGCAGAGAGACAGTCTTCCCTATTCCCAGGCCAGGCCACATTATAGCCAGCTCTAACAGGGGGATCGGGCCTGTGAGGAGATGTAATCTCCTGGTATGACCCATGACCATAGGTGAGAGTAGGAACAAAGACACTTCCTGACCATAGGTGAGAGTAGGAACAAAGACTGGTTGGTACACTGATTTGAGAGCTTTACCTCCATTAGCTTTGATTTCTCAAAAATTCACACGTCACAGCGTGACGTGTTGTATGGTTGCGAGCTTGTAGATCGGCTATTTTCAGCATGCAACAAAGTGTGAAATCAGGCATTATGAGGCCATAAAGGCCGGCCAAAAAAATAAAATTCTACAAAATCCAGTGTATATTTAGTCGACTAAAACTAGACTACCACTTAAACATTTCACTAAAATATGACAAAAACTAAATACATTTTATTCAAAAGACTATGACTAAAAACGAAATCAAAATTGTGCTGTCAAAATCAACACTGGTCAAAACTGGACAGTACTGCTGCTCCAACTCCAAGTGCACACAATCTACCCATCTTTTGGGCATGTCAGATGCCCAAAAGATATAGATATACAGATACAGATATAGTACAGAGGTTGTTTTTTTGGAAGTCTGACCGACTTCCCACTCGGCACAAAACACCCTCTGGGTCGCCGCAAAAAGACAGGCCAAGTTTGAAGTCGATCGGTCGGACGGTTCTCGGGATATGCGGTGAACGTCACACTGAGACAGAGATGCTGTGCATTTACAGGCAGACTAGTCTCACGTTACCTCTATCATGAGTCAAATATAAAGTGGAAGTGGAGCCTCCTCCCCACTTCCGTTTTGTCTTTACATTCGCGCAAAGTTATCCTAATATAAATAGAAAACATCTAAGCATATACAGGGTATAGCTTGATGCTTAGCAGAAATGGAAATAAAAAAATAAAATGTAAAGATATTTTCGGAACGGAAATGGGAGCTTCCTTACTCGGATTTCGGGAGGTGTAGTTCCTGACTCTATATAGCATTCGGAGATTGTGGAATAGTTGTCTGGCTACGCGATACTAAAGGCAGACAGACAAACAGACAGACAGGCCCTTTGTCCACCAAAAGAACTTTGGTTCTAGAACTGGTTACGTTCTAGATTCTTGGAAACAGACCCTCAGCTCTGAACTCGGTAGAATCTGCACCTGGCTCGCTGATAACAAACTATCTTTACACCTGGGAAAAGCTGAATCCATTCTCTTCAGATCAAATAGTAATCTCAGCAAGGCAGATGGCTTCTTGGTTAGAGTGGGTGACAATATTATCACACGAAAAGATGAAATTACCTACCTAGGTTCTATCCTGGAGGCTAATCTTTCCGGTGATAAAATGGCCACCAACGTAATCAAAAAAGTCAATCAAAGAACAAGATTCCTTTACAGGATCTCCTCACTGGTCAACAAAAACACCTTGAAGACCTTAACACAATCGGTGCCGGGATGCCTTCAAAATACTCTGAAGCCCCCCCTTATGTACTGTAATTCTGCAAACTTATTCTGCAAATAAATATTTCAATCAATCAATCAATCAAACAGACACAGGCAGGCAGGCAGGCAATCAGGCAGGCAGGCAGGCAGGCAGGCAGACAGACAGACAGACAGACAGACAGACAGACAGACAGACAGACAGACAGACAGACAGACAGACAGACAGACAGACAGACAGACAGACAGCGCTTTGGTAGTTAAAGGAAGCTAGTGTGGTCACGGTGCGGACAGCTTCATTGGCATCAAAAGGAGACACCAGCAAGAAAGTTTTGCAAAAGCATTAGTGTACAGCGTGTTCCTACAGCTTGAACAGTGCTGCAGGATGGAGAGGACTGCAGGTGGGAGGACAGACAGATGAGGGAGGAGAGAGGACAGACAGGGAGGAGAGAGGACAGACAGATGAGGGAGGAGAGAGGACAGACAGGGAGGAGAGAGGACAGACAGATGAGGGAGGAGAGAGGACAGACAGGGAGGAGAGAGGACAGACAGATGAGGGAGGAGAGAGGACAGACAGGGAGGAGAGAGGACAGACAGATGAGGGAGGAGAGAGGACAGACAGATGAGGGAGGAGAGAGGCCTATGGGGAAGATTTCGGTGCAGTAATGTTCAAAGAGGCTGGCAGTAAAAGAAGAGCAATGATACATTATTAACAGAAAACGCGCAAACCCATAGATATGACTATTAAGGGAAGGATAAAAAATAAAAAGCAAATAGATTCATGTATGAGTTAATGATACCGAATGCTAACTTTTATTATCGTACAAGGCACAGGTGAGTACTTCTGGAGGCTTTAGTAATCATCATTCTCTGAGTTACTGTCGTGGGGTTTTAGTATGTCTCTTCATCATTCTCCGTTTCCCAACACAAAGCATGTTTTTCTATTTCACACCGCCTTTTTGTGAAAGACAGTTCCAATTTACAATTCCTGGCGTTTAGCAGACACTCTTATCCAGAGCGACATTACACGTGTGAAATCAGAATAAATGGCATGAACCCTAGTCAGCAAACGACAGTGTGTAAATAGACACATAAGAAGAGTGTAGTTTAGTGCCATTCCAAACGGGAATGCGTCTGTGTCATTTTAGATTTGTGCCTTTTTCGCCTTCGCTATAAAAAAAATAGCAAATATACAAGCTCACATGCACGTCACTTTTTGCCACGCTGCAAGCTTGTACATCTGCTATTTGGCTTTTCTGGGCGTTTATAGAATCAGCCTCATGACTTCATGGGTAAAATAAAGAAAACAACTATAATATATCCAGTGGCATGTCCAGAGGGGGGGGTGGCCTATACACACGTCACTGTCACTGGACTCTGAGTGTGAGAGTGTGAAGTGTTCTCACAGTTAACAGGGAAGCTAATACCGTGTGAGATGATGTGCAGCACCAATCAATGTCCAGAGACAATAAGACTGTGTCGTATCGGTGGTTTTATGGTGGCGATCAATCCGTTCCGTGTCATAGCTAACTGATTTCAATTAGAGATTGTGTCTTTGCTAAAAGGTTTTTTTTTTAATCCATAAACCTCTGAGTAGGAACATGGGTCTACTGTATGAAGCAAGTTATCCATCCTCTAGCAATCTAATTTGTCTTTTTCCTCTTGGCTGACGCTCTCGCAATAAATGCATCTCATATTTTATTTAGATTTGATATAAAATAGAAGCCTCCACCAACCAGTTGTTTTTCACTGTACATCCCTGTCTGTCCAGACAGAGTTTTAGTGTCGAAGTGTCCTTGAGCAAGACACTGAACCCCTAATTGTTCCCGATGCAGCTTGGTGCCTTGCATGGTTTCCTCTGTCATTGGTGTATGAATGGGTGAATATAATGCACAATCTATGTAAAGCGCCTTGGTTAAAGGCGCTATACACCATTTAGCATACCATTTACCAGACTCATTATTCTGCAGCAAATGAAGAACGAAGAAAGAATTTAATGAACATGTTTTGTCACCGAGACCGTGACATTTGACCACCTACTTCTAACTACTCAGTTCATGCTTTTGTCCAAGTGGATGTTTATTCTAAATGCCATGAAATTCCCTCAAGACATTCCTGACTGAGATATACAACTCTATAAAACACAAAATGCTAAACATATACACCCAGACCAACTCCATTATGATTAAACTCTGTATAGGTCTATGTCTCATCCCTCATTGCTCATAATACGCAATTAACTTTGTCGGTTAATGAATATCACAGCTCTGTGCGTCTGAGTGAGCAGTCAGAATGTTCGCCCTCTTATGCCAACGTAACGAGATATTAGCCTCCAGCTTTTCTCTGTGAGTGTGCTGCTCGGTCCCTCTGTAATTGGGTCAATGGCAGCCTAAACCAGATAGCACTGAGGTGTACCGGAGGCTAAATGGGAACATTTTCAGTTATGTTTAAAAAAGAAGAAAAAAGAAGAAAAAAAGAAAAGCCCACTCCAGTTACTGCTTACGGTACCATCCTAATCTCTACTTCACGGAGAGAGAGAAAAAATGCAAGTGGACTGTTTTACTAGACTCGGTACTGCGAAGAAGACACATTTTTTTAACCATCAGCAGAAGTTTTCTGAGTGCTCGCAGGGCTGACTGTGTTTTTGGCTTTAATTGGCGCGCATATCATACTTCAGTAGCACCAGAGGGACTGCATTAAACATTGTGTATGTCAGTAGTTGTCACCACAGGGAAAGTTAAATTTCCTTGAGTTGGGGAGAAAATACAAGTTATAAAGGGCTCATCACCATAAACATGTCTAGAGTGTTATGGCGGTGTGGGGAGCTCAGGAGGATAGGCCCATTACAAGGCTCTATAAAACGTAACGTATCAGCACCGGTAAGGTACTAATGATCACAGGCAATTAAGAGCTGGGTTGTTAGATTGCAGGAATCATGTCTTACAGCCCCGTTGGGGCATAAACCTCAATGCTTAGACAGCTGCACTGTAGATGTACTGTACACACGTACTGTACTAGTCTGTACTGGAAGCGCGGGGATAACTAAGTACATTGCGTTGCTGTCGGGCAGAAATCTCTTATCTCCATTTTTTTCCCCAAAAAAATGAATGGCAACGTGGTCATACTACAGCATCACACAAAAGCATCAAAAGTAGCAGATCTGCTACCTTTTTATAATCCAGGACAAATTGTATATAGTTTGTACTTTTTACTTTGTTACTTTGAAGATTTTGATTATTGTTATTGTTGTTAACATAATTTAACATACAATTAAGTTTGAAAATAGCTAATGTCAAGCTAACAACATGTTGTAGATACATTTTGACATACAGTATTTTGAAACGGGGCATTCTGCATAATGAGTGCTTTCACTTTTGATACTTGAAGTATATTCTGATACCAATACTTTTGTTCTTCTACTCAAGTACATTTTTTAATACAGGACTGCTCCTCTTCTACCCCGGATTTGAACCTGGTTACCTGCACAAGGACTGACATGCTTGCTCAGGGGATAAAGGGAATCTTCACCATCAGGTCAAAAGTCTTGAGAGTGGGACCCTTTGGCGATTGGTTAATAATACAGGATAATCCCCATCCTCATTGGGCCGGTTAGATTTTCAACCGAGAAATCCCCTCCTTCGACAGCATCACCAGACCCCCGAAGTACGGCTAGCGATTCAGGGGCTGGAGCTAGGCTATTATAGACCCAACCTTTAAGTAAAGGTTGGTGTCATACGACCAATAGCAAAAACAACTGATCTAGAAGCTCGGAAACACATTGCATAGCAATGCATTGCAAGCTTGTACATCTTCTATTTTAATTGTGCTCAAAATAAGGACGCCAGGCTGAATGCTGTTTTAACTAGTCCATTCCTTCATGCATCACAGCTACAGTATGTAATGTATATACAGTAGGTATAATGTATATACAGTAGGGAAGTGGGGCGCGGTGGCTCAGGGGTAGGATGGTAACCGCAAGGTTGCCAGTTCGAACCCGGGCTCCCCCAGAGTTACTGTCGAAGGAGCCGGCGTTGGCCTTCGGAGCTCAGTGTAATGTTTGAATCCCATTAACAGCATCCACCCCTAACGTGATGTGATATATATATATATATTTCTTTTTAATTAATTTGTATTATTATTATTTATTTATTTTTAACTTTTTTTTACCATGCAGAAGAGCTGATTTATGGAAAAAAAGACCCCTTGTTTACTAGTTACTTTGCAGATTTTGATCATTAACATTATGCCCTATTTTATACTTTGAAAAAAGTTGAGTTACATTTGTACGTATAGGCAAATTGTATACTTTTACTCAAGTAAAATTTTGAATACAGGCCTATTTCCACATTGTACTATCGCTACTTTTACTTAAGTAGGCTAAAAAAGAAATCAGAGTAACGTTTTCCACCACTGCTCAGTGTAAGTGCCTCTCTGTGTGAGATGGAGCCAGATTTCAGCAGCAAAGTGCAGCCTTTATGTGACAGAGAGGTCACTTTAATGTCCCATTATGGACACCAGGGTCCGCGACACCCACATGCAATTTGCCCCCCTTGATGCCGACGCAGGATAAAGTCTACCTTTGACCACCCACCCAGACAACCTCCCCCTTACAAACCTCCAATCTCCATTAACATTAACGTTTTTCCCATAAATTGGTGCCCTACTTCGTTTTACACCGCCTTTGTCGGGCAAAGGCGATCTGCAGTTCAACTGCAAGTTGTAGATCGGCTATTTTCACTATTTAACTTTTTCTTTTAAATGGTAAATAAAAAGAAAGGGTTTTGGACGTACAAGGTTTCTTACTGTATGTGGCGCCTGCAGCCCCCATTTGCAGAGTGCCGTCTAGTGTGTTTTTAACTGGTGTTGTGTTGACTACGCTGGCTCAGTGTTTCTGTCTTGTTTATGGCGGCAGGTCCCGCTATTAAGGCGTGATTTACCTCCGGTTTATGGGATGCATCCAAGGCCAAAGGGCTTTAGAACATTCATGTGTTTATCAGTTGGTGGAAAGTAACTAAGTATGTTTAGTCTCAAGTACTGTACTTACAGTAAGTACAATCATTTCAATTTTTAATATATACTTTGCACTTGGAGTCCATTACGTCTCAGAGGCAAGTATTGTACTCTTTACTCCATTACAATTATTTTAAAACTTTAGTATCAAGTTTAGTTTGTAGATTTTGATTGTTATTACGAATATAAACGAACCAATTAAGCCCTATTTTATACTTTGTCCATTAAAAAATGGCTGCTCTACAAGCTCACAGTGTGTTGCATAATGAATGATACGTTTATTACGTTACGAATGGGATGGGACATTTTGCCTAATAAGTACTTTTACGTTTGGTATTGTAGTTTAAAGCAGCACTTTTTAACAACTATAGGATATTATGTCCCACAAAATTATAAAGTTACATGTTTAATCAATAACAATCATCTTAAAATAAATGTATAGACTTGGCTGTATTACTATGGAGACAATACAGTTTCATCCTGGCATTCATCAACATACAGTAGATACATACAGTAAAAACTAGAAACCTCATTCACTGCTGCAGTTCGGGACTACCTTTTTCGCAGAGCCTGGGAGTCGATGGGTGCTGATGGGGCACTTGTTTTACAGGTTAGGTTTCTGGTTTAAGGACTTCAGTGTTTTGTACCATACAATTGTATGTATAAGTATTAAGTACAGAACAAAGAATGTTTGCTTTCGCCATCTTTGTTGAAGAAGAGTCTGGGAAATTCTCCTGGAGTTTCTCCAATGTCTGAGGTACGAGCTGGACGAACTGGTCAATCACAGCGCGTCCTCGTCGGACATGCTTGCGGAGACCCTTAGGTAAGTGTATTTTGATGCCAATACTTTTGCATTTTCACTCAAGCTAAATTTTTAATTTGACATGCAACAGAATATCTCTACATGGTGGTGTTGCTACTTTTACTTAAGTGAAGTATCTTAGTACTCCTTCCACCTGTGGTGTTTATTTATGCTACTGTTCAGGATGTGATTGTGTGATTACGGGCGGTGCTAAACTAAGCTTTACACAGAGAGAGCTATCTCTCTCCCCACCGCGGTGGATGGTGTTAAACAAAGTTTGAACACTATCTTTAAAACCACTCACACAGGCCGTGCTATCCGGGCCATTGCCTTTGTTATTGATGTTACGCTAAACTAAATCATTGCTGTCACGTCCTCCGGGCCCAGTCTGCTGCGCTGTGCGGCTATAAAGAGTCTGGAGCTGACCTTTCCCTGCCTATTTAAACTCTGGTCACAAGCTGTTTGTAAATTGCAAATGTCTCAATCATTTAGCTGCTGTGAAATGCTTAAAAAAAGGGGAAAAAAACGTATTTAACCAGGCAAGTTGACACACTCCCTCGCATGGTGCCATGACAGTGTAGCTTTCCAAAGAGAACAGATCTAGTTGGCAAGCGACACATCATGCAACGCAGTATAAATGCTGTAATTAGATAGACAGTTAACTATGGAATCGTGCATTTCTCGTGTGTTGGTCGGGCACCATATATGGTGCCCAGGTCTCGTGACATCATGTGACATCATCAGGGATGGAGAGTGTGGGGGCAGCCATGTTTGTTGTTTGACGTCATCGAGTTGAAACCGAGTCTAACACCGCCTAGACAGTCACCAGACCTGAATCGCCAGAACATGTTTTCTGAGGGTCGCTAGCCCCTCCTATGCACAGCTTTGTGTGTGTGTCCGTAGCACGGAATGTGATGATTTGATTGGCTGAGCACGGAAGTGAGGGGCGCTCTTATCATTATACATCATCATACATCATCTCAACTGAATTTATGTGATTGGTTAGCCGATTTGCTCGACTACATATGACCAAATTTCTCCTTTCATTGCCAATGGCAAATAAGAGACGTGTGGGGACAAAAGCTGTATGTGATTGGCTAGCGCCCCTCAAAAAGAAGATAAGAGCGCCCCTCACTTCACATGAATGTGGTGGGGTTTTTTAGGGGCCAGCTAGCGATTCAGTCTGAGTCTAGATTAAAACTCTATGGAGCCGACCCAAGGCACAGCTAGGAGGGGAGAGAGGCACACAACCTACTACTGTATGTCCTACGTAGACACACTGCACAAGCTCAAGACCCTGATGCTAGACAGGTGGGTACATGAGGAGGCTGGCAATTCAGGAGTCCAGAGTAGCTGTTGGCTAGTCTGCACTCTCGCATCGCACCAGCTTTATGCCTATGGTTCTCAGAGTGGGTGTTGCTACACAGCAGGCATATTTATTGCCATGATGATGATGGGGTGAAAATCAGCTGGTGTGTATGCCAGTGACTTGAGGAATGTCACCATTTATATCTCTGTCTTTAGGTCTATAAAGATATAACTGCATTTGGATAGAAACCAACACATTTCTATTGAAAGTTGCCCTCCCCAAAATGTCACTTTTAAAGTTGATATGAATCAATTAAGCTCAATGGCTTTGTGTTTAAGAGTCCACCCTGAGACTGGGAGGTCAGGGTTTAATTTCTGGGTCATACCAATGACTATAAAAATTGGACCCAATGCCTCCATACTTGGCACTCAGCATCAAGCGCTGGATTGGGGGTACTACGAGGGTCAGGTCCAGGGGGTGTACTTGTACATCAAGCTGCCTCACATTATGGAAACAAGAGATGGGCCACACTGCCCAAAGGCTACTTACTGATATCAATTAATGGATTATCATTTACTTTAAAAGCCGTAAAAGCCCTGTTTAACCCCTAACCCCCATCATTCATATTATGGTCTATAACCATTATCACCAGTCTCACTGGCCCCCTTTGCTCCCTTTTGTAATACATGCACAATAAAATCCTCAGTGTACAGTATATGGTGCATATGGTTATATTTGTACACTCTCCCAGGATTTTACTGTATCGCTGCTGAAACTGCTGCATTGCTGACTGTGCCGCTCTGATAATTATCCTGGAGCGTGATGTTAATGGACCGTCGCCCTCCAAACCCCACACAGGCTAAAAAGACACTCACAGCGTCTTTTCTGTCGGGTGGAAACCTTGTATGTCCAAAAACCTCTTTTGTTTTTAAATAGTCAACATAGCAGATCTACAAGCTCACAATGCGTTGTAATCATATAACCATAACTTGAAATGTGGATATTATGCAAGGTTTCTGCCTGTGTCCTCTGTGCTGCGTTGTTCACATGGGATCAGAACAGGCATCCGGAACTATGAATAAACTGACTGTAAATGTGCTTTTCATTCACACTGGGAACTCATTATTTAACTAATAACTCAGTATTATTATAATGTGTTCACCTCTGGCTGACAGTTTTGTTTGCTGAGTTAAATGAGTTACATCTAGATAATGAACAAGGAGTACAAAGTATTTCGAAGAACCACGGTGAGGTGATGTTATATTTCATGGCACAAATGTACAGAGGATAAGATTGTACAGTAGGTGTATTGTGTGATATGCCAAGTCCTCATTTGTATTAGGAATTGTGTCCGCAAATCATTTTCGATCAATCAATCCTATAAATTGTTGGAAGTCAGCCAAGAGCGTCCGTCTTGGAATTGGAAGGTTCCCGGTTCTACCCCCAACTCCTCCTGGCTGCATAATGTTGAAGCCGCCCCACTCTACTTGCCAAAGCTGGAATGCAGGCGGGTGTTTTTTGCCCGTGCATGTAGCGCGAGTAAACCCCACACAGCTGGCGTTTAACACAGAGTGCTCGTTAGCACTTCCGCATTAAGGACACCACATTTTGGTGGTCAAAGGCGGAAGTGCATCGAGAAAATGTGGAAGTAGAGTGTTCTTCTGGGTCCTTCAAGTTCAAACGCCACTGAGCAACTTCCATTGAAATGAATGTTTTATTATGATTATGAATAGTGGGGGCAGGGCTGTCCGCTCTCTAGTTGATATATAATTATGACTGAACCCCCTGAACAGCTGCTGATGAGCAGGCCTTGCATGGTCTCCCCTGCCGGCGTTCTGTGGACGTGTGTGTAAATCAATGAACGTGAAATACATTGCAAAGTGCTTTGGAATAAGGGGCTCTACAAAAGCAGTCCATTTATCATTTTAGCTAAGAGGAAGAGCAAACAAAAACAACTTTGTTATCAACAGCGGCTGGCAAAGACATTTCCAGAGAATTCAGTGTGTGCTCCATTTATGTTTCTTTCTAGTGAAGGATAAACATAATTTACTCTTTAGCTTCTTCTCACAGTCACCTCCTACACTCGCCAGGTTTTCAGAGTATTGGCAGAAACAAGCACACCGGAGCCATCCCTGCAGTGCTTTAGTCATGCATTCAGATTGAGTGCACAGATCACACAGCACAGGGGCAGAAGGACCTTACCATATAGAATGACTGTGGCAGAAGTCGAGCGCAGAGATGATCTGTCTGAAGAACTTCCTGGCTTCTTTCGGTGTTAACCTGCCCTTCTTCACCAGGTAGTCAAACAGCTCTCCGCCCGACACGTGCTCTAGCACCAGGTACCTGGCGGGGAGAGAGAGAGAGAGAGAGAGAGAGAGAGAGAGAGCATGTCGTTGCTGTCGGGCAGAAACATATATCTCAAAATTTTAACTTTTTGTGTTTTTACGTATAGCAGATCTACAAGCTTGTTTTGAGCTGCAGCACTACGAGCTTGTAGATCTGCATTTTATTTTATTTTATTGTGAATGTGTGCAAATCTTTGAATATATAATCTTTCCCAGCAAAAAATTTTAACTCAAATCTTTGCTTCTGGGGGGTCCCTGGTACAAAACATTTTCAGATGGGGCTCCGGCGGCCGAATACATAATTTTGGGGCGTCCTTGACATGAAACCACTGATATAGAAACATAGGTTTTTCAGAAAACTATCAGGAGGATTGGGATTGGGCCACCCCCCACGCACTTGAGCATGGAGAAGGGCACCCCCCCCCCCCTTCACATGGACATGACACTAATACCTTTATGGACATTATTATTGTTGTTATCATTATTGTTATTATTGTTTATAGGATTGGGAATGTAGATGGGTATTCCTGTGCTTTAAATGGTAGATTTCTATTTTTAGATTTTATTCCTCTTGTCTTTTATTGCTCACTATCTGTGGGGCTGACCTACATACATTTCACTGCTTTTTAGAAATACTTTTTTAATCTGTATGTGACGAATAATGATTGATTGATTGATTGATTGATTGATTGATTGAGAAGACATTTTGTAGAATCTGGTCTCAGGTCTTAATGGTAAAAAGGTAAGACACGAAGAAGCAGAATCAATGAGGGGCCTTAACATGTCGAGTGTTTATCGTCCCTCCCTCCCAATAATAATACTGAAATACTAAGTAAAAGTCCGGAATGAAAACATTTACTTGAGTAAAAGTACAAAAGTATTGGCATAAAAAGTATCAAAAGTAGAAAGCACTAATTATGCGGAATGCACAAGAATCTTTTGAAAACAGCAGATATAAGCTTGTAGATCGGCTGTTTTCAAATGGCCGAAATTTATATAGGGCTGAAGTGGGTATGTTTTGTCATAATAATCAAAATCTAGTAGCAGCAGACGTAGCAGTCGTAGCTAGTAACTAAAATTTTAAAATAATTCTAGTAAAAGTACGGTACAATATTTGCCTCTGAGATGTAGTGGAGTAAAAAATGAAATACTCCAGTAAATTAAAAGTACTTAAGTATAGTACTGTAGTTGAGTAAATGTACTTAGATACTTTAAACCACTGCAAACACCTGCGACACTGCGAAACACATGTGACAGCCGTTCCTTTATGGCACCCTCTGATCTCCCGATGTGGCACGTTGATAGGGCGCGATTAGGACTACAAAAGGTCTACAGACTACAGCTAAAAGTGATAAGAAGTGGCTCTGTGAAGAGGCTTTGTGTGATTTAAGAGCTTATGAGTTCTGCCCCGCTGTCGTCGATGATGTAAGCTTCGGTGAAGGTGAGTAGCTAGTGGCTTATTATTCACACACAAAAGGAGGAGATGATGAGAAGAGATAGCTGCGAGCAAAAGGTGAAGGTGTTCTGAATTTCTCCAAAATATTGTGCTACTGGAGTAAGAGTTCAGTTGAAGGTGCTGCAAGTGATATGTTTTGGTTAAACAGACTTATTCTGATAGAAATCACTGCTGTAGAGTAGTGTTTCTCACCGGGGGCGGTACAGTCCCCCCAGGGGGCGGTACAGTCCCCCCAGGGGGCGGTACAGTCCCCCCAGGGGGTGGTACAGTCCCCCCAGGGGGTGGTACAGTCCCCCCAGGGGGGCGGTACAGTCCCCCCAGGGGGCGGTACAGTCCCCCCAGGGGGCGGTACAGGGGCGGTACAGTCCCCCCAGGGGGCGGTACAGGGGCGGTACAGGGGCAGTACAGTCCCCCCAGGGGGCGGTACAGTCCCCCCAGGGGGCGGTACAGTCCCCCCAGGGGGCGGTACAGGGACGGTACAGTCCCCCCAGGGGGCGGTACAGGGGCAGTACAGTCCCCCCAGGGGGCGGTACAGGGGCGGTACAGTCCCCCCAGGGGGCGGTACAGGGGCGGTACAGGGGCGGTACAGGGGCGGTACAGTCCCCCCAGGGGGCGGTACAGGGGCGGTACAGGGGCGGTACAGGGGCGGTACAGTCCCCCCAGGGGGCGGTACAGGGGCGGTACAGTCCCCCCAGTGGGCGTACAGAGAACATTGGGGGTCGCTGAAAGCAGTATTTTTGACTGACGCCTGACGGTAAGTCAGAGCTCGGAGGCCCCCATAAGGGTGGAGGCCCATTTCAATTGAAACTGATGAAACATAGAAAAGGCCTCCTATGGGGTGACCTCAAGTGGCACTGTTAAGAAGCCTACAGGCCCATTCACACTGACCATTATAACAATCCAAGTATAAATGAAACTGTACCTTCCAGTACAGGACAGTAACTATCACAATAAAAGTATGCACCGCTCAGTTCACACAGGTGTGATTTTGAGAAGGGGTTTGAGACTGAACTAAAGAAAAACGATTATTAAAAATGAATTAATAACCTAGCCTTGTTTTAGGCATTAAGACATTTCTTTTAAATTAAGTTTTCTTTTAATATGACTCAGATATAATAATACATAGAGCCCAGTGCAGGTAATATGACCCAAATGTAGGACAGACAGATACAGAGATCTCCATATACTGTATGGCCACAAAAAGGAGTTTGATTGAGCGATCTTCACTTGCAGACGAGTAAAGTTGGCCACGAGTGAGTGTGTGTCTGTGTGCGTGTGCGTGGGCGTGCGTTTGTGTGTGTGCTTGTGTGCACACGTGCGTACGTGCCTGCGTGTGTGCCTGCGTGCGTGTAGGGGCAGTGAGGGGCAGTGTGTCAGAAAGGCCACGGCCCTGGGGATCACAGAGAGCAGGGAGAGATGAATGTCCGCTGACCCAGGCCTGGTGCTGTCTCTGTGGGCTGAGAGCCAGCCATGATGCCCTGACCTGCCTTTGGCCTGCTTCTGCTCCTATACTGTATTTCACTGGTTCCAAAACACTGGGTCGGGACCCATTTGTCTGTCTCTTTATTTTTTGAGGGGCGCTAGGTCCTCCTATGTCCAGCTTTTAGTGTGTGTGTAAACACAAACTTTGTCCAAATACAAACATGACATGCCATTGACAATGAATGGACAGTTTTGAGTGTTTTGCGTAACATAAACATTGAAGATGAAGGTGCAAATTCTCGCAAATTCTCATTAGCCGGAATTAGAAGATGTATGATGATAAGAGCGCCCCTCACTTCCCACGGATGTGAATTTTGTTTCCTACATTTAGTTGTGAATTATTATTTCAAAACATTTAAAAATAAAACATTCCCAAAAAAGAATGAATTAAGAACAACATTTTAGTTTTTTTTTTAAATTATTAGTTTTTTCAGTTTTTCCATTAATTAGAAAACAAAATAAGTAGTGAAAACAGCCCATCCAAAAGCTCACAACGCGGCACAAAGTGTGAATAGTGATATTTCTTTCTGTCTTCTTCTGCTTTTCTGTTTCCCTCTCTCGTTGTGTTTGTCCGTGTTCACGTAGTCATGCTCAAGTTTAGTTTTTATTGTCTCTGTATGGGATCTTAGATTAGATGTCTTTATTATCCACAAGGGAAAATAGTTTTTTTTGTCTTGTCACAGATCGTATTAATACGGGGATCGCCCAGCCAGCCCTACCCCTTGTCGTGGTAGCCTCGGTAACCAGGCTTTTATTTTCTCCGCTGTTTTCTACCGGGGAGGGGAGGAGGGGTGGCGGGCGCACAGATCGGTGTACCAATAGGATCCACCGCCTGTTTTCGACCGGCACAGACCCCTCTAGACCAGAGATCATACAGGCTGGGGCAGCTCTATCTAGAAATGTATGATGTGCAAACGTGGTCGTGATAATCCACTTATATAGGCCGAAGCACAACATTATCTTATGTGACATGGACAGCACGGCGTGTCAAATCCCGTCTGGCCTGTGTGACCAAGACGACAGCTAATTGAATCGAGTTGACAAACACCGCTCTGGAAAGCGTCTAGGGTGACGAGAGGGACGCTGGCCCTGTCACTCACCACCGCTAAAATTAGCTAATGTGTGTGTGCGTGTGTGTGCCCGTGTGCCCGTGTGTCCGTGTGTGTGTGTGTGTGTGTGTGTGTGTGTGTGTGTGTGTGTGTGTGTGTGTGTGTGTGTGTGTGTGTGTGTGTGTGTATGTACACTTGTATTAATTGTGAGTGCCAACTGTACCCACAAGTAGTAGAATTTGAAATGTACAGTATAGGCTTTGTGAGGACAATGATCCTGGTCCTCACAAGAGAAAGGTTGTTTTAGGGTTAGAAAGGGTTTTAGACGCTCGGGTGGCGCAGTGGTAAAGACCCTGCAGTGGTAAAGTCCCTGCAGTGGTAAAGACCCTGCAGTGGTAAAGACCCTGCAGTGGTAAAGACCCTGCAGTGGTAAAGACCCTGCAGTGGTAAAGTCCCTGCAGTGGTAAAGACCCTGCAGTGGTAAAGACCCTGCAGTGGTAAAGTCCCTGCAGTGGTAAAGTCCCTGCAGTGGTAAAGTCCCTGCAGTGGTAAAGGCCCTGCAGTGGTAAAGACCCTGCAGTGGTAAAGACCCTGCAGTGGTAAAGACCCTGCAGTGGTGAAGACCCTGCAGTGTTAAAGTCCCTGCATCCGGATGCACCGAGGTGGATTCGAACCCACAACCTCCGTGGTGGTGGGGACTTTACAAAGCCGACTTTGTGCGTACGTGCGTGCGTGCGTGCGCGTGCGTGCGTGCGTGCGTGCGTGCGTGCGTGCGTGCGTGCGTGCGTGCGTACGTACGCGTATGCGTGCACTGCAGACGGTTGCGACTGACACTCTCTATGGCTAATGTGTCTTAATGCAGCGGTGTTGCTTCTGATAAGTATGTCATAATGTTTACATAAGCACCCCCCCCCCCCCCCCCCATTAGCTCTCTTCTAGCGAGCACCACTAAATTAAATTGCTTCACGCCAACACTAATGGTGCAATGCCTCCCCCCACTCCCACCCCTCCGAAGCTATTATCAGCACCCTTTCTCCAGACACGACAAACCAATCAAAAACGGCGTCGCTCGGGGTGACAATCTGATTTAAGGGACCATTCCAGGTTTCTCCACTGTAATATGAAAGGAAACGTAACTATATTAGTGACATTGTATGAACTCTAAAAAGTTTCATGCCTGCTGTTTGCGTACGTGCATCATGGGAGATGGGAGCTCATTATTGCATTCCATCGATAAAGGAAAACCTTGGGATTGGTTGTCATTGACTGCATGTCACAGGGGCTCTCCAACGTGCCCATGCCAAGGACCCCCACATGCCCCCCCTCCCTATTTTATATATATATATATATATATATATATATATATATATTAGATGGCCGAAATGTTGTGTCACTATATGTATAAATAAAACAGCAGAGCTGTTGTGCGGACTTCCGTTTCTTTTATGGGTGTGCGCAAATGTCAGTGGTTTTTTAAACCACTGACATATAGTAACATACGTTTTTCAGAAAACGAATTGAGGGCACGGTCACACCGCACTTTTGTTCTACCTATGAGGGGGGATTCTGCCAATGTATTTCAATGGGAATGGAGCATGTTTTTTCCATTCCCATTGAAATGCATTGACAGAATCCCCCCCTCATAGATAGAATGAAAGTTCGGTGTGGCCGTGCCCTTAGAAGACACTTTTAGAATCAGCCTCGGGTCTTAATGGGTAAACCACTTGCGTTCAGCTCTAGTGAAACAGACCTGAATTGCAACTGTACTTGGTCTCCTGTTTACTTCTACACTGAATCTCTTCACCAGAAATAGAAGATACTGTACTTGTGAAATGTAGATTGTCAAATGCAGGCGAATGTTCCCCCCAGAATAGGGTGCGTCTCTTTCCAATTGGACCCCCCTGGCTGCCAACCCTCACATTGACATACTGTACAGTAGTAAGCTGCAACCCTCACATTGACATACTGTACAGTAGTAAGCTGCAGATACTTACAAGTATTTCTTATTTTCGTAGACATCATGTAGCTTTAATACGTGAGGGTGTTCTATGAGCTTCAGAATGGCTATTTCTCTCTCCACCTGGACGAGAGAGAGAGAGAGAGAGAGAGAGAGAGAGAGAGAGAGAGAGAGAGAGAGGGAGAGAGAGGTGGGGGGGGGTTAGTCAATGTTACTTGCAGTCGTAGCAACAACCTACAAACGAAATCCGCAGTGTTACTCTATCTCAGTGTGGGGACTCTTAACCAATCTGATGATATACCCAGTAAATATAGTACTGTACATCTGCAATGGTTGAAGGTGGTCTCTCTACTCTTCCACTGAAAAAGTTAGACGGAGAACCGAGGTCAAATCTCAGGTCTTTACCGTTGCAATTACCTCTCTCTGTCAGGACAGGAGAGCACATGACATTTACAGATTGTCGCCGTCGGTCCATTTCCTGAAAAGTGAAAGTGAAACCGTTTAGCAACATACAAGGTTTCCAGCCGACACGCGACAAGATTAGGCCTATATAGCTTTTAGTCTGCACTCTTAGCGGTTTGGCTTTTTAACTGCCACGGAGTAGATCTTTCCCTGGGAGGTTACACCGTCACCAGAGCTGAGCCCCAGATTAGCCCTGCGATGGGGCCCTCACCTGCATGTGGAATAATCCCAAAGTAATACTGTAACAACCTTCTGGTTCCTTCTCTGGGGTCACTTGAGCAGGTCAGATCCACAGGGACCGAGGCGATCAAGTCAGAAAATGTATCTCTATGTGAACAGACAAGGTGATATGTGAAAGAAAGTGGGGGAGCCTGCCTGACTGGCATTTCCAATAAGCTGAAGAGACAGAGATAAGCATGGGAACCACACTCTGGGTAGCATCCAGTGCCCGAAGGCGGCACTGCCATCTCTGACAAAATATATGTATATATACTGTATATATTGGTTCTGTCGGGCAGAAACCTCCTATGAACATATTCCAACTTTTTCCGTTTTTTTCTGTAAATTAACGTCCTATTTGATCATACTACAGCGTCACTCAAAAGCATAAAAAATTGCAGATATACAAGCTCCAGTAGGCCTATAGATCTGCTACTTTTGCTAGATTTGGACGTATGAGGTTTCCACACGACAGAGACAATATTCTTTATGGTTATGCAAAAATGGATGGCGGAACGTTCTGTGCTTGTCTTATCTTGGAGCAGTGTTCCTCTCTGGCCAAACACGCCTCGCTTTTTGTAGGCAATCTTTTTGGAGGGATGCGGTTGTTTTGACAGAACCGATAGTGTGGCCGACCATTTCATGGATATCACTTGGAGAACCAACTCACCTGGAGATAAAACTATGGACTCCAAACAGTACACAGTAAAAATCCTCAGTGGTAATGTATCCGTCTGTAACCAAGACAGTGTACAAAGCTAGTTAAATTAAGACAGAGGTAAAGAGGTGGTGAAAACGTTTACCCATCAAATGTCCTTTTATGTGTGGTTTTGGCACTATTTTATCTATTTTAACAGTTATTGTATCTGCTGCAATTTCAACGCCTCATTCCTTTTGCCACTCTGAGCAGTTTAGTCTGAGACAGAGTGCCGACGTCCTGACGTCACTCGCTCATCCCCTGGTTTGCTGACGTAATTTATCTATGGAGATTGGTCATTTTAAAATCGTCTCATATAACAATTGTGGTCCAAAAACAACAAACTGTCTCTGCCATATTGTCGGGGACCCAGCAAGCCAAATGACGTCATGATGACGTCCTCCGGTGACGTCCTCCGGTGATGTTCAGTACTAGGCCAGATCACAGCCCATATGGGGATGATCTTTATGTCATTTCCACGACGTCTTGACCAGTTTAAATAATATAGCTTATTCTGGGCTAGATCTGATGATATTACATTAAGTTGATCTGGCCTTGATCATCACTAATTCTTCATTAATTCGTCCAGGTCCTGACCGTGTTTGATGGAGAGGTGTCTCTGTATCGTATACAACAGTCAGTGACTCATATTTGATACAGTTTATTCGGCAGCAGTAACATTAGCTTTTTGTCGCAGTCAGTTGATCTGAGTGAAACCGCCGGTATCATTTGTTTATTTTTCAAACACAGTTCTTATATGAGGCGATCTAACATCCCTCTATGGGGATTATAATACAAATTTAAAAAACACACTAACCCGTGGAATAGCACCCTCTAGCGATGTTGATGTCATACTTTGGTGCTCTATGCAAACAGTGCACACAGTGCACCACGTCGAGAGACTTTGGTGCTCTATGCAAACCACGTCGAGAGCGCACAGAGCGTTGACAGTCAGGAGGTAGTGGCCACAGAAGGTGTCCATGTTCAGAGACCCAGTGGGAG
The DNA here is from genome assembly GCF_951216825.1 of Electrona antarctica. Classification (NCBI taxonomy): domain Eukaryota; kingdom Metazoa; phylum Chordata; class Actinopteri; order Myctophiformes; family Myctophidae; genus Electrona; species Electrona antarctica. The sequence goes on from NC_136810.1 coordinate 28,705,862, forward strand.
AGATGTGTGTACATTAGTTTCTCATCTTTATTCTCCTCCTCTGCACAAGTCCTCCTCTCGACTCTCTCTCCATCAGCCGGTCTCCTCCTCCCCCCAGAGCCCTCCGTCTCCTGGCTTTGACGGACGAGGGGGAAGATGAAAGGGCAGCCGAGCGTGTGTGTGTGTGTGTGTGTGTGTGTGTGTGTGTGTGTGTGTGTGTGTGTGTGTGTGTGTGTGTGTGTGTGTGTGTGTGTGTGTGTGTGTGTGTGTGTGTGTGCGTGTCTTTAGCCCTGTCGCTCCCGTCAATGTCACTCTGTCCCTTCCAGCGAGCCGACGCAGCCTTCACTCTGCTTTTGTGTCACACCCTAACGCCAGGCTTTATGCACACTAGCATGTAGAGTGACATGCAGGTGGAGAGCTTTATGCACACTAGCATGTAGAGTGACATGCAGGTGGAGAGCTTTATGCACACTAGCATGTAGAGTGACATGCAGGTGGAGAGCTTTATGCACACTAGCATGTAGAGTGACATGCAGGTGGAGGCTTTATGCACACTAGCATGTAGAGTGACATGCAGGTGGCTTTATGCACACTAGCATGTAGAGTGACATGCAGGTGGCTTTATGCACACTAGCATGTAGAGTGACATGCAGGTGGCTTTATGCACACTAGCATGTAGAGTGACATGCAGGTGGAGATCTGGCTTTATGCACACTAGCATGTAGAGTGACATGCAGGTGGAGATCTGGCTTTATGCACACTAGCATGTAGAGTGACATGCAGGTGGAGATCTGGCTTTATGCACACTAGCATGTAGAGTGACATGCAGGTGGAGATCTGCCACTTCTCCACTCGTGTCCTTTTGACTCCTACACAACTTGACCCGAGATGAAGTACTGCTTTTTGTTTTTACTTAAGTGAAAGTATCAATACTGCAATATAGAAATACTCTTTTACAAGTAAAAGTCAAAATGTACCAAAGTATACCAAAAGTACAAAGTAGGTCTACTCCTTATGCAGAATGTCCCATTTCAAGTTTTCAAATGTACACAAATAGTAGTGCAAGTAAAAGCCACGGCCAAGTCACAAGTCGCCTGTGAATTAGAACGCTTGCCACAATAAAAGCACGGCTTGTCTGAAGGAGTATAAATACCGGTACTACAGTAGTAGTCATTTGCATTAGCATCGGTATCAGTGGGGAATAGTGGCTAATCCGTGAGCTAATGAGCACTATCAGTAGTGCTTCACCAGGCTTCTCTCTCTCCGTCTCACCTGAGCCTGAGCTGAGTGGTTAAGAAGGTAGGTAGCAAGCTACTGTATAGCTGGCAGCAAGGGGCTCCCTACAGAGGCAGTAATGCTCCCTGCGACTCCAGGAGATGAGCTTTCTAAACGCTACAGAGCCAGGAGCGCCATAACACTTGCTAAGCTTCCTTTAAGCCCGTCCTTTTAGTTAATTGAAATGAGAAGAATGGGCTCAATGAAGACTTAACTGCACCGCTGGCCTCTTATTTTGAGATTAGTTAATGATTTACATTTACATTGCAATGTAAATCTGTCAACTAAGTTCAAGCGTTTCGGTTTGCGTCCTGTGTTTCTGCTTGGTCCTGATTCAGTGTTTTTATTTTTTTTAAACCACCGAGAACACATTGTTATGTTCCCTGTTAAATTATGCTAATATTACGTTTTTTTGTACTGTTGTTGTGTATGTTTCAGATGTCTCAGAAAGTACACGCTGTCTGTCTGTTTTTGAAGAAGAAAGGCCTCAAGTGTATGATGAAACTAAGACTCAACGCTACCATAGAATGCCACCCTATTTGCAAGTCTCAAAACAATATTTCTCATGATCAGCTCACAGCTCCAAGAGATGGGTCAAATGCGGAGAACAAATTTCACTGCGGTAACGTGTGTGACAAATTGTATGACATTGACTTTTTTTTACCCAGTTCTCTCTGGGGAAATGGGCCTGGCCTTCACAAATTATGAAAGCTAAGAGTAATAATCTAAGAGAGATGATCTGATTAAAATGTTTAAATAAAATCTAGGTTCAGAATCTTGTTTCTCGAAATGAGTTTCAAGTTGTCTGGCAACGGACTCATGATCTTCTGACAGGGCGTGGCATGTTAACGTCCATGCATAGCACAGACTTCGAATGTAAGATATTCGCACGCGCGCATGTGCACACGCACGCACGCATGCACGCACGCACGCATGCACGCACGCACGCACGCACGCACGCACGCACGCACGCACGCACGCACGCACACACACACACACACACACACACGCCGGGCAGAAATACATCCACCCACTCACCCCATCTTTTATTTCCACGTATAGTTCCTCCACGTCCATCTATCTAACTAACTATCTCATTAACTCTCACACCTGGATGTGGGAGGCGTGCACTTTTCTCTTCCAGTGTCCACGTCTCCATGTCTCGGCACATCGTTAAGTCTTTATTAGCAGCTAGCTGCCCTTCCCAGTCCCACACCGTCCGCCAACACACGACTCTCGCTAAGTCAAAGTTTGCGGAGGACAAGCGATTAGTGGACAGGGGAAGGAGTAAAGGGAAGTGGTGTAAATGAACTTAGTACGGTATATTTACTCAAGTACTGATGTACAACTTCATGATACTTTTTACTTTACCTGGGTATTTCCATTTTTTACTCCACTACATCTCTGACACAAATGTTGTACTTTTTACTCCACTACATTGATTTGACAGCTTATATGTATAGTTACTTTGCAGTAACTTATTATTTTGTATGAATAAGTAATGAATTATTAATTCAAAATCGAGGGGGGGGGGGAATACCTGGAAATAGCAGATATATAGTGCAAGCTTACAACACGTTGCATTGTGACTCATTGCAGGCCTTTTTACTTGCAGGCATTTTTACATGTAGCAAAGTCATGTTTCTACTTTAACCACCTAAACCCTTGCGGGTGGGGAAGATTGTCGCAGAAAATGGCAGATCTACAAGCTCACAACAGATCGCAGCGCAACGCGCTGTGAGCTACTCGATCTGCTGTTTTCAGCAAAAACATTCCCCACAATAATAGTAAAAGACACCAGTATGGAGCCCTGAGGGACTCCGGTCAACCATATACTGTAGGGTTTAAGTGGTTACATTAAAAATATCACTGTTTCTTCCACCTGCGAGTACAGGAGGTGAGAGAGATGTGGAGAAGAGAGAACAAAGTTAAATGGAGAGAGACCGACGGGGTGTGAAAGAGGGAAAGAGAGCAATCCAAAAAGTGAAATGGAGAGAGAGAGAGAGAGAGAGAGAGAGAGAGAGAGAGAGAGAGAGAGAGAGAGAGAGAGAGAGAGGACCTGGAGGCAATCAGGTGAAAAAAAGACAATTCTGGCTCCATCCCAGACAGAGTGGTGGATAGTAGCAAAGTTTTACTTGCGTAATGTATTCAAGTATCTGTATAGTATTTTCAAAGACACATATGGTTGCCATCGAGCAAACACTTCTTATCTCTATATTCTAACTTGTGTTCGTAATTTAAAGGAGAATTTCATGCTAGAAGGCTTTCTTACCCCTTTAGTTGTTGTTAGGTCTGCACCAAAGTGGTCCAAGTGTTATTTTGTGCAAAAACGCAATATTGGCTATTTCCCCTACCCCACCATAAGCCCTCAATGGGGCGCTGCGTTTTAGTTCTAATTCACTTATTTCCATCGCTCAAAAATCAATCCTCTCTTCATTATTGTTAACAGTATGTGTAGCGTCACGCTTTACTCCATAGTAACGTCGTTGCTGTGCTCCAGCTGCAAAGCATGAAGTCTTGTCTTCGCGAGCTCCATGCATGGCGTATGGAGTAAAGTGTGACACTACACATACTGTTGACATTATGAAGAGAGGATTTATACAAAAAAATAAGTTTTTCGAGCAATGGAAATAAATGAATTAGCACTAAAACCCAGAGCCCCATTGAGGGCTTATGGTGGGGTAGGGGAAATAGCAAATAATGCGTTTTTGCACACAATAACACGTGGACCACTTTGGTGCGGACCTAACAACGACAACTAAAGGTAAGAAAGCCAAACATCCACATTCTATATTGCCGGCCCCTCAATAGAATGTGTATAACAGGATGTTGGCCCGTTTGGCCCGGCCTCAGCCCTCCACTTCCTGTGGTGTCCCTGTGTTTTCATTCCCCCTATCAACAGTCTATACACATTCTGAATGGCCTTGCTGACAGATTTGGTAGCGCAGCACAGAATCTGTTCTTGAGAGATTAACGTTTGCCTGTTATCTCTCCTAATGGTACCAACATCAATACAGAATGGAATTGTGGACAAAATCTTGTCCAACGACAACAAAATATTTTTTAGTTTTGGATCTGAGAGGCTAAATGTCATCAAATGGTGGTCCGTGGCTCAAATACCCTGCAATAAATAATGGGCCTTAATATGAAAAGGGTTGAAAACCACTGATCTAGAAGCTCACAACTCATGGAATCGCGAACATTTAGATCTGCTATTTTCACTATGATATATAGGCTATATATTTGTTAACATCTGATTTTCAGGAAAGTATCCAGTACTTTAACTCGGGTACAAATCGAGAGCAACTTTGTCACTCAGTGACAAGTAGTCGAGTAACATTTGACTAGACTTTGAAACTCAAGTACTGTGTGGGGCCTGATTACTTTTTGTCCACCGCTGAAAGAGAGCAATGGAAAAAGGGAAAGAAATAAAGAGGAGCCTGGAGGTAATCAGGTGGAAAAGTCAATCGTGTCTTCCCTCCTGCCTGCTCTTTGATGTTGTTCTGTTATATGACGGTCCGGGGTCAGCATGCTGCCGTCTGACACTTAAACACTATAACGACTACACACAGGCAGCTGTTTCTAATGGACCGTGACGTGCACTTCATCGCTGCATGGTGGGTGGGAACCTTGTATGTTTACCAGAAACTTTTACTTTTCGGAAAATGGAGAGTGGGCCGGGAAAATAACCTACTGTGTGCCGTTGGATCTAACGTAGTTTTTAGTCACAAGCTCTAAGCACTTTTCATCTGGTCGATATACAACCCACAGACACACTTAACCACATACTTTCACTTTCTCTTAAAACTTTTGAAGAAATATATACAAGATAGATAAAATATATACAGATATACAAGCTCCACGTTGCATCGCTACACGTTTATAGGCTTTTAGATTAGCTACTTTAGGTGTGGAGATACAAGTTTTCCGCCCGACAGCCACAACTTATTCTCTCTCTCTTTTTCTTTTGTAGAAAAAAAACCAAACATAAACACCCACTGGCTCTTTCCACCACCTCATCTCGAACCCAAGGTCGAACGGGGGAGCACGAGACTGACACTAATCCAAATTGGTTATTTGACGCGGAGCGATCATTTGTCTCGTAGATTGCGGCGGGTTTATCGTTTCTGGGCGGAGTGGAGGCCGGCCGTCGCCATTAGCAAGTGGACGATCGGTGTGAGAGAGCCTGGCGGTATAGACGGCCTGATTGGGGGCTACGGCCTTCGACGGCGGGGCTCCTATCAGTGTCACATCCTGTCTCACTAAGTGGATCAATAGACAGGGAACCAGCCAGGCTGCTCCTGTAGAGGTGTTAACACTAGTGTTAACTAGTGTTAACACCTCTGTTGATTTTGTTGACTAAAACTATGACGGAAAATGTCCGTCGACTGCCTTTTTACACTGAGGATAACTGATTAAAAACTAAATAAAAACTAAGCCATGATGACTAAAACTGTGACTAAATTTTGTCAACAAATAAAAACTAGACTGAAATGTTAGGGTGGGGCTAGTGGATTTTATGCTTGGTTGTATGCTGAAAGTGTAAAATCAGCCATTACGACGCCCTCAAGGCCTGCCAAAACACATTTTAGTCAACAAAACTCAACTAAACAGTCGACTAAAATCTTATATCAATCGACTAAAAGTAGACTAACACTACTCAACCTCTTCGATGAGGCTTTTGACCGTCTCCGGGCCCTCTGTCATTAACTGCATCTGAAACACTCGTCCATGCTTTCGTCACATCCCGCCTCGCCTATTGCAACAGTGTCCTCCATGATGGCACCACCTCAATAACCTCCAATATGTCCTGAACTCAGCTGCTCGCCTGCTCACCGGTAGGAAGTACCAGACCTGGGGCGATAGGGCTATTAAATTGCTTTTGCTGCCCCAACCCTGTGGAATACACTGCCCGATACTTTCAGGCCCCCACCCTACAAACCTTCAAAAGTCAAAACCGCTCTCAAAACCCACAATATGGCTTTCCCCAGGAAACTACACCTCCCTGTCTCACCATTCCACAACAGTTTGTATTGATTTGATTCCTTAGTCTTGCTTTCTTAGTGTTATATCTGGGTCTTGCAGGGTTAATAAAGTAGATTTTCTTTTGTAAAGTGTCCATGTAAAGCGTGGTACTTAACTCTAACCCTAACCATAACCTCAGTCTTAACTGGCCACGCAAGTAAAATAAATTAATTTGTTGTATAGCGCAGTTTGACGTTGGTTTCACTTCGGCGGTAGTATTTATTTTCACTTCCGTGTTTCTAGTCTCCTATTCGCGGTAGGCAGTACAGTATGTATAGGAAATGTCCATATTGCTCCATTGCATGGTCTGATCATACTGTGATAATCGGTTGATAACATCTGAAGCGGATGACAGGTTAGGGTTTAGGCATATAACCACGCGAAACACCCCCGCAGTCAAGTCCATCAATGGCTTCAGAGCCACCCCGCCGTGGGCCAGGAGCCCAGCGGACACGAGGGCACCAGATCAAAGACAGGCCAGTGACAACAACAAAGACATGCTATCACATTCGTGTTACATATGCCACACACGCACACTCCACAACAGAGACACCATCGCTAACCTCAAGAGGGGGAAATATTGGATCACAAGCAATGACATCTCCCCCCTCTCTCTCATACACACATAAAACACAGACATTTCTGTCACCTCGTGCAGGCCAAGCGAGCAGTCCCTTGATACCGGGACATGCCGATCACAGTCAACAGTGCAGCCATCTGTGCGCGCCAAGCTAACTTCACTCGTATTTATGCTAACATGTTAGCTATTATACTCCACGGCACACATCCTGAGTGTTAATTTAACCCTGATAAAGTGGCTTGTTGCTGTGTGTATTTGAGCATTGAGCAGCAGCTGTAGGATGTAAACAAGGGGAGAGAGACCATATTTGCAGAGTATATTATGCAGCTAGGCTAATTAACACAACACATGGCGAGGATATTGCTTTTTAAAAGCGGCCCAACAAAAGAACAATACATTTATATGTTGTTGCTGTCAGGCAGAAGCCTCTTATATCTCCATATTCTAACTTTTTCTTCTTTGTAACGCAGCTCGAAGCGACACATTTTGAGCTTGTGATCTGCTACGTAGATCTGCTACTACTATTTCAACAGTTGTGGAGATGTGAGATTTCCACCCGACAGAGACGATACAAGATACACAGAGGAGATCTGCCAGGTGTTGCTACTGAACTTTTAATATTTTTTGCGGGTTTCATCTATTCTGATTACAATAAAACTAAGTCCTGGCTCTTGTACTTAAATTGGAAATAAATACCCAATTCAGATGAGAACTGTATCGTTTTTGAAGCTTCTGTAGAACATCTTCCCATTGCAGACAGACAGTACTTCAAAGGCTTGCAAGCTCAGATAATGAAAGACTAGACTACCACTAGAGTAGATTCCCATGAGTGGAGGACAGAGTAAGAATATTAACCACTTTTACCCTGTCATTATAGGCAAGCATTATTAATTATTTCCCCAAAAAACTTAAAAGTTTAAAAACAAAAATCAATATGTTCAAAAATAGAACAATTGCGAAAATATACCTATTTTTGCTATTTGGCTTACAGCCAATGAAGCATATCGGGCTTACAGGGTTACTTGTGAATACTGTGATATGCCATTGGTGTAGTACAGTCTAAAAGTTTGACCACTTATTAAAAGGTCAAACACCTTATTTCCTCCTACACGCACACGCACACATGCACGCGCACGCACGCACACACGCACACGCACGCGCACACACACACACACACACACACACACACACACACACACACACACACACACACACACACACACACACACTACTTTGGCAGTATGAGAAAATGTAGTTGGCACTACGAAAAACGACATTGACGCAATGAAAAATGACATTGGCACTATTAAGATGATAAACCCCAACCCCCAGTGCACACATTTGCAGTGGTTTTGGTGCAGTGACTCACAGACACAAGGCTGTGAACACACACAGTGAAGGTAATCACAAAGTGGATTGAAGAATAAAGGACGGTGTCTGTGTACGTGGTGGATAAACCAGTCAGTCGCCAAGAGGCAGCACAGCAGTTACAGATACAGAGTAAAATAGTACGATACAGCTAAGAGTAGCTACACAATAGTTGGGAGTCAAACAAGAAGAAGGAACAACATCAGCCAAACACAATCAGCAATGAACGACGGCACACAACTGGTCTGCTGTACACGTGATACAATATCCTGCACTATTCAGACGCCAATAAACACACAATCACAGAGCTGTTGTACGGCATCAACAAGAATACACTGATATCAACACAGGAAGTATTAAAGGAACCAAATGGACCCTTAAAGGTCTGTAACACTGCCTGTGCATACATTGGTTTCTTGCGTAGACTCTCAGAGTTGTGTGTATGGGGGTCCGTGGCCTAATGCAGGGGTCCTTCAAAAGGGAAAAAAAACATTTAAGAACCATTATCGTCTATGTCGGGTGGAAACCTCAAAAGTGGCATGCAGATCGACAAGCTGGAAACGCGTTGCAAATGCATAGACATCTGCTACTGTACTTTTGATGCAAATGTGTGTGACGCTATACTGTGATCGCAAAAAAACATAAAAGGTAGAAAATATGTAGATAAGAGGTTTCTGCCCCGACAGCAACAATATGGAGGAAGGTAGAGTCAGACATGCATGGATGGAGTGGAGAGAGAGAGAGAGAGAGAGAGAGAGAGAGAGAGAGAGAGAGAGCACTGGTCCAAACTGTCACTGAACAGGAGGCGAGGGGGGCGACCCAGCATGGTGCTCTCTCTCTCTCTCTCTCTCTCTCACGCACGCACGCACGCACGCACGCACGCACGCACGCACGCACGCACGCACGCACGCACGCACGCACGCACGCACGCACGCACGTACACCACTGACCACGGCAAGCTTGGAGCGAGCCTCATCTCATCCATCCATATGTTGGTCAGTGCGCCGGTCGGACAGAATCAGTAGATTCTGCCAAAGAGCACCAGAGTAGCCAAGCTGCTGTGTGCGTGCGTACAGTATATGAATTTGGATTGCGTGTGTGTACATGTGCTTTAGACAGCTGAATGGTAGAGGCTTGTTAAGTATGTCAGTGAGGCTCCGCAACCAGCAGGGAAGGACAGCGGAGGGCATTCCCACCAGCCTCAAGGACAAACACTGCACGCACACACGCACGCACGCACGCACACATGCACACAAAATCTTTCAAATATATTGCTGCTGTCGGGCAGAACCCTCTTAATTTAACTTCTTGTGTTTACTTTTGTCATAAATGAATATTCTATGTTACACACACCACAGACTAGTAGAGACTACGCAGTGGTTCCCAAACTGTGGTGCACGCACCCCTTGTGGTGCGTGCACCACTTGTTTGCATATTATGCCAATATATAGCAAGTACTGTATATGCAGAATATAGCCTATGCTGCATATATTATGCCATATTGGTTCATATACAGTATGTGCACATATATGTGGATAAAAAGGAAATATATGTCTCTATATAACTTATATATACTGCAATTCATATTTCCATGTGGGGGGGGGGGGGGGGGGTGCGTCATCTACAGTAGGTCGGGAGGTAACAGGGGGTGCGTCAGCTACAGTAGGTCGGGAGGTAACAGGGGGTGCATGGCCAAAAAGGTTTGGGAACCGCTGCCTACAGCGTCACACAAAAACAGCAAAAGTGGCAGATCCACACGCTCAAGATTGTAGATCTGCCAATTTTGCAGTTTCTGAATTTGAGTTTTGGACATATGGGGGTTTCCACCTGACAGAGATAAAATATGCAAGACATACATGAAAGAATATGTGTGGAGGTAATAAGGAGGTAATAAGTGGGCCTATAGTGGTAGTGGGCACTAAAGTGTACTGTATGCATGGCACCACCACTGATCGGCAAGGAAGGTTCTCCAGATTACCTTCAGACAGACAGACAGACAGACAGACAGACAGACAGACAGACAGACAGACAGACAGACAGACAGACAGACAGACAGACAGACAGACAGACAGACAGACAGACAGACAGACCCTAGAGATGCTTAGTCTCCTGAAGAACCATGCCATAAAAAAAGCATTTGTTTACTGTCTGAGCTGCAAAGAATACAATGCAAAAACATTACTTTTGTATTAGATTTTATACGCGCACGCACAAACACACACGCACGCACCACACACAGACACTCACCACACCCACAGAGAGACAACCACTACACACACACACACACACACAGACCACACACACAGCCGTGGTCAGACTGGGAGCAGCAGGGTTTTCTGATAATCACTGTATCAGTCATCCTCTCTGAAGTGGAGGTAAATTCCCCACACGGGGGACCGTGATCAATGCCAGAGACATGGAAATCCATTTGGACAACATGGAGCTCTGCTTAGCTGGCTGCTCCTCATTCTCTCATCTTCTCTCTCTCTCTCTCTCTCTCTCTCTCTCTCTCTCTCTCTCTCTCTCTCTCTCTCTCTCTCTCTCTCTCTCTCTCTCTCTCTCTCTCTCTCCAAAAGTATTGGCATCAAAATGTATTATGTGGCATAAGAATATTTAGATAATAGCAGATCTACAAGCTCACAATGCGACGCATTGTGAGCTTGTAGATCAGCTATTTTCAAATGGCCGAACTGTATATGGCTGAAGTGCTTAATGTATGTTTTGCAATAATATTCAAAGTAACTAGTAACTAAAGTTTTCAAATAAATGTACAGGTACTGGAGTAAAAGTTCAATATTTCCCGCCAAGATTTATAGTGAAGTAGAAGTCAAAGTATTGGAAATTGGAAATACTCAAGTAAAGTACTGAAATGGATAGTTCAGATTTTTTTAACTTGCAACTGCAGTATTAATTGATTGCAGAGTCCTGTGGTGGGAGTTCTGCTCTGGTTTTGGTCAATATTAATAACACTTTAATCGCTCAGGGTTATTTAATCCATTACATTCATGCGCCCAGTCAATTTATAAACACGGACCCCTTTTCCGGACGGACCGGCGGAAGTGGTTGATGTGTGTGTAGCAGCTAACAATAGCCACACCACTCTAGAGTCGATCGACAACAACGGGAGACAAGAATAAATCTATCGAGACTAGCGACTGGACCGCGGAGCGCCGTCTAACACAGGATCTTTTTTCATAAAAAGACGGGATGATTTAGATCGCAAGTTATGAACGTTTTAAGATTTTCGTTTTCATCAGCTAAACAGGGGAGGGAGTTTTTCGATGACGTCTCACTCTTGCGCGTCACGAGGAGAGCCCTGCAGGTGCGCCTGGGCTATACAGCCATGCGATCTGTTCTCGTATCAATAAACTTCGTCTTTTGGACAATACTTCCTCCTGGGCGTCGGGCGTTACTAATAGAAAGGACAAAGAACTTCGTCCTGGGCGTTCAGGGTGTTAAGTAGTTCTGGTCATTTTGTGGGGGGCACTGGGGCCACGCAGTAAAAGTAAATTAATTCATAAAACTAACGTCATTTGTATTGTTGACCTATTTCTAAAATATTAGCGCAACTTTCGTTCAACTTTGAACCCTCTGGAACAATTTTTGGGCATAGTGATATGGACACAAAAAACATAGTTCCATGTGATAGAGGGGTAAAAAATGAACGAAAGTTGCACTAATATTTTAGAAATAGGTCAACAATACAAATTACGTTAGTTTTGTGGATTCATTTACTTTTGCCCCCCACAAAATGACCAGAACTACTTAATATTTCACCAAAACCAGAGCAGAACTCCCACCACAGGACTCGGGCAATCAATTAATACAGTTGCAACCACTATATTAATGGGAAGTATTTCATACAGCTTAAGTTAAAAAAATCTGAATTATCCCTTTAAGTAAATGTACTTAGTTACTTCCCACCATCTATCGTCTCTGTCGGGCGGAAACCTCATATGTCCGAAACTGTTAACTTTCCAGGATCCAAATAATGAAAACAGCAAAAGTGCAGGTCTACTATACTCTTGGATACTTGTGTGTGATGCTGTAGTATGATCAAGCATAGGGGACGTTAAGTTAACAAAGGAGGATTCTGCCCGACAGCGACTCTATCCTGTTGTCTATTCTCGGTCTATCCTTCCCAATCATCTGGGCGACACGTGCCGCCGCCGCGCCCGCTGACAGATCCATCAGCCTGTCCCTTTAGACGGGTTGGCGGGGCCACATCAGTCCAGGCCTAGCGGACTGATGTGTCCCTGGGCGACCTTGGTCTTGATGGAAGTCTAATGGAGGGGGGGGGGGGGGGGGGGGGGTGGTCTGCCACACCACGGGGTCGGAGGTCACAATCATGAACCCCTTATGAACCTCTGACCGACAGATAGCTGCATATGGGCTGTACACGGCGTATGCGTGCGTGCGTGCGTGCGTGCGTGCGTGCGTGCGTGCGTGCGTGCGTGCGTGCACACTACACTTGTACGTGTGTGCATGTGCGTGTGCGCACGTGTACTGTATGTGTACATGCATGCGTGTGTGTGCGCGTTCATGTGTGCGCCCCCGCGCATTCCAACCCACTATACGTTGAGTGATTTTATCAGTGACAGGCAGGCGAGCGTGGCTTTGTTGTCGCCGGCATCCGAAGCATGCTTATGGTTGGCAGCACGTCTGTTCAGCCTGTCAGTCGTTCTGCACCAGCAATCATTCACAAGCCGTGAGAGCTGAGGTGACCTTGGGGTGCAGGGGGGGGGGGGGGGGGTCTTAATGAATTGGTTTCCATCCAGCAGATAGACTGCAGATGTGAGTAATGATCACATCTATAGGTTATCCATATTAGATATGAGCCAGCACAGCATGGCAGAAATATTACGTCATATATGGCAGCCAAGTCTATGGGATTTTTAATGTTTGTTTAGAGCACTTTTATGACGTAAATTGTTTGCCAGTCAAGTCTATGGACTTTGAGGATATTACAATGTTTGTTTAGAGAACTTTATAGCCAATTAACCAAGACGATGGACTTTAATGTTTCTTTGGAGCACTTATGACGTAAATCGTTTGCCAGCCTAGTCTATGGACTTTCATGTTTGTTTAGGGCACCACTCACTTCACACAAGTGTGATTTTTACTTTACCAGTTACAGTTTTTCACGATTGTTAACACACAAAAATCGAAACTCGACACTTCATGTACCTAATCGCTCGACACAATTTGCACTACATCACACTCCCTTTTCTGCATTAGACACTGACTTTCCTTCTTTACACTCTGATATCAATTACACATTACCTTGTAGTCCAAACACTACACACAATGTTCAGTTGTTGCACACACTTCTCACATGAAATCTCAAAGCATCAACCTACAACACACAAGTAGTCAAATCTCTAAACATTCAGATCTGGTGAACAATTTGCATTCAGGACTGCAGCATAAAAGGGACTTGAGGGCCTCTGTTTTGTTTGGTGAACAATGGTGAACCTTGAAGAGATCGACAACCAGAGAAGGAGAGGGGTAAGAGTGAGAGGAGGATGAGGAGGAGGTAGAGGAGTAGGTGGACAGAGAGAAGGAGGAGGAGGGAGAGGAGGACAAGGAGGAGGCAGAGGAAGAGGAGGAAGAGGAGGAGGAAGAGGAGAAAGAAGAAGGAGAACAGTCATATCTAATGAGATTCGGGCAACTGTGGTTGACCATGTGCTCAATCATGGTTTGACCATGAGCCAGAGGGTCCAACCCAATCTCAGCCACTACACAGTTGCTGGCATCATTAGAACATTTTTCTGTTCTATTCCTTCCACCTTATTCTCCTTTCCTGAATCCTATTGAGGAGTTCTTTTCAGCTTGGAGGTATAAGGTATATGAACGGAACCAACAGAGTTCACTTTAATTGAGCAGGCTGGTTTACAATAGAAAAATAAAATAAAATAAAATAAATAAAACATTTTTTTCGGCTGCATATTTGTGTGCTGTTTTATGTTTGACTATGAAAAAGTAGGCCTACATGGAGTCATTTTACAAAAGGAGAAATAGCTCATTCTCCAGAGTCATTGTCATTCATGTGTGTTCCATTTCTATGATTGTGTTTTCAATTTTTCACTTCATTGTGCTGCAAATGCTTGGTAGTGTGTAGCCAATGCTTAGTTGTGTGTACTCGAATGAATGGTATGTGTGTGTCATTTGAAAATATGGTGTGTACCAAATGAAAACACGAGTTCCATTTTGGGAAGAGTTGATGATTTGATGGCAAAGAGTCATCATGGAAAAGGAGAGTCAGGGTTTAGCATTTTGTGTGTTAGGTTTTCAGTTTTGTGTGCAGTTTTGATAATGCCATTAGGTTGTGAAAAACGTGTGTTAACAATAATGAAAAACTGTAAACCCTGCATGGTTGTTATTGCGGGGGAAGCTTTAGCTGAAAATAGCAGATCGAAAAGCTTATATAAAGCGTCGCACTGCAACGCTTTGTAAGCTTGTGGCTCTGCTATTTTCTGTTAAGAGGAAAAGTCCCGTGTTTAAAAATGTACTTGAGTAAAAGTACAACCAAAGCCGCGATGGCCCGCGAGACAGATTGAGTATTTATTTATTTATTTTTTCAAGTGAGTCCTGTCAAATTAACCACTGATTTACAGACATCACACTGTCGATGTGTGTTAAAAGTCACCGGAGATTAACAAAAAAACACATGTTCAATAGATAAGAATAGAGAGAGGATATTAGCAGCAGAGGTGAGCAGACCATTAAGTAAGTACTAACTACTAATTAAGTAAGTAACTCTAACAACACCATGGATTCAATATAGAGCAGGTTTGTGTGTGTTTTGTTAATTAAGAGTTGCTATACGTAAAGAAGTACAGGGAGTGTAATTGGTAATTAGAGCAGTGATTCATGTGGTCAGGAGGTGACAGCGAGTGAACACATGTCCATACATTAACCTCTTCATTGACACATGAGTCTAGTCAATAGCCAGTCAGCGTAGAGATGCCAATGCCGACTGTTCAACTGAAGAAAAACACAAACAGCAAGCGACAAAACTTATTTGCAATGCTTAAAAATAGCCCCCCATAGCCTCACACTAAGTTGCACTTCACAACAAGGCCACTATTGTGCTATTATGGTATTGCGGAACTTCGGAAGACAACCATATCTCGCAACTCACATAACACCTGTTCTCTGTTTGGAACTTCACTCTACGCTTTAGCTCTGAAAAGAGGTTCCGTGTCAACATTTTAGTCTAGTTTTTATTTGTTGACAAAATTGTCAGTATATTTAGTTTTAGTTTTAGTCATCATAGCTTAGTTTCCATTTAGATTCCATTTAGTTTTCCATTTAGTCAGTGGAAAAAGGTGGTCGACGAACATTTTTCGTCTTAGTTTTAGTCGAAGAAATCAACACTGCTGTACAACTACAGACAAGAACGTTGCATGCACACTCGTACACAGAGATGCCTTGTATATACAGTAGTAGGATGTACAAAGACTATGAGTTAAGTTATACATGTTGATTGCACAAAAAGTACAGCAGGTCCCCTTATACCTGCCGTTGAGATACAATGCCTTAAGACATCTATAATTGTATCACTCAGAGAGAGATATTCTGATCATTATTAGTATAGTAGCCAATTATAACTGGAACAATGTACTCTGCATTTCTTGCCTTGATGGCAGTTTGGCTAAACAACATAATGCATTTAGTCTGTCGGTTGGAAGCTCATTATGTACAAAACTGTTACTTTTCAGGATCCAAATTCAAAAGCATCAAAAGTAGCAGATCTTTCGAGCTTGTATATAGATCTGCTACTTTTGATGCTTGTTAAGTTGTTTGTGACGCTATAGTATGATCAAGTAGGCGTTAATTTACGGAAAAGTCAAAAAACACAAAAAGTCTGCGCGACAACATTACTATTCTGTCACTGCCACCTCCTTGAAATGTTAATTGCTTCCCCATGTCCAAAGCTTTGTGGTGGGGATAAGAGGCAAGAGGCACTACTGTCGGTGGCAAGTCCCCTTGTACACTAGCCCCAATGTTGTGCCAATGGTGTCCAAAAGCCACTGTGGCCAGCAGCATGGAGACTTGGCAGTGTGTGTGTGTGTGTGTGTGTGTGTGTGTGTGTGTGTGTGTGTGTGTGTGTGTGTGTGTGTGTGTGTGTGTGTGTGTGTGTGTGTGTGTGTGTGTGTGTGTGTGTGTGTGTGTGCATGTGTGCGCGTAAGCCTATAGATAATGATTCACCCCATCTGTCAGATTATTTTCTTTGTCTCTATCAGGTGGAAACCTCATATGTCCAAAACCGTTACTGTGTGTGTGTGTGTGTGTGTGTGTGTGTGTGTGTGTGTGTGTGTGTGTGTGTGTGTGTGTGTGTGTGTGTGTGTGTGTGTGTGTGTACTATGAGTCACTAAGCAGTGTGTTTTTATGGCGTGGCTCAGCAGCAGGCTAGGCGTCTGCACAGTGGCGGCGCCAGGCAGCAGATATTTATTGTCAGTGATGAGAGGGGGAGGGGCTTGCCTGTTCATTGGAGGAGCTACAGAACTGTGAATACAGCCTACCACGCACGCACCCACGCACGCACGCACGCACGCACGCACGCACGCACGCATGCACCACGAACTGCCGGGCAGAAACCTCTCATCTCCATATTTCTTATTATAAATGAACACCATACAAGCATCGAAAGTAGCAGATCTACAAGATCTACAAACGCGGCAAGAAGAGAAGACCTTTCGAACTTGTGTATCTGCTACTTTTGCTATTTATTTTATTTGTATCCTGAAAAGTAACTGTTGTGGACATATGTCTGTGTCGTTTGTGCTACACATGGCTGATGGCATGTGTGTGTGCACACAACCACACACACACACACACACACACACACACACACACACACACACACACACACACACACACACACACACACACACACACACACACACACGTCAGTTGCATACTGTATCATGCACTGACTGCACTTACACAGCAGTTGTGTTGCTACTGTATGAGTCAGGTGACATCAGAGGGCAGATCCATGCATATGTCATGAGCCATGACAACATATCAAGCGTGGAGTTACACACGGCAGTACGGCTCTGTCACATACCGTCACATTTATTAAGGTCGCATCACACACACACACACACACACACACACACACACACACACACACACACACACACACACATACACACACACACGCAACGCAACGCAACAACAAAGGGCCTGACTGAGTACAATCACTCGCCCACTTGCCCTGTGACTTTTTCAGAAGTAGCAGATCCACAGGCTCAAAAGGCGACATGCCTTTCAAGCATGTGGATCTGCTGCTTTTGTTTTGATGATGATGATAGTTTATTTGGTCCTTTTCAGCACAATACATCACAATAAATAACAACAAATGTGCAGAAGAAAATAACGGACCAAAAGGGTGTAGGCTGAAGCTAGAAGCTGATTGTATACAGGAAAAAGATGACTAAATCAATCAGCAGTATTCGACAGAAGAGAAAATAGTAACAGAGGAAAACAGAAACCTCTGAAGGAAAATCAGGGTTTCATACCTTCGAGGGTTAGTATGGACCTGCGCAGTGTAGCAAAATGATAGTAATGCAACCTGTTTGACGCCATAGTGTGATCAAGCAGGGCGTTTGTATAGGAATAAACACAAAAATTTGAAATATAAAGATCAGAGGTTTCTGGAAGATACGACGTAAACCTAACGTGCGTGTGTGTGTGCGTGTGTGCGTGCACGTTGGTGCAGTGAACACATAAAGTAAAGATCCCGTTAAGGGAAATGGAGTTGCAGGTGATAAAGGAAGAGGAATAGTGATGTTCTTTAAGAGGAATAGTGATGTTCTTTCGCCTCACGAGGGAATCCAATTACTGGTCCTTTTCCTCCTATCCAAACAGGAAGGATGAAAGGAGCGCGCCGCGACGCACAAACCTCACTGTTTGCTTTTCATCTTTCCATCTTTCACCCTCCATCTTTGTTTCATCTAACCTTAAAGGAGACTTGCGTTGCTGTCGGGCCCGAAACTACATATCTCCATGTTTCAATTTTGTTCCCCTCCCCCCACCCGTAATTCAATGGCTTAATTCATGCTATAATAATAACCGCTCTATACTACAAGCTCACACGAGAGAGGTTGTAGATCTTCTATTTTCACTATTTTAAACTGTAAAACTGTTTTGGACATACAAGGTTTCCCCCACCACCCAACAACACGAGGTGGAACTGCAACGTGGCGCACATGCAGCACAGCAGGCCGTTTGATCGCTGACGTTACCGCGGTGTGGCGCGTTTCATCCTAAGTGGATCAGTCAGAATGGTATAGAGTAAAGGCCTCTGGTGCTTTAGGTCAACAGTTGTCATAGCTCTCTAGAAGAGCTACTCTTGTCACGACTCTTGTCGTGACAAACTCTTGTCGTGACAAATCATGACAATAAACACAATGTTTTGGGCCAAACAAAGAATTAGAAAGTATAGAAAAAAACGGCTGGTTACAACACTTTTTTGTTGTTTTTCTTCTTTGTAATTATTTGTTTGGTCCAAAATATTGTGTTTGTTGTCATGATTTGTCACGACTCGAGTTGGCTTCGTACGACGCTTAAAAGGTCTTTAAATAAATACTTTTGGAAAAATGCATTGGGATTAATTTCCTGGGCCTGGCGTCGTCATGAAAGGGGGCTCTATTAAGTAAAAAGTAGCAACACCACTATATAAACGGCCCGTATTCAATGTTACTTGGGTAGATGTACAGTAGGCTACATAAGGATTGCCATCACAGTATAGAGATACTATACTATAAGACGCGCAAACGCAGCTCGTAAATTGCAATAACAACAATTAGAATAAATTAAGTACTTTTTTAAGGTTTTTTTTTAGATCTATTTTTTTATTTTTTTTAAGGTTTTTTTTTAAGATTTTTTAAGTTAAGTTTTTTTAAGTTAAGTTTTTTTTAAGTTATTTGTTTGTGTGTGTGTGTGTGTGTGTTTTGTGTGTGATACAGCTGCGCCCTCTGGTGGCGGGCCGGTGGTGTTACAGCGTGACACAGAGACAGACAGACAGTTTAGGCCATCTTCTATAGTTAGTGCTCACTGCGTTCGCAGTAAAAGTTAAAGAAAAAATCTGTGAAACTTATTTAGCCAGAGACAGAGAGAGAGAGACAGCCAGAGACAGAGAGAGAGACAGCCAGAGACAGAAAGAGAGACAGCCAGAGACAGAGAGAGAGACAGCCAGAGACAGAGAGAGAGACAGCCAGAGACAGAAAGAGACAGCCAGAGACAGAGAGAGAGAGAGACAGCTAGAGACATAGAGAGAGAGACAGCCAGAAACAGAGAGACAGAGACAGCCAGAGACAGAAAGAGAGACGCCAGAAACAAAGAGAGAGAGAGACGTGCAGTGTGTCAGAAGCACTGTACTGCTAAGCTGCAGCTTGTGCGTGCACGTGTTGGTGCACGATGGCGTACAGAGCTGACACAGGAGCACAACATATGAAAGACATTCATTCTACTGTGGTGTCAGGGCTTTATGCTCTGGTGAGGAGACCAGGCGTTCACACCTCTCCACACACACACACACACACACACACACACACACACACACACACACACACACACACACACACACACACACACACACACACACACACACACACACACACACACACACACACACACACACACACACACACACACACACACACAGCCGTGCTGCAATTTATTTGTTATTTATTGTGATGTATTGTGCTGAAAAGGACCAAATAAACTATCATCATCATAAAAACAAAAGCAGCAGATCCACATGCTTGAAAGGCATGTCGCCTTTTGAGCCTGTGGATCTGCTACTTTTGAAAAAGTCACAGGGCAAGTGGGCGAGTGATTGTACTCAGTCAGGCCCTTTGTTGTCGTGTGTGTGTGTGTGTGTGTGTGTGTGTGTGTGTGTGTGTGTGTGTGTGTGTGTGTGTGTGTGTGTGTGTGTGTGTGTGTGTGTGTGATGCGACCTTAATAAATGTGACGGTATGTGACAGAGCCGTGCTGCCGTGTGTAACTCCGCGCTTGATATGTTGTCACGGCTCATGACTGTATATGCATGGATCTGCCCTCTGATGTCACCTGACTCATACAGTAGCAACACAACTGCTGTGTAAGTGCAGTCAGAGCATGATACAGTATGCAACTGATGTGTGTGTGTGTGTGTGTGTGTGTGCGTGCGTGCGTGCGTGCGTGCGTGCGTGCGTGCGTGCGTGCGTGCGTGCGTGCGTGCGTGCGTGCGTGCGCGTGCACACACACACACCTCATATGTCCAAAACTGTTACTTTTCAGGATTCAAATTCAAAAGTAGCCTATAGCAAAAGAGCAAAGCTCAAAACGTGTCGCTTTGCACCACGTTTCGAACTTGTGGATCTGCTACTTTTTAATTTACAAAAGAACATGCACAAAAAACTTCTGCACGACAGCAATGATATCCAACACACCAGTGCGCACGCACGCACGCACGCACGCATGCACGCACGCACGCACGCACACACGCA
>NC_136810.1:28731591-28744091 GCF_951216825.1 Electrona antarctica
TGTCAAGGAGCCCCATGTATTTGGCCGCCGACCCCCATTTGAAAATATGTTGTTCCAGATTAGAACAACATAGTTGTAGTTTGAGTAACCTATACTTTTCCCCCCAGTGCGTTTCAGTGTGTGGTTGTTGGAGCTAGCCGCCGTCGGCTAGCTGAGCATGAGCTTCATGGGTATCTTTAGCACGGTTGCTGTGCAGTAGCTGTTGCCAGATATTGCGATAGAAAGAAGCAACCCGATCTATGAAAACAAGCCCCAAAGAACGGACTAGGCCACACTTTAAACCTACATACATCGGCTTCTTGACAATAGCTGAGCATGAGCTTCATGGGTATCTTTAGCACGGTTGCTGTGCAGTAGCTGTTGCCAGATATTACGATAGAAAGTCGCCGGGTCCCATAGACAAATAATGCACTTCCGGAAAATTTGTCTGGCTGTCGCCCGCTGTTAAAACGTACTGTAAGCATCTACACTTCAGAAAACTAAAACACAACACACAACTACCAATATTTACAAGCGGATAAGCAGACATGGCAACACTGGCAGTGCACTCTATGCGGCTGACGCCTGCTCTGTTTTCCCCCCTGAGCCAGTTAGTTGGTGGCTGATACTTCTGCTGCTGCTGCTGGGATAAAGACAACTAATTAACCAGAGTGGCTCTGTCTCTATAGCTCCTCCTGAAGCAGCATACAACTTCAAAGTTACCCCTCCCCCCTGGCCCGGAGAGAGACGCTACGGAAACAAGTAGTTGGGATGGATGGTGGGGAGGCAGGATGCAAGGAGATAGCATGGGAGGAGAGGAAGGAATGGTGTTGTTGTGTAATAAAGACACACACACACACACACACACACACACACACACACACACACACACACACACACACATGCTATAGTGTCTTTTTTGGGGGGGGGGGGGGAGATGGGGGGGGGGGGGGGGGGGGGTTCTGTGGTTTTGCTAGAAGATTAGCCGAGTCTGTTATTGATGTCAGTCATAACATTGCAAGACTGCAGAGCTGATTGTTTCGGGAGGGATAGGCACGGATGGATGGAGAGATGGAGAGAGAGAGAGAGAGAGAGAGAGAGAGAGAGAGAGAGAGAGAAGAGAGAGAGAGAGAAGAGAGAGAGAGAGAGAGAGAGAGAGAAGAGAGAGAGAGAGAGAGAGAGAGAGAGAAGAGAGAGAGAGAGAGAGAGAGAGAGAGAGAGAGAGAGAGAGAGAGAGAGAGAGAGAGAGAGTTGGGAGATGGAGGATTCTGCAGAGACTGAAATAATTGCCCCCTGAAGCGAATAATTGCAGAGCGAGGTGAAGACTTGAAGCCCAGAACGAGACGTGGCCACAACCCAGGTAGACACACAGCCGCGTTACCCACAATGACGCTGCTTTTAAGGGGAATGGGGGGTGTTAAGTAAGGGATAATATCTGGCTTGGTGGTCATTGTCGAGAGATAATTCACATTGTCCGTCATTGTCGGGAAAATATGTCCGCGGATATTCCGCTCAAGAAAGTAGTTCCTTCTGGGCCACATTAGTGGATTAAGTGAAAGCTGGCTAACTGCTGCCAGCGAGCAACATTAACCTAGTTAGTGTTCGTATTAAAGTTACACTGAAGATTTCCATTGAAAGTACAGTTCGACAATGTGAATGGGACTTCTTTAGGGATATTTAAATTGACGTCATTCATCATAATCTCTGGTTCATGCCGCGGCGTTGCAGTTGACATACCTAAGAAACACAATGACTAAAATTAGGCAACTGCAGCCTGCAGGTAATATTAGGATGCTTATTGCGTCCTGATGACATGATAGGCTGAGGCTACTATTACTCTAGGACCTGGCTAAGATATGTACTGTATGCGCTTCATTTAGCGGAGAATATTTCAACTGAGCCATGTTCGAAGTAGCTGTCTGGTGTGGTCATTTCCGGGTATTTCGCCCCGGATAGAGAATTCTTCACGGTTCCTAAGTTGTTCGCAGCGGTCATATTAGTCAAGAACAGTTGAGATATTCTCCGCTAAATGAAGCGCATACATATCTTAGCCAGGTCCTAGAGTATATGAGAGACACTCACCCGATGTGATGTTTCCTGGATTGGAGGACAGAATCTTGCTCCACCTTTCCCTGTCTGTTGTGGTTGGAGCCCAGTATCTTTGCAAATTTCCCTCACATCTGTGGCCAGTCACAGACATTATCTGCCTGCTCTCCAGGCCAGCATGAAAGAGAAGTTGCACAGCTGTGCTCCTCAAGCTATGATTCGTATACCTTCTTGAAAGTCCGACTGCTTTGCTGATTTCGGGTAACACATGCCCAAGGAAATTGTGTCCCATGGGCTCACGAGAATACCACACTGCTTGACTGTTCAGTAGCTGTTGGTCTTTTTTTTAGTGGGTGCAGGTAGAAAGCTTTAGCATCAAGAGGACAAAGTGATAAATACTTTGTAAAACTTGCAACGGGGCAGTTAGGATTATCAGCCTCTGCAAAGATACATCCCCTGTAATTTTCTTTACATGGATCTCTGGCATCTTTGTGGTTCTCAGCATTGTGAGTGATAGAAATATACTCATTGCCATTCTCATCGTGGTTCAGAATAAAGGAGTCTCTTGTTCAAGTGTCTATTTCCCTCTCTTCCTCGCCTTGCCAGATGTAGTTGGACATCAAACCATACTTTACAGGCCAGTCCGCTTGCTGTGTTGGGAGACAGCACCTCTGAGGCCAGTCCGCTTGC
Source organism: Electrona antarctica (assembly GCF_951216825.1). Lineage (NCBI taxonomy): Eukaryota > Metazoa > Chordata > Actinopteri > Myctophiformes > Myctophidae > Electrona > Electrona antarctica. The sequence goes on from NC_136810.1 coordinate 28,734,307, forward strand.
TGTGTTGGGAGACAGCACCTCTGAGGCCAGTCCGCTTGCTGTGTTGGGAAACAGCACCTCTGAGGCCAGTCCGCTTGCTGTGTTGGGAGACAGCACCTCTGAGGCCAGTCCGCTTGCTGTGTTGGGAGACAGCACCTCTGAGGCCAGTCCGCTTGCTGTGTTGGGAGACAGCACCTCTGAGGCCAGTCCGCTTGCTGTGTTGGGAGACAGCACCTCTGAGGCCAGTCCGCTTGCTGTGTTGGGAGACAGCACCTCTGAGGCCAGTCCGCTTGCTGTGTTGGGAGACAGCACCTCTGAGGCCAGTCCGCTTGCTGTGTTGGGAGACAGCACCTTTACAGGCCAGCCTGCTTGCTGTGTTGGGAGACAGCACCTCTGAGGCCAGTCTGCTTGCTGTGTTGGGAGACAGCACCTCTGAGGCCAGGCCGCTTGCTGTGTTGGGAGACAGCACCTCTGAGGCCAGTCCGCTTGCTGTGTTGGGAGACAGCACCTCTGAGGCCAGTCTGCTTGCTGTGTTGGGAGACAGCACCTCTGAGGCCAGTCTGCTTGCTGTGTTGGGAGACAGCACCTCTACAGGCCAGTCTGCTTGCTGTGTTGGGAGACAGCACCTCTGAGGCCAGTCCGCTTGCTGTGTTGGGAGACATCACCTCTGTGTTGGGAGACAGCACCTCTGAGGCCAGTCCGCTTGCTGTGTTGGGAGACATCACCTCTGTGTAGGGAGACAGCACCTCTACAGGCCAGTCCGCTTGCTGTGTTGGGAGACAGCACCTCTGAGGCCAGTCTGCTTGCTGTGTTGGGAGACAGCACCTCTGAGGCCAGTCCGCTTGCTGTGTTGGGAGACAGCACCTCTGAGGCCAGTCTGCTTGCTGTGTTGGGAGACAGCACCTCTGAGGCCAGTCCGCTTGCTGTGTTGGGAGACAGCACCTCTACAGGCCAGTCCTCTTGCTGTGTTGGGAGACAGCACCTCTGAGTGCCTGATAAGCTGCACATACTGTAGGGGGTGGTGTCGGCTGACATCTTGACCCATTTTGCGAATTGTTTTAATGACAGATGAAAACACTCCGTTGCTGGATTTGAAGGCAACACAATTCATTATGTCAAGCTTTGAGAAGTGGCGACATATCCCAGCCCTAAGTGCAATGTAACTGGCAATTGAGTAGGAATTTCCATTGGTATTTTGTACAGATGCATAAAACGAACGCAGCACGTGATTCAGGGGTTTCAGCTCCGTATGTGTCAAAGTCTGTTGACATCTTCTTTTCAACGAACCAGTCTCTTAAAACCTTCATTGCCCATTCCGTGTATATACTCCTATGTAAACATACGAAAGGGGCATTTACTGTATGCTCCCCGCTGCATGCACACATGAGTAATGGTGTACTCACGCGGTAAACGTTGTGGTGTAACAGTATCCTTCCAGGAGCCACGAGAGAGAGAGAGAGATAAGTGTGTGTCATGGTTATGGATGAATGTTTGATGTCAAGAGTGCTGGTGTTTGTATTCCAAGCCTTCAATTCAACAGCACGAGAGAGAGAGAGAGTTACAGTACGTTTTAACAAACGCATCTTCCGGAAGTGCCTTATTTGTCTATGGGACCCGGCGACTACCGGCGATAGCAGGCAAACAGGCGATGGTCGAAAAGTGGGCGGAGGAACCCGATAACGGGTGGTTGGGCGATGTGTCGGCCAATGCGCCCGCTGTTAAAACGCACTGAGAGGGAGAGAGAGAGAGAGAGAGAGAGAGATAGAGAGAGAGAGAGAGAGAGAGAGAGAGAGAGAGAGAGAGAGAGAGAGAGAGAGAGAGAGGAGGGGTGGGGGGGGGGAGAAGCCTCATGCGCTATAAGATATAGCAGCGGTTCTTAAAGTGGGGTCTGGGGATCCCCAGGGGTTCCAAGGGGTCCATGACTAAAGGTCTGTACACACTAGAAGCGTTTATTTTGTGCTATTAAAAGGACACAAAGGAGACTCTTTTTGTCTCCATAGGGAACCACTGCTGGTCATCAAATTATTGGCTTATTGGCTTAGACAAAGACAAAAAGATATCAATGAATTCAAGTCTGAATTGAATTCATTTTGGGGATGCATTTTGGGGTTCCCTTTAAAAGACCACTTCACTCATTTTCAACCTATTTTCATATAATGAATTGGTCATCACTAATGGTCATAATAATATGGTAACCATGCAGGACCATTTTTGTCTACCCAATCTGTCTCATAGGAGGGCTGTGGACAGTTCCAAAAGCCCACCTACAGTACCAGTGACATTATCCGTAGGCGGGTTTGGTCATTTTGAGGGAAAAAAAGTAATTTGATCTTGTGTGACGCGCTGTAAGCTTGTATATCTGCTATATATTTGAATAGCCCAAATACAATACGGTGGTTAAAATCTTTTGTAATGCTGTATTAAAAATTTTTGTTGGGGATCCCCGCCAAGGTCCCTTGGGGGTCCCCAGACCCCACTTTGAGAACCACTGGTAAATCTTGGATGAGTGAATCCTCTTGCTTATAGTATACTGCTATTGCACATACTCATGTATGTATACTCATGGAAAACTAAATAATTATGTTGCATTAGTAATTTGTATGGGTCACAGCAGACATTCATGCATTGTATACAGATTGTATTTATCAGTTGACAATTAATTAACTAACGAGTTTTGAATCATTTTCATGAAACATTTTAAAAATGAGTATTTCTCAATTTATTTCTGCATTTGTAAAAAATGAAAAAAAGAGCATCCCTAATAATACCTGCTATATTCCTGTGTAGTTGCATGGACAAAGTCACAGCAACGCACATACATCCACATGGACGCACACACATGGACACACACACACACACACACACATGCACAGGAGGGAGCGACGACACAGAGACGAACCGATTCAGTCATTAGAAACGCGCTGCATCAGCAGAAACCTGCGTCCTGCCAGAGCACCATGAATGTTACGCATCTGTTGCTATATTTCACTTCTATAGAGGACAGTCAGCCACACGTTCATCTGTTGCTATATTTCACTTCTATAGAGGACAGTCAGCCACACGTTCATCTGTTGCTATATTTCACTTCTATAGAGGACAGTCAGCCACACGTTCATCTGTTGCTATATTTCACTTCTATAGAGGACAGTCAGCCACACGTTCATCTGTTGCTATATTTCACTTCTATAGAGGACAGTCAGCCACACGTTCATCTGTTGCTATATTTCACTTCTATAGAGGACAGTCAGCCACACGTTCATCTGTTGCTATATTTCACTTCTATAGAGGACAGTCAGCCACACGTTCAGGTGTCCATTTGTAACTCCAAGTGTTAACCCCGTAAGGGTACGGACAACGGACGGTCACACCGAACTTTGCGGTGACACCTAAATCTGCCTATGGGGCGGATTCTGCCAGCGTAATGGAGCAGGTCGTTGCGAACGAGTTACGTTTATGCATTCTATAGCAGTGGTTCCCAAAGTGGGGTCCGGGGACCCCTAGGGGTCCTTGAGGGAGTTCCAGGGGGTCCCCAGCTGAATGATAGTTAGGAACCAAATGGACCCTTATGGGTCTGTAACTCTGAGAGTGTACAAATGGAACCAAATGGACCCGTCAGGGTCCATGGGGGTCTCTGGCATATATTTTTCAAATGGGGGTCCACGGGCTAATAAGTGTCAATTTGGGGGTGTCAATTTGGGTGTCAATAAGTGTCAATTTGGGGGTCCTTGACAAGAAAGTTTGGGAACCACTGTTCTATAACCTGCATCTATCTCTGGTCCATATATCGTGAATTATTTTACTTTTTGTCCAAAAAGCGTATTTTAGACATGAGTTGGGGGGCTCAGAGTGTTCCCAGTTCCCACTAAGGAAAGTAGGCTTTCAACTCCACAAAACCGTCTTTGTTTTGGTGATATTTTTAAGACGAGAGGCTGTGCAGCCTGTGAAGTGTGTGCAGAGGCTCAAAAATTCCCATAGGGTTAAGGAGAAGTCCTTCAAACGCTATGAACCAGAGTTAAGCCTGCAGCCATAGCGCATCTCGCTCTCTCTGCTGATTACTGATGGTCTGCAGCATTATTCAATTGACACGCACGCACGCACGCACGCACGCACGCACGCACGCACGCACGCACGCACGCACGCACGATGCCAAGGCTATAGGTGGGAACTGACCAACAGCAAAAAATAAAATAACATAGAGCTAAGATACCCCCATGGAAAGAGATGAAAATGAAGAAAAAAATAAACAGAAAAACAAACAAAAATAAAGATAACCCCAGAGGTCAGAGGTGAGTTTTACTTCTTCTGAACAGACACAGCTAAGATTCTCTTCTCCATGGTCACAGGCAGCTGGACCCAACTCGTAACCCACGCCTAGCAACAGCTGCGTTACCTCGACAATGATCACTCAAATTCAAAGACACACAAAACAAACCTCTGTAAATAATGACCTAATACCTGGCAGTTGAAGTGTTCATGTGGTGAGCCCAGTATAAATGACTGTCATTGTAATGCAAATGTAAGAGAGAGTACAGTAGCTCTATACTTACTGTAACTACTATATAATCAATGTTAACCACTTGGTAGCTAAACAGACAGTAAATACCTTGTACATCTGATTACATTTGGTAATGTTTGGTCACAGCTTGTTGAAATGCATTGCATTTGTATAGTACTTTAATATAGTCTCAAAAGTACATTATGATAGGTAGGAGATGTAGTCGACCGTTGAGTGTTTTCTTATTTTCTAATTTGGCCCCCTCTGTTTGGACATCCCTGCCTTACGGGGTCCCTGAATAATTGGCCCCCTCCTTTACATTGAGTTGTGAGCTTGTAGATCGGCTATTTTCACAGAACGCCCCCGAATAGGGACTCTGGGGTGTGTTTAAATCGGCGGTTCTCAAACTTTAAAGATGGAGTGCTGTGATTTTTGTATTTTCTTCAGTTTTTCATGTGTTAAATGAGGTGACGGTACTTCATTAGCTAGACCACTAGCACTAGGTGTGGTTGTTATGTGCAATGATGTCTTCCCAGGGTTTTTTCCTGGAGGCTGAAACCTTGACAGTCCAACAGGCAAACCAGGCATTCTCAATGAACTGGTGGGTGTGTCCACATAACAACTTTAAACAATACTGTACACTTATTTGAAAAAATAAATAAAATAAATAATAATCTTCTTCCTTATATAATAATAATACCTGATGATCATGTTTTAGGTTGGAAAAAAATCTCGGCACTCCATCTTTAAGGGTTCCTTGAGGGGGTCCCAAATGGACCCGTAACTCTGAGTCACGGAGGTTATTATTTAATACGTCTGAGAATCACTATGTGTCAGGATTCTGTGCATGGTAGCAGGTGAAAAAGCACACTCTCTTCCATGGTTGTACCTCGCTCTCTGTCACCTTTCACCACCGTCTGTAGCACAGCTACACAGCAGCTCTACTGTACAGCCACTGATACAACTGTCACCGCTGTGTCAAAACAAATAGCAGCTCTGGCGCTAAAAATATTCACACGTAATATGCTGCTCCTGCTCGCATCAGGCTGGCTGTTTAGCCGTATATGAGCTACTGTAGAGAGAGAGAGAGAGAGAGAGAGAGAGAGAGAGAGAGAGAGAGAGAGAGAGAGAGAGAAAGAGAGAAAGAGAGAAACTGACACCGCAGGAGGCCAATAAATACCAACTGTTTATCAAACGGGCTTCTCGGTCTGGATTCTAATAACATGTCTCCAGGAGTGATGCAGAATGCGTGCAGGCCACTTTTTCCATTTGCAGATAACCTGCACAAATTCACATGCTGCTGTTTCCCACTTTCCCTCATAACAAACAATTACCTCACAACAGGCTGTATTCTCTCATTGCCTGTTTACTCTCTCCTTAATTCTCTCTCTCGTCACTGTCGCCAGAAATAAGCACCCAGGTCTATAAAAACTAGCCTAAAAAGAAGCGACTAGGCAGTTTAAACCTACATTATGTGCATTGGCTATTTGAAAATAGCCGATCTCACAACGGGAGACATTTGCGACAAACATTTTCAGATGGTGTTCTGCAGAGAAATACATTAATTTGGGTGTCCTTGACACGTGTAGCAACTCATAATGTAATTACTGCTCATAATGTAATAAGGGCTCTGAGCAGTTATTACATTATGAGTTGCTACAACACGCAAGTATTTGAGAACTGGTTTAAACAATAATTACAAAATGTGGAAGAATGCCCAAATAATTTCACTTTTAAAACAAACATGCAACTATAAAATAATTATAAGAAACGGAAAAACAAGCCCAAAGTCGCTTAAAGCAGACATGGCAACACTGTCTCTCGTACCGCACAGGGTACTCCCACACAGTATAGAGTCACGAAGATGCATTCGTCAAATGTTTTGAATACAAGCCTTTCACTTAAATGTAACATAATATTTTGGTATTTTGGTATTGCTACGTTTATTTAAAGGAGAGAAAACAGTGTACTTCTTCCACTACACAGACGTGAGGGCCAATTACAGCCAAGCCTCCACAAGCACTCTTGAGCCAGCACTAAATAAGGCATGCAGCCCACGAGGGGCGTTGGGACTTTCATTTCAAAACATATTTTTCTCCTCCCTACTGTTTTCCTGACCTAAAAAAAAAAAGGAGTGTGTGGGGGTTAACGAATAACGGGAGACCTAATAAATAGCATTTTCTTTCCCCTCTAGAAGTTTCTGTATATAGCAGTGTGGGGGAGTTAGGATGATTTGAGCCTATTAAAGAGAGTCTCTACTTTAGGAGGTGCCTGGGCAGAACTGGAAGTATTACGAAGGACACCCGTCATGCCAGTAATGGAGCGTTTGTGCCGCTGTGGTCAGGAAAACGCCCTCGCTGCCACAAAACCACCGCAGAAGAAACCCAGAAACAACGTTTTCTCAGCTTAGAGCTATGAACAACAACCTTACCTTACGCTATTGTCAGTATAGGGTTGCCAACCGTTCCTTGACATACGTAAGTAAGTAAGTCAAAGTCAAAGTCATACGATTTGTCACACGCGTTACCGCAGTGAAATTTGTTCTCCGCATTTGACCCATCTCTTGGAGCAGTGAGCTGCAGCCAAGGAGCGGTGAGCTGCAGCCGTGCCGCGCTCGGGAATCATTTGATTAGTAGATTTGACCCCCCAATCCAACCCTTTGATGTTGAGTGCCAAGCAGGTAGGCATTGGGTCCCATTTTTACAGTCTTTGGTATGACCCGGCCGGGGATCGAACCCCGACCTCCCAGTTTCAGGGCGGACACTAACCACAAGGCCACTGTCTGGTGTAAGTAAGTAAGTAAGTAAGTAAGTAAGTAAGTAAGTAAGTAAGTAAGTAAGTAAGTACATTTTATTTATAAAGCACCTTTCAAAACAAAGTTATAAGGTGCTGAAGTGAGCACAGAACAAGCAATCAACAAGTTAAAACAAACAGGAAACAGCACAATAAAGTAAAAATACAATATAGAATTGAACGAAACCAAATTTGCTTACACAAATTGCATGTTTTTGGATTGCAACCAGATACAGAAATAGTTCACCACATGATACCGACTGCTATTCAATTACAGTATATCTTCTTACAGTATATGTCCAATAGCAAAAGCTGCAGATCTATAAGCTCAAAACACTGCACAAAGCTTGTGGATCTGCTACTTGTGATATGTTTGTGTATAGTATGATCAAGCAGGGTGTTAATTTACAAAAAACGCTTAAATATGGACATAAGAGGTTTATATCCGACAGCAACGATATACCCTATACGGTTGCTACAAGGATAACGACTGGATTCACATTAATACTGTCAAAAGTTCCAAATCCAACTCCACCACAATTCACAATATTGAACGTTTAGGCCGTCATCATCAGCTGCACACATCACTGTACCCACAGGCTACTTATATATAGGCTATACTGCCTATCAAGAGATTTAATTGGAAAGGGAAGAAGTCAACTCTAAAAATACACTCAGAGGAAAAGAGCGAAGAGAAGAGAAGACAGGCACGTCTAAAAGTGGAACCCATATAGACTGGTTGACTTACCTTCATTAGTACCGACTCACTGAGCTTCTCCCGGTTGACAATCTTTATGGCGACTTTCTGGCACGTGACACAGTGGATTCCCAGCTTGACCAGCCCTGCAACACACAGACACCATACAGTACAATTTGTTAGGACAAGTTGTGCTTCTCCAACTTGTGCCGAACACAATCATTGTGAAGCGCCTTGGATGAAGGTGCTATATAAATGCACCATACATTTACCAAGACAAAATGTTGTATACAGTAGATATCATATTACATGCTGGCCTTGACAGCCCATACATCCAAACAGAAAAGTCCTATCTGATTGCTTTAAACAACGTTCAACACTGTTAAACTCACTTCTCACTCACGCATGCCCTCTATTTTTTTAAATAAAAAATAGCCAATCTTATGAGCTTACAGTGTGAGGATGTGACAATGTTGTACAATGGTAGAGTACGATAACACAATATAACTTATTCAATTGGAGGGTGGTTGTATTTTGTTTCCCTTCTATTGAGATCATCATTATTGAGGTCATGTCAAAGGTCATGTCTCACATAGGATCTGGCATGAATTTTTACTTGATGGTTCAAGATTCAATTTATCCCCAGATAAGCAGGCAGGCTCTATTAGCTCAATGCTAAGAATATCAGCACTAGCGCAGGAAACGGGGTTCAAATCTGGGGTAGAAGAGGAAAGTTACAAAGTTTAATAATACATAAGTCAATAAAAAACTTTTTGTGTATATATTGCAATATTAATGCGTGCCTTGCGTGGTTGTCACAAAATCCCAAGGCACACCTGTACTGGACATGGCCAACGGAACACCAAGGCACACCTGTACTGGACATGGCCAACGGAACACCAAGGCACACCTGTACTGGACATGGCCAACGGAACACCAAGGCACACCTGTACTGGACATGGCCAACGGAACACCAAGGCACACCTGTACTGGACATGGCCAACGGAACACCAAGGCACACCTGTACTGGACATGGCCAACGGAACACCAAGGCACACCTGTACTGGACATGGCCGACGGAACACCAAGGAACACCTGTACTGGACATGGCCAACGGAACACCAAGGCACACCTGTACTGGACATGGCCAACGGAACACAAAGGCACACCTGTACTGGACATGGCCAACGGAACACCAAGGCACACCTGTACTGGACATGGCCAACGGAACACCAAGGCACACCTGTACTGGACATGGCCAACGGAACACCAAGGCACACCTGTACTGGACATGGCCAACGGAACACCAAGGCACACCTGTACTGGACATGGCCAACGGAACACCAAGGCACACCTGTACTGGACATGGCCAACGGAACACCAAGGCACACCTGTACTGGACATGGCCAACGGAACACCAAAGTGCCTCGGCAGCAGTGGTGGAAAGTAAGTACATGTACTCAAGTAATTTTCGTACAACTTCTACTTCTACTCCACTATACTCTTGACAGAGGCAAATATTGCACTTTTTACTCCACTAATTATTACTACTACTAGTTACTAGTATACTTTTGATTTTGATTATTATTATAAAACATGTATTAACTACTTCAGCCCTATACATTTCAGCCATTTGAAAATTTAAAAAACAGATTTACAAGCTCACAATGTATCGCATCGCGACAATTGTGAGCTTTTATATCTGCTATTTTTAAAAGATTTGTATTATATTTGAATGATTAAATACATTTGAAAACGTGTGAGTATACTTTTGGTACTTTGTTGATGTCAATATGTTGAATTACTTGTAACAGTATTTCT
>NC_136810.1:28746591-28754091 GCF_951216825.1 Electrona antarctica
ACCATTTTCAGGGCAGCACGGTTCACCCCTTTCAAAAACCTGCCTTCTTGGAGGCTTTTCAGTTTTGCGCTCCTCTCCTCAATACCAATGCACTCCTTTCAACACTCCCAGACATTTTATCTAAATGGTTTTTGAAAATGTATTAAATTCTTAATTTTGTTATTTAATTTCTTTTTTTTTCCTTTTGGTGCAGGCGGATGGGATTCAGTGGGCCCTGAGGAGGCGAGATACGCAAGAGCAGAGAGAGATGATGTTCCGACACCACAGAAACACAGAGGACATCACATGAGACATGATGATGATGATGATGATGATGATGATGATGATGATGGGGAGGCGTGCTGAGAAGTCAGAGACCACGGCTGTAAATAGACTTTAGGCTAGAGTACTCGAAATTCGAGTACCAAAATTGCACAAGAGTGCATTATTCAAATGGCCCGGCATGCAGATAATTAAGCTATAATGAAGAGCGGGCCGCGGCTTTGGGGAGTGGAGGCGCTGCGATGTGGGAAGAGGAGAAAGAAAGACAAAATAGATGAGTTAGGAGGGGGGTAGTGTGTCTACAGAGAGAGGAGAACAATTAACGGTGAGACCAATAGAGAGCAGTGCTTCTCGAAATAGGATCAAGGAACCACCAGAGGTCCATGGGGGGGTTCCAGGGGGTCATCATTTTAACCACTTTGTTGGCTATTCAAAAAAAGCAGAAACACAAGCTCACAGCGTGTCACTTTGAGCCATGCTGCAAGCTTGTGCACAAGCTTGTACCCCATACAAGGGGGAAAACCGTGAAAGTGTTTGAAAAATGTTGAAACATTTTGCATTTGTAAACACAAATCTTCTCTTCTGGGGGGTCCCTGTAGATCGATCCGCAGCCAAGTACACAATCAATTTGGTGGTCCTCGACATGAAAAGCTTTGAGAACTACAGTACAGTACTGCAGCACTGAGAGGGATGTGACGTACGCTGAACCACGCTGGGAAGGATCAGAGAAGCCCCATTAGGTCTGTATGATGGGAACACTATGTTCACGTGGTTGCCAGGGAGACGGGCTGTAATCATGATAAATACATTATTAAAAGAGAAAATATTTGCCTGCCAACAACACAGGGAAAGTTAACATGGCTCTACGGATTCCAACACCTTTTGTCTTCTCACCAGCAGCTGAGAGAGACAGACAGACAGACAGACAGGCAGACAGACAGACAGGCAGACAGACAGGCAGGCAGGCAGGCAGGCAGGCAGGCAGGCAGGCAGGCAGGCAGGCAGGCAGACAGACAGACAGACAGACAGACAGACAGACAGACAGACAGACAGACAGACAGACAGACAGACAGACAGACAGACAGACAGACAGACAGACAGACAGAGCGAGATGGGCTCACAGACACAAACAGTCCCGTGGGTGATTCCTCGGCCTGCTGCGTGCCGCCGTCACGGCTGACAGGGAGAAAATGTTAACTGAACTCAACCTGAACTCAACCTGCGGCATATCTATCTGTCTATCTATCATATCTATCTGTCTATCTATCATATCTATCTGTCCCCACAGTAACATATCTATCTGTCCCCACAGTAACATTTCAAAAGTGTCACATTCAATAACAAGCAACGCGTGGCCATCAGAGCAGCGATATATCTTGTTTTACTCCCCAAACCACAACAACACAGCCTGGATGTCTCTTTTAAGAAATCACTTCTCTTCTCTCTCTTCCAGTCTCCTGGAACAACAGAGGGTGATAGCATGTCATCTGTCTGTGATTCTATCCACCAACAGGGCAACGTTTTCTGGGTCAAGGCCAGAAGTATTGGTTCTCAAAGGCGGGTTCCATGGGGTCTAGGGTTCCAGTAGGCCCTCAGTAGTTCCACGGGGTCTAGGGTTCCAGTAGGGTTCCACGGGGTCTAGGGTTCCAGTAGGCCCTCAGTAGTTCCACGGGGTCTAGGGTTCCAGTAGGGTTCCACGAGGTCTAGGGTTCCAGTAGGCCCTCAGTAGTTCCATGGGGTCTAGGGTTCCAGTAGGCCCTCAGTAGTTCCATGGGGTCTAGGGTTCCAGTAGGCCCTCAGTAGTTCCACGGGGTCTAGGGTTCCAGTAGGGTTCCATGGGGTCTAGGGTTCCAGTAGACCCTCAATAGTTCCATGGGGTCTAGGGTTCCAGTAGGCCCTCAGTAGTTCCACGGGGTCTAGGGTTCCAGTAGGCCCTCAGTAGTTCCACAGGGTCTAGGGTTCCAGTAGGCCCTCAGTAGTTCCACAGGGTCTAGGGTTCCAGTAGGCCCTCAGTAGTTCCACGGGGTCTAGGGTTCCAGTAGGCCCTCAGTAGTTCCACGGGGTCTAGGGTTCCAGTAGGCCCTCAGTAGTTCCATGGGGTCTAGGGTTCCAGTAGGCCCTCAGTAGTTCCATGGGGTCTAGGGTTCCAGTAGGCCAGGGTTCCCCAATTAATTTTCCTCGAGGGCCATATTTTGACTAGGGTACCAGGCTGGGGGCCGAGTCCGCACGCGTGAGGTCGAGGTCTTGCCCTGAAAATTCATTTTCAGGGCAGGACCCCATTTGAAAAGGATGCCCAGTTTGACATGCATAGGCTACTGACCCCCATTTAATGCCATTTATATCTGGGACCCCCGCCGCAAAAAAAAAAAAAAAAAAAAAAAAGTTTTTTCTTTCTTTTTTTTTTCTTTTTTAAATTCTTCCGCGGGCCGCCAGGGGGCGCTCCGCGGGCCGCAAATGGCCCGCGGGCCGCCTATTGGGGAACCCTGCAGTAGGCCCTCAGTAGTTCCACGGGGTCTAGGGTTCCAGTAGGCCCTCAGTAGTTCCACGGGGTCTAGGGTTCCAGTAGGCCCTCAGTAGTTCCATGGAGTCTAGGGTTCCAGTAGGCCCTCAGTAGTTCCACGGGGTCTAGGGTTCCAGTAGGCCCTCAGTAGTTCCACGGGGTCTAGGGTTCCAGTAGGCCCTCAGTAGTTCCATGGGGTCTAGGGTTCCAGTAGGCCCTCAGTAGTTCCATGGGGTCTAGGGTTCCAGTAGGGTTCCACGGGGTCTAGGGTTCCAGTAGGCCCTCAGTAGTTCCACGGGGTCTAGGGTTCCAGTAGGCCCTCAGTAGTTCCATGGGGTCTAGGGTTCCAGTAGGGTTCCATGGGGTCTAGGGTTCCAGTAGGCCCTCAGTAGTTCCACGGGGTCTAGGGTTCCAGTAGGCCCTCAGTAGTTCCACGGGGTCTAGGGTTCCAGTAGGGTTCCACAGGGTCTAGGGTTCCAGTAGGGTTCCACAGGGTCTAGGGTTCCAGTAGGCCCTCAGGGTCTAGGGTTCCAGTAGGCCCTCAGGGTCTAGGGTTCCAGGCCCTCAGCAAAAATGTGTTAAACCATTGAGACCTGAGCACAGATTCTACAAACGTCTTCTAAATCATGACAGTTTTCTGAAAAACTATATCAGTGGTTCTCAAACTATTTCATGTCAAGGACCCCAAAACTTATATATAATATTAGGCTATATAGTTTTTGGGGTCCTTGACAATAGTTTGAGACAACATATTTTCAGATCTGAAAATATGCCGAGAAGCAAAGATATGAGTTTTGATTAATTGATTGAATACTTTTTGCAGAAATGTAATCAGTACAGGGTAGGCCTACATTCAAACACACATCCAAAGGGATCATCGAAAAAAAGTCCATGCGGTCTTGTTTCCATTCAGGTCCAGGGTATTCAATTCATAATCATGACAAAAACAATCTAATCATCATAAAAGGTAAAAAAAAAAAAAAAAAAAGATATGTACAGTTTGGGGAACAAAGAAGGGGTTATAAGGAGGTGGGGGTAGTCACTAGACTAAAGGGGGCAATCATTTCCCTTTGGCATGCTGAAAGGTGGATTTTCAGGCCTGTTTTAAAGGATGCCAGGGATTTGGATTTGCATTCTTTGAGGGAGGGAGTCAGGGCATTCCACACTTGAGTAGAAGGAGAATTTACCCATGTTTGTTTTGAAAGTGGGTGATACCAGATCGTTGTTCTCGCTTCCTCTTGTATTGTGGCTGTGGGTGGCGCTAGCTTTTCTTAGGTAGTTTGTCAGGTAAAGCTGCATTTACAATTTTAAATGTCAGTCCCAATTACAATTGCTTAACTCTGTTTTCTACCCTGAGCCACCCTAGGCTATCAAAATGGTTTGCAAAAAGATGGGTCATGGGCCCCAGGTCGAGAAGATGTTTGAAAACCAAGAAGTGCAAGCATATAGTCAAAGGAGGGCTGAATTAGGGCTCCAGCTAGAGTCCTGTTATCCATGAGCCAAGTTTGGATTTTTGTGAGTTCAGTGCTGAGACGTCAACAAGGAACAATTTCCAGTTACAGGCAGCATTCATACGTTGGCTAATCAAAAATAGCCTACAAGCTCACAGCACGTCACTTTGTGCTGTCTTGTGAGATTTATATGGTTTTTATTTTATTTTATTTTATTTTATTTTATTTTATTTTATTTTATTTTATTTTATTTTATTTTATTTTATTTTATTTTATTTTATTTTATTTTATTTTATTTTATTTTATTTTATTTTATTTTATTTTATTTTATTTTATTTTATTTTATTTTATTTTATTTTATTTTATTTTATTAAAGAAACATGGTGGATGTGGGCTACACTGGCTCTGAACACAACTTCAAACGTGTGACTCAGGATCAGAAAACCACAGAGACACAGAGGATTACTGCAGCAGGTATAGGAATGTTGTGCTTGTGCATTGTGCGTGTGTGCGTGGTGCGTCCGTGCATGTGTGCGTTGTGCATGAGTGAGGGTCTATGGACTTAACTTTGTTCATTAGAATTGCTTCCAGCAATTTGTCCAAAAAGTATTGCACATTAAAAGAAGAGGAGATCTGATCTGATCTGGCTTTCCCTGTGGATCTCATCATACATCATGCTTTGCCCAAATATGGAGGGATGGCGGGACAGTGGAACTGAGATGATGAATTCACAAAAAGTGAAACATTTTCATCACCCCCCCAAAAACGATTCACGATTATGTGAAAAATATTCAAGGATCTACTTCCTCCTACTGGCAGCATAGACAAGAATTATGGTACTGATTGGACACATGCACGTGCGCACGCTGCTTGTGTGTGTGTGTGTCTTCTAGACAGCTCGCCTTCTAGGAGACACGCCATAAAAAGGGTTTTTGTATGTCCGGCACATTGTTTGCCTTGTCAGTGTGTGTGTGTTTGTGTGTGTGTGTGTGTGTGTGTGTGTGTGTGAGAGAGAGAGAGAGAGAGAGAGAAAGAGAGAGAGAGTCAATGCCTGAGCATAAAGTGTGTGTGTGCGCGTGTGTGCGCGTGTGCGTGCGTGCGTGTGTGCATGCGTGCAGTGATGAGTTTAAAAGGTGCAGGTGTTCTGTCTCTGGGGGACGGATGCTCTGCTCCCTTAACGAGTGTCAGAATGAGCTCATATATTAACTGATACACACACACACACACACACACACACACACACCCACACACGCAGACAATCAGCCTGTGTTGTTGCGTCTCAACCGTGTTTGCCACACCACTGAATCAGCAAGTGTATCGATCCTACTCCTATCCCTCCTCCCTAATCAATAGCTTCAAAAGCTCCTGCCTTCACAACAGTGTCGGAATAATGACACCATCCAGGGACTCCACCACAGAGAGGAGAGGAGAGGAGAGGAGAGGAGAGGAGAGGAGAGGAGAGGAGAGGAGAGGAGAAACATCGACTGACCCCGCGGCCTCCATTCCGGCTCGGTAGCTCCTCTACTTTCCATATACGCCTTTGTGATTAATGATCCGATGTGGAGGGAAAACGCAGATCGAGAACTTTGGGCAACGCCAGCGACAGAGTACAATGGCGTTTTCTTGTTCGTGTGTGCATGGGTTATGGGAATCCCCGTAGGGCTTAGACATATTGTTAATGAATAATACGTTTTGGGTTTTTTTTGTTTGTTTTTGCAAGGACGAGGTGAGTGAAAGCAGAGCTGATTGCCTTGACCGAGGCCCGTCATTCAAAAGAGAGTGACGAGAAACAGAGGCAAAACACGTTGGCTGATTGGGTCTGAGATCAGGAAGGAAGGAAGGAAGGAAGGAAGGAAGGAAGGAAGGAAGGAAGGAAGGAAGGAAGGAAGGAAAGAAAGAAAGAAAGAATCTCTAGACCAAAGAAAGAATTCACGTTCCTAACGCAACTTGATGACTTGTCTCCAATACGTACTTTCGTTTTTTTCCATCCAATTCAAAAAGGTCTTCAACTTGAGTTTCGTCATTTTGTCCCACACTGAGAGACTTGATGAGATCAATTGTTCAGAAACAAACGCCTCAAACCACTTCTGGCCCTTATCTGCAAACTGAAGAATGTAATTTTTTGCCCCATCTGACACAAGTGCTGATGACACCAGATTCTCCAATGGTGTCTTCTCTTGGAACCGATTGCCTCCACAGTGCAACTCAATCAATTTACGTTGCTTGAGAGCATTTTCTCTTTACCTCAATGCAATCTCAAATGCAATCTCAAAAGTAAAGTTCTCCTCCGAATAGGGATACTACAGTATATGGTTTAATGTAAAAAATTAAAAAAAAAATAAAAAAAGTTATCCCTATCCCACAAAGATTTGGTGGGCCCCTAAGGACCCATGAGCCCCCTGTGGAAGACCCCTGGTATTAGCTACTACTCATTTTTGTTATCAGAGCCAAGCTACAACTACTTTTATTCTTCAATTTTGATCTAATTTGACATTATTCTGGAGCAGGAGCAGAGCGAGGAATGTAATGAGAATTGAGATAAGCACAGGGATCAGTCCGGGGGGACCCAGGTGGGGAAACACCCCTTCCAAAAGTCAATAAAGGTTCTTCTGGACACTTTAAAAGTTTAAGAAATCAACTCAGAATGTTTTAAAACAAAAATACATCACATTTCTAATATTATGAAAATCGGACATTAACTGGCTGGCATTCTGGGAGGTCCCAAATAGATGACCCCCCCAGAAACAGGGTGGGGTCCGCAAAATTTGAACCCCATCATTTTCTCATAGTTTGGACTAACTAAAAAAAAAATATTTTGGCACAAACATCCTATGGGAGCTGTTTTTTTTACGCCTCGTACCACACTATTACAGTATGTGTTGTTGCTCTACAGCAGTTTAGACTCATACTGTACAAGACACTCTTACAAGAGTGTCATGCAGAATCGCAGATTGACATCCATTGGGACACAGGTTCCTTTTTTCCATTACCTAAAAAGTAACACGCGAGAGAGTGACAAAGAGATCGCTGAAGTAATAGTGGTGAACAATAGAAGCTTGACACTCTTGTTCATTTCGGCTAATTCCCATCGGGGTCGACACAGCAGATCATCGATTTCAACCTGCATGTCGTCTCTCACTGCATCCATAAAACCTCCTCTTTGGCCTTCCTCTTTCTCCTCTTGCCATTACCATTGCCATTACCATTTTCAGCATCTTTCTCCCAATGATTCCGTTTGCCCAACACATGCCCAAAGCATATCATCCGTTAGTAATCTCTCAAGCCAAA
>NC_136810.1:28761591-28779091 GCF_951216825.1 Electrona antarctica
ACTTCTAGGAAGAAGACTTCCGTTGCTGCCTCTCGTTGAAGGCATGAGGTTCCTCATTAAGTTGATGAGAGCCAGTGGAATCCTCATGTTCACAATGCCCCGGGCGAGAGATGAGAGCCAGTGGAATCCTCATGTTCACAATGCCCCGGGCGAGATGTCTCTACAGAGCCAGTGGAATCCTCATGTTCACAATGCCCCGGGCGAGATGTCTCTACAGACTGAGAGCCAGTGGAATCCTCATGTTCACAATGCCCCGGGCGAGATGTCTCTACAGAGCCAGTGGAATCCTCATGTTCACAATGCCCCGGGCGAGATGTCTCTACAGATTCACAGCCAGTGGAATCCTCATGTTCACAAGGCCCCTGAGAGCCAGTGGAATCCTCATGTTCACAACGCCCCTGAGAGCCAGTGGAATCCTCATGTTCACAAGGCCCCGAGCGAGATGTCTCTACAGATTCACAGCCAGTGGAATCCTCATGTTCACAAGGCCCCTGAGAGCCAGTGGAATCCTCATGTTCACAACGCCCCTGAGAGCCAGTGGAATCCTCATGTTCACAAGGCCCCGAGCGAGATGTCTCTACAGATTCACAGCCTTCCAGGATGCATGGAGGATAGGCGGGACGTGAGCGGAGGTCAGAGCGTAGAGCGCTGTCAGAGGAATGTTCTCCCCAAATCCCAACACTAGAACATTAACACAGAACGCAGCTTTATGGATGAAACCACAGCTTTAGAGGAGATCAGAGAGAGATGGAATGAGACAGAGAGAGATGGAATGAGACAGAGAGAGATGGAATGAGACAGAGAGAGAGATGGAGATAGTTTTATACGAATAAGAATGTTTTTATCTAAAGTCATTTTTTTTTCTATTTATGTGTTTATAAGCTACAGAAGACCACAGAATAGAAACAAAAACTAAAGATGTTGCACCTTTTAAAAACAAAACATGGCTCTCCAACATGGGGATGGGCATCGGGACACTGCGGTCAGGCTGAAGGAGTGACTGATAACTAACACATGGCAGAGTATGAAGAAACAGTGATATACTCTGTTCTCATAATTAGCATCCGGTCGTTGAGATGGACAGACGTGTTTCGTCTCGCTCCTGCGCCAAGTCACAGAATGTTGACAAAAAAGCGCATTTTCTCGCTCATTTTCTTTTCATACTCCTGTGGATTATGGATTTCTACTCCTACTCCAATTCACCCTGGTTCTACCATCACGTGGATATGAGGAGAATTGATTACGAGAACAACACCAGCGTAAACAACGAAGAACACAGCACGTTCTATCTCCTCGGCAACAACAACAATGGATCGACCGGTAAACATCTCGGACACGGCGCGGCTGGAATCCACGCACTGTTAACCCGAAATCCGGCCAAAAGAAACAAACCCCTACTTGGCAAGATCGACAGACGCCTGTTCTGTTGTATATTCTTGTTAATGGCAGGAGACATCCAACCCAATCCTGGTCCTGTAATCACTAGACTTCAGGCGAAGAAACAAACTTGCCTGATGATCACGGACGCAAGGACAACAAAGGAGACGGTCGCGGCCACACAGCCAACTCAAGATACGGGCACGGAGCCGCCTTGGGGATCCATCGCAAAGACAACGCATGAGACGGTCACGGCCACACAGCCAACTCAAGATACGGGCACGGAGCCGCCTTGGGGATCCATCGCAAGGACAACGCATGAGACGGTCACGGCCACACAGCCAACTCAAGGTACGGGCACGGAGCCGTCTTGGGGACCCAACGCAGATCTTACATCGACGGCAGTCGAGGCAAAAGACACGGACAACACCACCATCTACAGGCGTGAAGAGTCTCCACATCCAACCAAGGGGGACAACGAGGCTGGAGACGGACACCGTGATACTTTACCTGCTATTTCTGCTGTTTCTCCGGTCGACACCATGGCTCAATCGGCCCCACCAGAGCCCTCGGGACCCCATCCCCCACTCCCGCCACCCCACGACGACCCCCACGCACCCCCCACCCTCCCCCCACGGCAACCCGCGGCTTCTACAGACAACAATGGCCCTCCGCTCCCCTATTTCGCCATGGAGGAGATAAGCACCATAGTCAGAGCCAACGGACTTCATATCTTTCACCTGAATGTCAACAGCCTTGGACCCAAAATGGCTGAAATCAGGCATATGTTTCAATGCGGTAAGGCGAACATCATTAGCTTCTCTGAAACCAAACTTGATGAGTCAACCAAAGACCCAGAAGTTGAAATAGAGAACTATTCTTTGATCAGAAACGACAGAAACAGGCATGGTGGTGGCGTGTGTATGTATATTCACAAAGACACTGAATATGTTACTCGTACTGACTTACAGCATGATGAAATTGAAACTGTGTGGGTTGAATTAATTTTCAAAAAAGCTAAATCAGTATTAGTGGGCACCGTCTACAGACCGCCTGACCAACATGGGTTCTATGATATACTTGAGGGGTGCTTAGCTGAGGAGGAATGTGTAGAGAAAATCCTGATTGGCGACTACAATACAGACATGCAACGAAAGGAAGCACCTGTGTTTAAGTCATTCAGTAAGTTCTGTGATCTACATAGTGTCAGTCAGCTAATTACCCAACCCACTAGAGTGTGTGATTCTACTCAAACTATCATTGATCTCATTCTGTCCTCGGACAAATCCAGAATCTCCAAGAAAGGGGTTATTGTATGTGGGCTTAGTGATCATTTTATGATATTCTGTACCCGCAAAATACAAAAACTTAAGACCGGCTGCCACAAAACAGTCATATCAAGGGACCTCAAAACCTACTCTAGTGAGGTCTTTAACCAAGTATTGGAGAGTCTGGATTGGTCCGATGAGCTTAAATGCACACATGTCGAAGAAGCTTGGCTTGGCTTCAAAACCAAATTTACATCAGTACTGAACAACATGGCTCCTTTGAGAATCACCAGGGGCAAAACCCGCTCGGAACCATGGATGAATTCGGACATACTGGCTGCAATGAAAGCCAGAGACAAAAAATGCTCTGAAGTTCTAAAATGCAAGTCAAAGCTAGCCAAGCGCTTCGACAGTGTTCGCCAAGCTCGTTTGAACAACCTAAATACACAACGAATCAAACTACGAAACAGTGTAACTGCCATGACCAAATCAGCTAAGAGTAACTTCATTAATGATAAAGCTGAGGAAAACAAAAACAATCCTCATGAGCTCTGGAAGCTACTAGACAATCAACTAGGCTATGGTCAGAAACTAAAAACCAGATTTTCGAACATAAACATCAAATCTGACAACACTCTCATCACTGACAACCTTGATGTGGCCAACTACTTGAATATCTTCTTTACAAACATATCAACAACTCTGGTTAACAAACTGCCCTCCCACTCTGGGCTCTTTGGTGTAGAGCACATTACAACCTTCTACAAAAACCTAGGTGTTTGTAAAGACGATTTTAAACTAGTTATGGTAACAACTGATGAGGTAACTAAGAAACTGAGTGCCCTCCAACCCCACAAGGCCACAGGCCATGACAACATTCCCTCCAAATTTCTCAGAGACTCAGCCATCTCTATAGCTCCAATCATCACCCACATAGTAAACCTCTCCATCAAACAGGGACAGGTCCCCCAAGATTTCAAACTGGCCAAAGTAACCCCCTTGCACAAGAAAGGGAGTAAATTAGACCCCGGCAACTACCGCCCTATTTCTATTCTTAGTTCCATCTCGAAAGTGATGGAAAAAATAGTCTATGAACAGGTTGAAAAGTATCTTGCCACTAATAAATTA
Organism: Electrona antarctica; assembly: GCF_951216825.1. Taxonomy (NCBI): domain Eukaryota; kingdom Metazoa; phylum Chordata; class Actinopteri; order Myctophiformes; family Myctophidae; genus Electrona; species Electrona antarctica. Next base: position 28,765,365 of record NC_136810.1, read on the forward strand.
TTGTACGAGTTCCAATCTGGCTTCAGAACATCCCACTCCACTGACACATGCCTCCTCTATTTGAGCGACCACATCAAACAAGAGGTGGACGCTGGCAAATACTGCGGCATGGTCATGCTGGACCTCCAAAAGGCTTTTGACACCGTGAACCACTCCATACTGGTTAACAAGCTAAAAGCAATTGGTTTCGATAGCACATCAGTGAGCTGGATGCAATCCTACCTGGAGGGGAGAGAACAGATGGTGGAAGTGAACGGAACACTGTCCCCCCCCCTCCCAGTGAGCTGTGGCGTTCCACAAGGAAGCATACTAGGGCCTCTACTGTTCCTAATATATGTAAACGACATGACTTCAGCCTGTGACTGCAACTTGTTCCTGTTCGCAGATGACTCAGCACTGCTGGTCTCGGACAGGGACAAACTGCAGGTTGAAAATGCCCTCAGCTCTGAACTCGGTAGAATCTGCACCTGGCTCGCTGATAACAAACTATCTTTACACCTGGGAAAAACTGAATCCATTCTCTTTGGCTCTATTAGTAATCTCAGCAAGGCAAATGGCTTCTTGGTTAGAGTGGGTGACAATGTTATCACACGTAAAGATGAAATTACCTACCTAGGTTCCATCCTGGAGGCTAATCTTTCCGGTGATAAAATGGCCACCAACGTAATCAAAAAAGTCAACCATAGAACAAGATTCCTCTACAGGATCTCCTCACTGGTCAACAAAAACACCTTGAAGACCTTAACAGGAGCCCTTGTACAGGGTTTCTTTGACTATGCATGCACCTCCTGGTACCACAGCACCTCAAAGGCCCTTAAAACCAGGCTCCAGACTTCCCAAAACAAACTGGTCAGGCTCCTACTTGATCTAGCCCCCCGAACCCACCTCACCCCTGCCCACTTCGACAGGCTGGAATGGCTTAGGGTCGACGACAGAGTACAGCATCTTGCAATGGGTCTGGTCCACAAGATTCGATACACCACCAAGATACCCATGTACCTGTCTAGATACTTCCTTAATGTTAACGAAGTCCACACCCACAACACCAGAGGGAGTGCAACGAACCATGTACAACCCAGATTCGGCACAAACAAGGGACTAAATTCTTTTCGCTCCTATGCCACCAAAATGTGGAACGCCCTACCAACTGTCATTAAGACATGCGAATCCCTTGACTCCTTCAAAACCGCTCTCAAAGGGCACCTACGGATGGCTGCAATTCGAAACTGGCCCCCGTAAAATCTGAATCCCCCCCCCCGCCCCCCCCTTTTTTCCCCTCACTGTATATATTTCTTTTCCCTTTTTACCTCCTTTTGATGAATTCTTTTTTGATGAATTCCTGTTCTGTCTATAGAAGTGTCTATTTGTACGTCTCTAAATGTTTTGATGATTTGAACATGGTGGACCCTGTTGGAAACAAGTGTAATGCTTAATTGGGTCGTCCACTCACAGTTAACAGCCTTTGTATTGAGTTTGTGCTTGAAATGTACTGTAATTCTGCAAACTGTTAATAAATTCTTCAATCAATCAATCAATCAACTTGTTTCCGGATCGGGGCCCGCTTGAAAATCTGAAAGGTCTTCTAGTCTAAAGTGTCCACTTAACTGTCGTGTTAAGTGCTTTTTTTCAGAACATGTTTATTTTAATGATCAATCAATTGATTTTGTTCGGCATGGATCAATGGAACTAACATAGACTAGTATAACATATTTGTATACTGCTTTGAGAATGGCTGAGATGGAGAGAGAGAGAGAGAGAGAGAGAGAGAGAGAGAGAGAGAGAGAGAGAGAGAGAGAGAGAGAGAGAGAGAGAGAGTAAAAAACACAGATAGAAAGTAGGGCCATTGAGACTCAGATCTATCTTTAATGCAGCTGACTGTGGCTCAGCAAAAGGAATGCATAATTACAGGCTCATGAATAATGCAAGCAGGTTTCTTTTAATTAGCCACACCACCAGGGCTCAACACGGCAGTCACAGCAGACGGGACACACGTGCACGCGCAGTAGGTGTGTACGTATGACTACACACACACACACACACACACACACACACACACACACACACACACACACACACACACACACACACACACACACAGACACACACACACACACACACACACACACACACACACACACACACACACACACACACACGAAAACGTGCACGCCTATGTGTGTGTGTATGTGTGTGTGTGTGTTCATGATTTGAGGCTTCTTGTTCAAAACGGGCTAATCCTGCAAACTTTGAAAGCCAAAGTTAGCCAATTAGGATGGAATATGAAATATTGGACAGATCCGTCTTGAACACATGACTATAGAGATACTGTGTAACGATTTGCTGGATTTTTGGACAGAATCTGGAGGAGTAATATTAAAAAATGTGTTTTACAAAAGTGGGCCTCCTGGTGGCGCTATAACAGGCCGTTCTGGGCAGAGGTTCATCGTTGGCATCCAGGGAGTGTGTGTGCAAAATGTCGACCGGGTTAACGGTGCCGGAGATTAGCTGGTAACAGACGGACTGACGGACGGACGCACGCACACACGCACACACACACACGGACGGAGTGCAAAACATACTCTCTCCCCATGCCTTCGGCCTGGTGGAGACAACAACAAAAAAAGTTGAAATGTGGGGGAAAGGCCAGCTCAAATATACTGAAGTACTGAGCTGAGGTCATGCTGACCTCCTCAATTAAGAACTGTTGGCTGGCAGAGTGCAGATTGACCTTAGCCTATCACTAGGTGCGTTTCCATCAAGCCGTTTTTTTGCGCATTAAGGCTCTTGCGCAAAATCTCCTGGATGGAAACACATCAACATGCGAATAAGTCTCCATTTTTCGCAAAAACACTTTTTCGCTTGGACGTTGCGGATTTAGGCTTTTTCGAAAAAAGGGAAATGCGCAAATAGTGTATGGAAACACTTGCGGAAAAGGTTTTTAATTAGAAAGCATTGAACTCGCATTATATCGCTTTTGAACAGTTGGAAAATAAAATAAAACAACGATGGGGAGGCAGTGGACTGAGTGGAGTGAACGGTGCATGGGCCATGGGATGGTGGACAGAGAGGGAGAGGGAGTGATGTTGTGGAATGTGGATACATATAAGGTCCCAATTTACTACTATCCGACCCGTCCGATTAATAATTGTGTAGCGTGTTCAAAGATCCCATATGAAGTCTGAATCCTCCCGAGTTGATCGGGGCGCTCCGATAATTTTGATATCTGGATCGCTACTGTATGGATGCAAGACACACACACACACACACACACACGTGGACTACGAGTAGTGTAGTAGACTAAACTTTTATATAACCTAGCTGCCTGGGTCCCTACTCCCTGCAGGCTATTCGATTTCGATCCATGCATATGCTTAATCTATTCTTATATATTTATATTCATTGCATAAGATAAGCAACCTAAACGTGTAGGCTATAGGCTATATAGCCGATGAAACAAGTTATTCACAACTGTTTGCAGCTGCAATCAATCAATTTACAGTATAAACGACCAGTATGCTCCAATCGAGTCCCGCGACATATAGGCTACATGTGCCCCGAATATATTAAGACAAGCATTACACAACAAATCGTTCTTTGTACGTTCTTTGACTGTAGGTGTCGTCAATACTGTGAAAGCAGCAGACGGTCGGTCAGCCGCTGACCAGGGATCAGATTACAGCGCAGTATATGGGGTCCCGTCCGTTAAACTGAGCACACATACAGCGCATCAAATCAATGGTGTGAACATCGATTAGGACTACTTTACATGAGCCTCACTTTACTGGCAAAACAGTGCAACCTACTGCACATTTCATGAACTTATTGCATATGCGCATTTTATCAGTTTAATGGAAACACTGACAATTCGCTTTTCTTTTTTCGACTTAATGAACATACGCTTCCTTTTTTCGCAAAGGCTTAATGGAACCGCACCTACTGCTGTATTCTCAACTAGTGAGCAGTGCACCTGTATCCACCCTGCAATCAGCACAGCACACTTTAGAGTTTGTGAAGCCTAGTTTCTCTTAATTCTGTACAGACCACAGCAGCGTGTGCGTCTCCTTGTTGTGAGTAGCCTACTGATTTCTTTATGTGCTGTTGTAAAAGTGTTTGGAAATGTGTGCATATTTTAGGCAGGTGATCTTTGTATGTTTAGCCAGTTATATTTTGTTGATAGAAATGATTGTAATTGTATGTTTTATGTCTTTTGTGTGTTTGCAGAACCACACACACATGCTTTCTGTACAACCCGTTCTTCAGTAAAAACCCTCAACCCAAGTGCTTTGTTGTTCTTGACCGAACCACCTGGAGCGGTGTAAAGCTTTCTAACCACACTACAAAATACAAGGTTTGTGGAGCGCGCATGCATGCTACGCGCATGTACACACGCGGCGCGCTAGCTGCTCCCGGGAGAGCGTTGGAGTCAAATGACAAGACAAATCAACTAAGCTAGCTAAGGGTCTGAGCCACACGGTGATGCCGCTATGATAGACTTAACACGTTAAGACCTGTGACCAGATTCTACAAAATGTCTTCTAAACAGTTTTCTGAAAAACATGTGTTTCTATATCAGTGGTTCTCAAACTATTTCATGTCAAGGATCCCAAAAATTATATGTAATTGGTCGCCGACCCCCATCTGAAACTATGTTGTTCCAGGGACCCCACAAAAGCAAAGATATGAGATAAAAACATTTGAGGTGGAAGAATATATATTCAAACATTTGCACACTTTTTCACGATTTTTCAAAAATAGCAGATCAACAAGCTCGTAGCATGCATGGCACTCGGTGCCACACTATGAACTTGTAGTTCATAGTGTTAATGTTTAATGTGGTTAAACGCTAAGCTGACACGGATGCGTTCCAGGTCGTAATAAGTTAACAGTGAGAGGAGCCCCCCTAGACACACACTGTCATGTGTTAGATAACACACCCTAATAGAAACCTATGAATTATTTAACAATCCAGCTCTCTCTTCACGTTATTACAAAATCTCACCGGAGCCTAGAGGGAAACTGGCAAGATTTTCTCAATTTTGTATTTTCACAGCGAACAGACACAGGCGCACGCTATAGAGCCTGACAGAATGATTTTTTTTAATGATGATCCTGATTTTGCAGAGTCCCAGACTATGGCTCTCAAGGACCTCCCTCGACTGTACAAATGGAACCAAATGGATGCGTTGGGGTCTATATTTAGAACAGTCTCTCAAGGAACCCAACAATTCCCAACGTTTTGACCGATATTTAGTATGAAAAAATAAAAACATCCCTCAATTCTAATCTAGTTTATATTACAATATTGCCAATCTTGCAGGCTCACAAGGATCTGCTTTTTGAGATGAGATGTGTGAAAACTTTTGACTGTGACAACGTCCCCCGAATTAGGGACACCGGAGTTGAATCGCATCATGGCGCGGTGTGAGATTGACAATCTGCTATCTTTGGAAATGTTTTGAAAACGTTCACATCTTTATTTGAATTTGGTTAAAAATCCAGGAAACATCGGCTGCATAATTGACGATACTGTCATACAATGTTAAATAATGGCCAGACTATAGCTGTAACACACGCGGACACACACACACACACACACACACACACACACACACACACACACACACACACACACACACACACACACACACACACACACACACACACACACACACACACACACACACACACACACACACACACACACACACACACACACAAGCAAGAACAAGGGCAAATGGAGGGAGAAGAAAGGCCTAGAAAGGCTGTCTAGAAAGCAATTAATGCAACCTTGCCCGTCTATAATTCAGCTTGACTTGTTTCATTAATGAACGTCATTTGAGTTGAGCTCCCGCAACGTCGTCTTGGTTAACAAACACAGATCAAATGGGATGCGACTTCAGTAAGACAAGACCTCATCAACCCGAATCCCTGAGTCGATTAAATATCTGCAATGAAAACAGACGATACATGCTCACTACAAGCTTGGACAACAAAAAGAGATGGAAAAGGCCAGTCAGATAATAGTGGTGGAGTAGTAATTACATTTACTGAAGTGTACTGTACTAAAATACACATTTGAGGTGTTTCGCCCCCACCCCCAGGTTTTGATACTTCTTCTACTCTACATCTCAGAGGCCAATACTCTAATATAGTAATACACAACTTTGCTACAGATATCTGACAGCTTTAGTTTACATCTTAACATTTTTGTGTTGCTTAGTTTCTTAACCTTTTTAACTAGTTTTTTTCCCAAGTAGCCTATTTTGTTTGTCTTGTAATGTGACTGAATATTTAGAAAAGCGCTATATAAATTGCCTGTATTGTTATTTTACTAAACTAGTTACAAAACATGCTATAACCATTTTCTATACTCCGTAGTACACAAATAGACGATCTAGTGTACGAGCTTAGAGCTGCTAAAAAGTGTAAAAGTTACACTTTTACTTTGGTACTTTAAACATGTTTTTATGTCAATACTTTTGTACTTCTTACTCAAGGAAGACTTTTCAATACAGGCCTTTAACTTTGTAAGAGAGGCTGAGCACATTAGCACATTACCCCCGCGCTACACATCAAGAGGAGGCAGGAAGTTGGAATTGGAGAATGACACATCACACAATAAACAGGATGTTATTTAGTTTCGTGTTTGCCAACTCTCTCACTCCTCTCATCTTCTGAGCTTTAATTTGTACGCGAGAGCCTGACTAGCGCGGAGGATATTGGATGTAATTCATTGTCTCGTTCCATCTTCGTTTTGGTGATTGGAGCTTAATTGGCAATCAAGAGACTGGGGAGGACTGTGGAGGGAAATCATGAATTGAACACATCACGGGGGGCTGTGGTGGGGGGTGAATGGCGCACGCACGCACGCACGCACGCACGCACACACGCACGCACGCACGCACGCACGCACGCACGCACGCACCCCTCTTACAGCTGCCTATTTCAGAGCCAATTGTCAGGATACTGTTATAACATCAACAACAAAAGCAAAAAAATGCTTTTTGTTCTTTTGACCTTCTACCGACTTAGAAAAAAAAAAGAAAGAAAAAAAACCCTTCCCAAATGGCTTTATGTAAGTATATTTGACATCCAACCTTTTCTCACAGGAGTGAATAAAGGAGACATAGCTGCAAGGAGCTGGCCAAGGTGAGCTCTTCAAAGCACTAGTGGAGCCAATGCACTCCCTCAGCAATGGAAAGGTTACTCCCGGATGGATTGGGTTAGGCCACGGCACAGAGCAATTCACCCTATAGTCACACACAGGAGGTTCTACGAAAAGTAGTTTTGCAGGAAAATTAGTTTATTTTCTTCTTATATAAGCAGAAAAATGCGTATTGCAAGTGCAGATGGTGTGCGGGTCTTTGTGCACTTTATATGCATTTTTCTGAATACATTGGGTCCTGCCTACGCACCCTTCTCAGAGCATACGGGTGTGCATAAGACTTTGTTGTATAAGCAAAATGAGTCTATACGTGTCACCTGTGCACAGATTATGTGTACACTAAAAGTGTATTTGTATAACTTATTATAAACAGTCCGTATATGAGTGTGTTAACACAACAGAACGAATACGGTTCGCAGGCCATGTGGCCCAAAGTTAAGGAGCCTATCTCCTGTCATAGCCTGAGGTAGATTGATGTGCAGGTAATAGGGGCAGGGAGTGTACAAGTACACCCCCTGCCCCTGGACATGGTGTACAAGTACACCCCCTGCCCCTGGACATGGCTTACTCCCAATTCAGGCTTTGATGCTGAGTGCAGTGCAGTGCAGTACAGTATTGTCATATAATCTATCTATTGGCTGAATGGCTGAGACACATTCAAAGTTATAAAACGCACACACACACTGTGTGAGCATGACATCATGTGAGCATGACATCAGATTACTGTGCCAGACAAATAGTTTTGAAATCTCAAATTTGAGGGGAACTTTGACACAATTAGGTCATATGTGCCTCAAATATGACATAAGTTTGTCCCCACAAGTCTCAATATTGCCTTTTACAATGAAAGGAGAAAGTAGGTCAAATGTCCGCCAAATATGACATAAATGTGTGGCAACACAAACATTAAATGCCGTTGACAATGAAGGGACATTTTACGTCATATGTAGACGAGCAAATTGGCTAACCAATCACATAAATTCAGTTAAGAGCGCCCCTCACTTCACACGGGTGTGATTTTCTTTATAGTCATTCATTGACCAGAATTATTTTGATATTGATTTGAAGTCACATCACCCAGCCCTACTACGGCATGGGATGGAATGGAGGGACCATTTTGTTGTTGCCCAAATCACCTCAGATGTACTGTAAGTATGGCTATGCCAGTATGAAACACTTCTTATGTATCAGTATGGAGTATGGAGAAGCCTGCAGTAAACACTTCTTACTTGTTGAATATAAATGCAAAACACACTTGTTTGGACCCCTCTGTTTGTCTTTTTTTTATCATTCCTCAATAAAGTGGAAAATAAATTGCCATCTTTTTTTTTGAGCCAAGGAAACAATGAGCATAACAAGGGAATGTGAGCATACATTTAGAGTGCTGTGGACACAAGATAAAAGGAGCACAACAATCCACATTATCCTTGGAATCCCTATATTTATAATGTCATTATAGAGGCGTCGCATTGCGATGTGATGTAGGTCAGCCATTGAAGTCACTGCAGCATTCTCATTAGTCCATGCTGCCATACCCCAACGTCTTGTGTAATCCATCCATCCACACCCCCACATGGAGTGCAGTGCCCGGTGTCAAGTCGGTCGGACCCACGGTTGTCCTTAGATCTCTATATATGGAGACCTAACCTGTTCTGACATTCCATATGTTGAGCTGACCTCATCAAGACACGCTCCATATATGGCCAGTACAGAATTCATTCCATATGTTGATCTGACCCCCCATGCCAAAGCGCCAGCGCTTGCCCAGCAGTCTGCCGTCACCCGTCACCCAGGCGGATGCGTGCACGCGAGCTTCTCGCCCTCAGGGCGTCTTCGTGGATTTGTATTATTGTCGGGTGCACTTGTTGTTGTTTCAGTGTGAAACAACTAGGCATACGTGCAATACGCACTGTGCATAGGGCAACAGGCCCAAGCCGACCCTCATAATAATCATTTTGTCTGTGGCACCGCCGATTAATAACGAACGCCTGTGTGTGCGTCCTGGAGTTGCATGCGTGCTGCTCTGGGCTGAAGCAGCCTCTCTTCCCCACCCAGTCTAGCGTTGGGCAACCAAGTGGTCAGCGAAGGTGCTGGTGTTGAATGTTTAATGGTCCACAATGGAAGTCTTTGGCTTTTTTCTTTTTTAATTTGTATCATCCATGTGGTATCTTTTTATCTCATTGTAATGTACTGCTGTCAATAAAAGATTCAATGACTCAATCTACATGCCAACATGCTGAGCCTGGACATCAAAGCATGCGGCTTATTGCCTCGCGTGCATTCAGCCCAATGTGAAGAGCACAGGGTTTGGTAATTACAGTGGCAGCCATTGTCAGGCCCTTGACATCTCTCTCTCTCTCTCTCTCTCTCTCTCTCTCTCTGGAGGAGTGGGTAATTTGGGCGACTCTCTTGGTTAAATCAATGCATCAGTGGCCGCTAGCTCATTAGCACAGTCACTGCTGCATCTCAATGAGACAGCCGGGGAATTTCTATTAACCATCTCTCTCTCTCTCTCTCTCTCTCTCTCTCTCTCTCTCATCCACCCACCATATAATTTTTTCTTTTCATCCCCAGCTCTCTCTTCAGTCAATCATTCTCTCTTCCTATAAGTCTCCCCAGTCTTGTTGTTTCCTTATGATTATTTCTCCCAGGAGACAGAGAGGGGGGGGGGGGGTACTCAGCTGTTGCGCCATTGTTGCATCAGTGCGTATGCAAATGCATGCACTGATGTGTTTTTGCAAGCAAACATGCATTGCAGGCATGTGCGTGCAGGCTTGTTTTCACTTGTGTGAGTGTGTGACTGCGTGCATGCATATGTGCGCATGAGTCTGTGTACTTCTATTAAACTATTTCACTATATTGTACTGTATTACCATAGTAGAATTACATACCGGTAGTTTATTCTCTGTGTGTTTATAAAAGTGAATGTCCTCACAAGTAGAGTATGTGTGAAAGTGTGTGTAAGTGTGTGTGTGTGTGTGCGTGCGTGCGTGCGTGCGTGCGTGCGTGCGTGCGTGCGTGCGTGCGTGCGTGCGTGCGTGCGTGCGTGCGTGCGTGCGTGCGTGCGTGCGTGCATGCGTGCGTGCAGACACTAGGAGTGGTGTCAGAGGTTAAGCAGACAGTAAGTGAAGACAGGAAATCATTCCAACAGAACAGAAAGTGTGTGTGTGTGTGTGCCTTTGTGCACCAAGGCAGAGTTCCAGCCCTAGTGATGTGAGCTCTGAGAAAGAAGGCAATCAGCACCCTGGACAGCCTCCAGAACAGTTTACTGCTCCACACGCACGCAGGCACACACACACACACACACACACACACACACACACACACACACACACACACACACACACACACACACACACACACACACACACACACACACACACACACACACACACACACACACACACACACACACACACACACACACACACACACACACACACACACACACACACACACACACACACACACACACACACACAGAGAGAGAGAGAGAGAGAGAGAGAGAGAGAGAGAGAGAAAGGGAGAGAGAGAGAGTGAGAGAGAGAGAGAGAGAGAGAGAGAGAGAGAGAGAGAGAGAGAGAGAGAGAGAGAAATAGTAGGTGTCGTACCACCAGTGAGATGGAAATGGAGAGAGAGAGAAGAGACATCTGTTCAACATGACTTCAGGGAGCTTTTACTCTGAAGTCTGCCTGTCACCACATACAGGAGCACACACACGTACACACACGCACACACACACACATACACACACACACACACACACACACACACACACACACACACACACACACACACACACACACACACACACACACACACACACACACACACACACAGAGAGAGAATGGTGTCTCTCTGTAATCTTCTTGTCAGTATCATCAGCTCTAATACTGTAGTCTGTCTTCATCTCTAATACTGTAGTCTCTCGTCATCTCTAATACTGTAGCCTATCTTCATCATTGTGTCTAACAGCATTATTCAGTAACTAGGGCTGTCACCACCATGACATTGCACTTGTCCATCATTGTCATGCCAGTAATTGCGATTGACGATTTAATACATTGTGCCACACAAAAGTATAAAGAGTAGCAGATGTACAAGCTCGACACTGCTACTTTTTTTTTCTATCATTTTTTATCCCACGATTTTGTAACCCATTTTTCACCCCTGTGTCAATTATCTAATGTGATCCTGGGCTCTACACACCCTCCGCCAACCTAGTCCCCATATATGGGGGACATGGGGAGAGCAACAGACTTGAACTCATGCTTCCTTCATGCCTGAGTTGCTCCTTTACACTTGACAGGGGGAGTTTCCCTGGTTGGACGTAGCGCGTGGAAGGAACACGTTATTCCAACCAGTTCCTTTCCCCTCCATCAGGCGCCCCGGCTGGCCAGGGGGAGGCAGTTTAGAGACCAGGATTACTGCATGTTTTTTGTGAGGGTGCCTACCCTAGGGGACACGGGGAGAACATGCAAACTCCACACAGAAAGGTCCTTTCGCCAACCCCGCCTCGGGTATGGGCACTGATGACGCGGAGGAGGAAACACGCCACCAGCACCCACAGCGTCCCGAGCGGGAATCGAACCAAGGACCTTATACCAACTGTGCCACCGTGCCCCCACACACTGCTACTTTTGAATGTGACAGTTCAAATTTAAAGTTGACATAGTTTCCACCCGCCACAGATCTGTACCACAGATCAAATATGATAAATACCTTATGTAACATAGTATATAACTTTGCCCTGTGTTTACATAAAACAAAAAGTATAATTCTTTTCTACGCACCATTTAAGTACGGGAACCCCTTTTGGGGTTCTTGTTGCTATGCAGTATAGCAACGTAACAATTTAAGTTTTTTTATTTTTTTAAGGATTTAGAAGATTTTTTTAGAATTGGCCTCAGTCCTAAATGGGTTATATACAAATAATAATAATATGAACCTTTGTGTAATTTCAAGAGGTGCTTAAAACGTCTCTGCTATACTGCCATTGCAGTGTCACATCCTCAGTGTGCATAGGGCGCTTGTTTGCATTTCCATTAACAGATATTCACACGGAAGTTTGAAATATAGTCCCGTTGAGCTGTTATTGTACTGCTGTTATTAACACAATGAGTGCCGCCTGCTGGACAAAAGTGGTATGGCGCTTGGGTACCGGCGATTTCAGGCTATTACTATGACTCGCGTCCGCTGTTGGCTTCAGTTTGGATGCTAAAGTATTAGCGTTAATGCTACCGAGCTAAAATAAGGCCAATCCTTGCTCTAGAAAAGGCCAATGTTCCACTCGCGATCACCGGATAATCAGAAATGACCGGAGAATAGTTCAAAACCACAGACAGCGGCGTAGTTTCAGAGAAAAGAGCGTTCAAAGGCCGTGACTAAAACAGAAGCTAATGGCTATTTTGAAACAAACAGTGCGGGCAGGGCCCTGACAACGGTGCACAGCAACCAGAGCGGTTCAAAAAAAGGAAAATAGCAAGGCAATCTTATAGCGATATCAAACGCCTCAACATGAACCTCTCTCTAGGTCGTCCTCAGACGAGCCCTCCATCGTCGCTTACAAGATCAAAACGCATCGCAAGTTTGCGGAGCTGCGATTAATTTTTCTTTCTTTTTTTCTAACATAGGCTAAAACGTTTTCAGATGGGGGTCCACAGCCAAATACATATCAATGTTGGGGGTCCTTTGAAAAGTATTGGCAAACCGAAATACCCCAGTAGCCGTACGAGTAGCCCCAAAATGTTACTTTAAGTCCGACACTTGAGTAAAGGTACTGACCGTGAACGACACCAGATGTGTGGCCAGGTCTGCGAGGCCATCAGCAGAGGAAATACTGCAGCCATTAAAATGATAATGATACGCCTGACCATGTATCGATTAGCACAGCACCATCTCTGTGCCTGAGCACTGACACACAGTCCTCTGATGAGGTGTCCGTGTGTCTCCGCGTGAATGCGTGCGTGCGTGCGTGCGTGCGTGCGTGCGTGCGTGCGTGCGTTCGCCTTCGTTGTGTGCGTGCATGTGATTGTGTGCCTACGTAATGGTTGGAAAAATGACTCATATACCCTATAAGCAGCAGCCAATGTCCCCGCTAAGTGATAGCAATCAGATCACCCGTGCCCCTCTCACACACACACACACACACACACACACACACACACACACACACACACACACACACACACACACACACACACACACACACACACACACACAGTATCAATGACCGGCAGCGTCGGTGCGGACGGACAGTGCGGCGTCATTAATCACATACGGGGCCGATGGTGGCTTTTATATATCATGTTAATGTTCATGAAGCTGTCATAGGATGCTGGAGCCCTGCATGCACCGGAGAACCCTGACACGCTTATTACAGTACATGTTGTACATCACTGCACCGGGACGCATGCACCGGCACGCACGCACGCACGCACGCACAGACTAAAGCCCATTTTATACTTCATTGTATGGCCTCGGCGTGTCACGCTATAGCATACATTTGCATGGACACGTGTGCCTTAAAGCAGTGGTTCCCAAATGTTTTCATGTCAAGGAC
>NC_136810.1:28784091-28799091 GCF_951216825.1 Electrona antarctica
TATTATTTATTTTTTTACTTTCTGTACAGCACTTTGTAAACCACTTTGAGTTGTGAAATGTGCTAAAGAAATGGATTGTGCTGGGCTTTTTTCTCTAACCCGTTTGGTTTGTTATTTTCCTCCTCATTCTGTCGTTCTCCTCTCCCTGTCCAACTATGCATTTGATGTGTTTTTCTGCCATCACGGCAATCCTGTCCCATAATGAAGACCAACTCTCTCTTCAGGAGAGAGAGAGAGAGAGAGAGAGAGAGAGAGAGAGAGAGAGAGAGAGAGAGAGCGAGAGAGAGCGAGAGAGCAGCGGAGAAGCTGCAAGGAAATCAGAGACAGGCGGCTTAACCCATTCAGGCCTGACGTCAAAATAAAATAAAACGTCTATTAGCTTGTAGATCTGCTATTTTTCAATAGCTAAAGTATAACATAATGCTTCAGAGTGGGTTAATAAAGTAAAGTGCACATCCTGTGTACTTTACACACTGTGATGAGTGGTCAAAATGTGTACACTTGCTTGTCTCACTCCAAGTCAAGTATATTATTTCCTCCAATATCCAATCCTGCGTTTGCTTTGTTTGTTTATTTATACAGATAGCCCATAATACAACCTGTCTGTCTGACAACACCAGGGTTTGAATTGTAACAAGAAACACGAGGGAAACAGGGATGGGTGGTATTTACTGTACGAGTAAGACGCCTGAGGGCGAGAAGCGATGGTTGCGTGCACGCATCCGACAGCGTGCACACTGCCCGACAGCAACGATATCCATAACCATATTGCCTGGGAGGTGGTGGGGTGGTCTCTATAAGGGGAACTGGGAGGTGGTGGGGTGGTCTCTATAAGGGGACCTGGGAGGTGGTGGGGTGGTCTCTATAAGGGGACCTGGGAGGTGGTGGGGTGGTCTCTATAAGGGGACCTGGGAGGTGGTGGGGTGGTCTCTATAAGGGGAGGTGGTGGGGTGGTCTCTATAAGGGGACCTGGGAGGTGGTGGGGTGGTCTCTATAAGGGGACCTGGGAGGTGGTGGGGTGGTCTCTATAAGGGGACCTGGGAGGTGGTGGGGTGGTCTCTATAAGGGGACCTGGGAGGTGGTGGGGTGGTCTCTATAAGGGGAGGTGGTGGGGTGGTCTCTATAAGGGGAGGTGGTGGGGTGGTGTCTATAAGGGGAGGTGGTGGGGTGGTCTCTATAAGGGGACCTGGGAGGTGGTGGGGTGGTCTCTATAAGGGGACCTGGGAGGTGGTGGGGTGGTCTCTATAAGGGGAGGTGGTGGGGTGGTGTCTATAAGGGGAGGTGGTGGGGTGGTCTCTATAAGGGGACCTGGGAGGTGGTGGGGTGGTCTCTATAAGGGGACCTGGGAGGTGGTGGGGTGGTCTCTATAGGGGGACCTGGGAGGTGGTGGGGTGGTCTCTATAAGGGGACCTGGGAGGTGGTGGGGTGGTCTCTATAAGGGGACCTGGGAGGTGGTGGGGTGGTCTCTATAGGGGGACCTGGGAGGTGGTGGGGTGGTCTCTATAAGGGGACCTGGGAGGTGGTGGGGTGGTCTCTATAAGGGGACCTGGGAGGTGGTGGGGTGGTCTCTATAAGGGGACCTGGGAGGTGGTGGGGTGGTCTCTATAAGGGGACCTGGGAGGTGGTGGGGTGGTCTCTATAAGGGGACCTGGGAGGTGGTGGGGTGGTCTCTATAAGGGGACCTGGGAGGTGGTGGGGTGGTCTCTATAAGGGGACTTGGGAGGTGGTGGGGTGGTCTCTATAAGGGGACCTGGGAGGTGGTGGGGTGGTCTCTATAAGGGGACCGCGGTTGTCTAAGCGAGCGGTTCGGCATGCACGTGTACTCACACACACACACACACACACACACACACACACACACACACACACACACACACACACACACACACACACACACACACACACACACACACACACACACACACACAATGCGACCTCAGCAGGTGATGAGGAACAGCGGTGAGAACGGCGGGAGGGAAATGGTAGGCCTATAATAGGCCAGTGGTTCCAGCAAATAGCAAGCAGAAGAACCGTTTAAAAATGTAAGCCCCATTGCATTTTTCAATAGTCTACAATCTCACAGTCGCTCTCCAACGCATTGTATCATCACCATCATGATGTTTTGTCAAGATTCTCTTGCCACTCTTCTCTCCCAGGTCTATTCAAAAGAGCCAAATGCATATAGATTTGGGGGCGCTTGATGTGGAAATGTTTGAGAAGGAGCATCAGGGAACACCTCAGAGGTGGGCTACAGTATTACTGCTTGTGTGGTGAGCTGGGCCGGGGCAGTTTCATAAACATATAGCTCTGTCTGTCAAACACACAGTGGTGGAAGAAAGTACACAAATGTTTTACTTCGTAAAAGTATCGATACTATAATACTACAATCAATACTACAAAAGTCTGGTATTCCAAATTCACTTGAGTAAAAGTACAAAAGTATTGGCATCAAAATGTACTTAAAGTTCCAAAAGTATGCAGTACACTCGTTATGCCTGAAATGTCAAGTGTATAAAGATCTTTTGAAAATGACCAATGACCAAGTAACTAGTAACTAAAGTTTTCAAATAATTGCAGTGGAGTAAACGTATAATATTTGCCTCTGAAATGTAGTGGAGTAGAAGTAAAAGTACAGAAAATTGGAAATACTCGAGTAAAGTAAACATACTTAAGATACTTTACCCCACTTCAAACACACCCTGGATGGAGCAGATCTCAGACACTGCAACGCTCTCCAGAGAACAAAAGGAACGAGTGCATTCTCCGGCAGCAGCAATGCTGGGGGGTGGATTATGACAGCTCCGTTCCGCGGCAGTGTCGGTCCCTACGGCGACCGCGTGCTACAGACACCGTAACTGCCGTAACAGCCACGGCATTGCCGGGGAGAGGGGCGGCAACTGCCGGGGTTAGGTGCACTCCACTGCCGCTCACTTTCGCGGCAGTGCGTTGGTCCGACATGCGTTGCGTCGTGCTTGCGGTTAGGGTTTGGGGTAGGCGGGTGTAGGACTGATGCCGCTGAGAAACACTGCCGCCTGCCACGGACACTCCGCAGCTGATGCTGTTGCCGGAAAATGCACTCGCTCTCCCTCCCAGAGAAGACTATGATACAGCAGCTATCAGGCACTTGCAAATGTGTACCACCTACTCCAAAAAACAGTGCTCATAAACATTGCGCCCCTATTTGCCAAAATAAATGCAAAGTGCAAAGTGGGAAGGTGAATATAGTTAATAATAACTTTTTAACTTCGATGCACAAAAACTTCAAAAACAAAAAACAAGAAAACCCACACACACTTTCAAAGTTCATAATACGGAGCTCATGCAGAGAATAACTACATTCCGAAAGTATTTTTCTGTGCCATGTGGTGATGAATATTTAATATTCATTGCCGACTACTAACAGCGGGAAAGACAGAAAAGTGTGTGCTGAAGAAAAAATAAAGACAGAAAAGTGTGTGCTGAAGAAAAATAAAGACAGAAAAGTGTGTGCTAAGCATGGAACATCCTATTCTGTAAGAGGTGGTTTATAGCAGCAGCAGCAGCCATGTCTTACCTGAATTCAAGAAGGATGGATAAATGAAGACGCACGTCCATCCAGCCAGCCAGGAGAGGCAGAGAGAGAGAGAGAGAGAGAGAGAGAGAGAGAGAGAGAGAGAGGCAGAGAGAGAGAGAGAGAGAGAGAGAGAGAGAGAGAGAGAGAGAGAGAGAGAGAGAGAGAGAATCACAGTTAGTTACAATGCACTACAGAGCATGTCGAATGGTATCGATCTCTGTATCTCACATTTCAACAACACTGCAGGGAAAACACTGGCACCGTGATGTCCCTGAGAATAGAATAGACTTCTAAACACACAGAGAGGTCTCTCTCTCCCTGAATGCTCATTAACACACACACACTCCACCCTGTCTGTCTGAACGCTGTCTGAATGCTCATCAACACACACACACTCCATCCTGTCTGTCTGAACACTGTCTGAATGCTCATCAACACACACACTCCACCCTGTCTGTCTGAATGCTCATTAACACACACATTCCACCCTGTCTGTCTGAACGCTGTCTGAATGCTCATTAACACACACATTCCACCCTGTCTGTCTGAACGCTGTCTGAATGCTCATTAACACACATTCCACCCTGTCTGTCTGAATGCTCATTAACACACACACTCCACCCTGTCTGTCTGAACGCTGAGTCACACATTAACACTTCATGGACATCGTCTGTCTGGGAGCCTCGTTCCCATGATCCTTCACTCCTTCGTTAGCACTGCAGCACTCAGGCCTGACTCACACCTTTACATCTAGCATACAACATTGATGCATGCTAGATGTAAGCAAAGGGTTTGTTTACATCTTGCCCCAATGCATTTCCAATGGAAGTCACATGTTTTGACACAACATTTGTGTTGTACGGCTTTCGGCTGTGTTTCGACTGCCCCTCATACAACACAAATGTTGTGTCAAACCATGTGACTCCCATTGGAAATGCATTGTGAGCTTGCATCAGTCAATAAGTCTCATGCATCAGCTATACATCAATCTGTTGTGAAGGTGTGAGTCAGGCCCTAGGCTCTGGCTGTCTTTCATGCACAATGTTTACCAAAACTGACATTTCCTATAACTGATAAATCACGTTCTCCTTTCAAAGGGTGTTTGAAGTTCCCATATATATTATTTCTCTTGTTCCGATCGACAAAGCTCACAATTCGCTATTTTTCGAATTATATAAGAACATTGAGAGGGTTACGGGAGGGTCTTGAGATCCCTACATCTCCATCTCGATCCCTACATCTCCATCTCGATCCCTACATCTCCATCTCGTCACAATTGGAAGTAGTTCATCCACGGAGGCCAGGTCCCTCTCTTATAGGCCCAGAAAAGTACAGCACGAGGTTAGCGGGACGATACCCAGCATGAGTGGAGCTCAACACATTTCTCATGACATGAAAAATATTGTCGTTGTTGGGCAGAAGTTTTTGTGTTTTTGTGGTTTGTTTTTGTTGTTGTTTCCGTAAATACTCAAAAAGCAGTAGTAGCTGATCCACAGGCTCGAAACGCGACGCAAAGCCAATTATAACATAGTAAATCGGGTCAAGTCAAAAGTCCCTATAAGTCAAATTCCCATTAAATAAAAGCATAGTGTGATTACATCAGCAAGCCCTCATGAATAATCATGAATCATGATTGCCATATAGGACATATAGGTCAAAGTTCCTACACACACATTTGTTGGACCGTAAAAAAATGTGTAACTCAGAGTGTACAAATGGAACCGAATGCACCCGTAGTCCCGTACACTCTCAGAGTCATAATAACAACAGTGTTTTGCTGCACAAAAAAGTACACTTGTCGGCCGGCCCAGACTGCCATGACACCTGAGAACCTCAGTGTACAATACAGTATGTACTCCGAAACACCATTGGCTGTTCTCCGCCTTAAACACCGCTATTATAAATGATATACATTTCCCTCGCCTGGCTGTTTGATGTGAGCGGGAGCGGGCCGTAAAAGCTAGAGCACAGTCGGCGAGGGGCTTCGTGTCAAGAGGTTTACGGTCGAAACAACCGACAGCCCTCACGGCCCTCATGGCTGTCATTCTGCGGACCGCAGCACAATGGGTGGGAGGGGGGGGGGGGGTTCTCGCTCTCACAGGTTAACCACGCAGTCACACCGCTCAAATCAATCGCCTTTTTACAACCTTTTCCCCATCTGTCCCAAGGGCAGTCACCGAGAGGGCTGTAGAGGAGAAAGTGTGTGTAGGGGGTGTGTAGTGCACGCCCAGGAGAAAGAACGAGTGGGCAGTACAAGGAAAGTAACAAAACAAGCCCAAATGGATTAAATCAATTAATTACCAGCTGCATTATTATTATCTGTGGGGGTCCGCTACAACTGCCTGTCAGTTTCAGCGCAGTAGTTTGGTAGGAACCAAAATTCTCTAAGGCGGAACTATTGTGTCCTGAGTCGTTCGTATCCGCCCGAACATATTTGCGGTGCGCACATACGTACATCAGCCAATGAGAAAACCAGCTGGACTACAGGACTAGCGGACTACTGGACTAGCTTGCACATCGATTATAGACTCAGCTTGCTATTGCATAGCAGCTGGTAAAAAGCAGGGAAGAGAGAGAATACACAAAGTCTGAACAAGGCTAGGAATGTGGTTCAAGTCTGACTTGCAAAAAAAAAAAAACGTTTCCATGTATCTTTGGACAGGCCAAAGATCTGATTTCTAGTGCCAGTGTGAACATATATGCCATCTGTATGTAGCCTTATAGACGCCGGCTATCATCTTGCAGATCGACGCCATAAAAAAGTCCGATAAGAAGTGCATAGAGATGGGATAGAGAAGGGAGGAAGAGAAAACCCAAATGTTCCCAGCAGAGTGAACTGAACTGCCATCGTCTGACAGAGAAAAATGAGGCCAGCTTTGATTGCGCTTCCCCTGTCTCTTAAAACGGAGCGCGGCATCACACGCGTGTATAATACTCTGCGGCGGGAACACAGGCTTCTCGAACATTAAAAAAGACACAAAAATATGTGCCGAAGAACAAAGGTTGTGGATGAAAGCTTCCTAGAGGAGCTAATTGGAATATTAGCGGTCCGTAGGCGAGGGGAAGCACAGAACAACACAGCTACTAATTAAAAGAAGAGAGGCATTCTCTGATTGAACCGCAGGAAGAGAGAGATGGACAGGAAGAAACAGAACAGAAACAGAGAGAGGCAGACAGGATGGAGGGAGAGTAGACGAAGACGAAGACAGAGGAGAGTGGGGTAGAATGTTAACAGCAACGCTGTACTTTCATTATACTAAAACACATGTCCCACAAGTACAGCAGAATTTGAGAAAAAGAGGTGAGGAAAGAAACAGTGGGAGGATAGATAGAGCCATAGTCTTACAATTAAGAAAGGATTTAGGTCGGTGTTAGGTTAGGATTATGCATTTAGAGGTTATGTTTCGGGTGTTTAGGGTTGCCTGAATTATATTTAGTGGTGTGGCGCACATGAAATAGCAAATCTAGAAGCTTAAAAATGTAGGGGGATGGTATGGATGGGTGTGTGCGTGCGTGCGTGCGTGCGTGCGTGCGTGCGTGCGTGCGTGCGTGCGTGCGTGCGTGCGTGCGTGCGTGCGTGCGTGCGTGCGTGCGTGCGTGCGTGCGTGCGTGCGTGCGCGCGCGTGTGTGCGTGTGCGTGTGCGTGTGCGTGTGTGCGTGTGCGTGTGCGTGTGTGCGTGTGTGTAACAGTGTAATCTAAAGTGAGCCATGTCTCTTACAGATTAATCAAACCCTGGCCGTTCTGCGAACAACAAGCAGGCCACAGTGGGATCAGACGTCACATTCTAATCCGTCCGTGTGAAACAAATTGTGGTGTGCTGTTGGTTCCTGACCTCGGCCAGCCACTACACATCTGAGGCTCTTGAAGTCAGTGGTGGAAAGTATCTATGTACATTGAAATACTACTACTCTGAAAATGGACACCCAGAGGAGAGTCCCCAAAATATTCATCATTTTTCAAACACTTTAAACAAATTAACTGCTCGTGACGGAACGTTCCGCCAAATAAGCTTTATTATTATCTCAAACAGGATCGCTAATTATTATTATTTTTTTTTTGGCTTGGCTTGGCCTTTCCTTCTTCAGCGATCCTAGGCCGGTTTCGCGCATCCGCAGTGCCATTCACTTCTACAGCCGGACTAAAAAGCTGAATAACTCTACGGAGCTCTCCATGGTTTTGATAAAACGCGCAATGTTCGGAGGTCTTTGCTGATTATCCAGTGATCCCGATTGGAACATTGGCACTTTCTAGAGCAAGGATGGCTTCATTTTAGCTCGCTAGAATTGACGTGAATTATTTAGCATCTAAGATGGCCGCCTTTTCGTCACCTATTTCTGCTATCTTTACAAGAGGACGTATAATTAACTGTCAAGACCCATTTTTGCTGTTCATAAATTTGAACAGCTTTGCACATATGAGGTTTCCACCCGATTTACAGTACAATATTTCATAATGTTATTACCGGTATGCATTTTAGAATCTTCAACTTATAGCACCACATTACTCCTATGTTATTACTACTGTTGTGTTTTACCTTTCCATCATTTTTTGTTTTGCAGTATACTGAGTTCTTGTCTGGGACCTAAACATACATTAATAAAAGAAGTTTGCTTTCTCTCAGCCACATACACTCTCTGTTGTGTTTTCACTTGTCGTTCACACACACACTCTCTCCATTTCTCAGCTGTGCTCCCCGGTGTGACCTTGTCAGTACACAAAACAACACTGAATTGGTGGACAATTTTCGAGATTTTCAAGCGGGCCCTAGTACACTACCTGTATATAAAATCCTGAGTGTATCTGACTGAGACTATACGTATCGTCTCTGTTGGGCGGAAACCTCATATGAATCAAAAGTCGCAGATCTACAAGCTCAAGCTCGAGCTTGTGGATCTGTTACATTTGATGCTTTTGTGTGACGCTGTAGAATGATGAAGTATAGGGCGTTTATTTACAGGGGGAAAAAAACAACATTTTAAAATATGGAGATAAGAGTTTTCTGCATGACAGCAACAATAGAGACCCAAATAGAGCCACGAGGTTGCATTTGGTTTATCCATGTCTTCATCACTAATAATCACCCTGACTGCAACCGGGCCACAAATCAATCATGAACCGCTTCCAACTTTGTCCCAAAACACAGCAGCTAAGAACTAAAATAAATATGACCACATTTCCTCTATGCCCGGCTCGCCTCACTGCACTGCACTGGTTACCCGTGGTGCTCGGAATTGAATTTTAAAATGGTGTGGTTTGTTTTTCAATCAGTGAACAGCCTTGGGACCTCCTTTACATCTCTGACCTTCTCTCCCCACGTACGGTACGGCCCTGTCTGCAGATCTGAGATCTGCAGACAGGTTGTTGCTCACAATATGAGGCTCACAGAGGGCCAGGTAAATAAACTTCCACTGGGACTCAGACAAGTTAACTCTTTTAAAAGTCATTTTTATGTCTGGTTTTTATGTCTGTATTTTATATCCAATTATAACTAGACAAGTTTTTCGTCTTCCTGTGAATGCTTTTTCGAATAGACAGATAATAAGATGGTGGTTTCATTAGGTGGTTACTTTTGTTTCACAGTCTCTTTTGTGTTCTTATTTTTTGACTGCATTGCATGTATATTTTACTGTAGTACTTTGTAAACTTGTTTTTGTGAACAAGCTACAGTATAAAAATACAGTTTATTAATATAATTTTTGGCTCCATTATGTCTCTCAGAGTGAAATGAAAGATGAATAGTAGGGATTGTATTGTGTGTAATGCACACCCAGATACTGACATGTCATGTGAGCCTATAGTCAACGCCTGTACGTCACCATACCCCCCCCCCCCCCCCTCTCCACTACCCTGTCTAACTTCATCCATCTCTATCTATTCTCCTCCTTACAGTTTCTGTTTCTGACATTTACTACTGAACCAGACTCGCTCGCTCGCACGCACGCACGCACGCACGCACGCACGCACGCACGCACGCACGCACGCACGCACGCACGCACGCACGCACGCACGCACGCACGCACGCACGCACGCACGCACGCACGCACGCACGCACGCACGCACGCACACACACAGCTTCTCTGGCCTCGTCAGACCTCCAGCCTTTGCAGTCCATCACATCATTATCATACAGGACAAATTCTTCAGTGGCTTCCCTCGGTATGTGGAGACGCCCAGGGCACCTTGAGGGGGGTTCCAGGGGGTCCCCAGCCCAGGGCACCTTGAGGGGGGTTCCAGGGGGAGGGGGTCCCATGCCCAGGTCACCTTGAGGGGGGTTCCAGGGGGTCCCCAGCCCAGGGCACCTTGAGGGGGGTTCCAGGGGGTCCCCAGCCCAGTGCACCTTGAGGGGGGTTCCAGGGGGTCCCCAGCCCAGTGCACCTTGAGGGGGGTTCCAGGGGGTCCCCAGCCCAGGGCACCTTGAGGGGGGTTCCAGGGGGAGGGGGTCCCCAGCCCAGTGCACCTTGAGGGGGGTTCCAGGGGGTCCCCAGCCCAGGGCACCTTGAGGGGGGTTCCAGGGGGTCCCCAGCCCAGGGCACCTTGAGGGGGGTTCCAGGGGGTCCCCAGCCCAGGGCACCTTGAGGGGGGTTCCAGGGGGAGGGGGTCCCCAGCCCAGGTCACCTTGAGGGGGGTTCCAGGGGGTCCCCAGCCCAGGGCACCTTGAGGGGGGTTCCAGGGGGTCCCCAGCCCAGGGCACCTTGAGGGGGGTTCCAGGGGGTCCCCAGTCCAGTGCACCTTGAGGGGGGTTCCCGGGGGTCCCCAGCCCAGTGCACCTTGAGGGGGGTTCCAGGGGGTCCCCAGCCCAGGGCACCTTGAGGGGGGTTCCAGGGGGAGGGGGTCCCCAGCCCAGTGCACCTTGAGGGGGGTTCCAGGGGGTCCCCAGCCCAGGGCACCTTGAGGGGGGTTCCAGGGGGTCCCCAGCCCAGGGCACCTTGAGGGGGGTTCCAGGGGGTCCCCAGCCCAGGGCACCTTGAGGGGGGTTCCAAGGGGAGGGGGTCCCCAGCCCAGGGCACCTTGAGGGGGGTTCCAGGGGGTCGCCAGCAAAACGAGGGACTGTTTAATTATTGCTCCAGTTAGCAGTTATGATCAGCCCAGTGAGAGAATGTATAAGAAAGACTAGGTTTCACCCTCTCTGCTGTTATCTCCCCACAGTATAGAGGCAATTAGAATCTATAATGGGGTTTCCCTGGAACGACATTCTGTCAAATGGAGGTACATGGCCTACAGTAGCTAGTAAGTATCAATTTGGGTGTGTCCTTTGCCACGTGCACGCACGCACGCACGCACGCACGCACGCACGCACGGACGGACGGACGGACGGACGGACGGACGGACGGACGGACGGACGGACGGACGGACGGACGGACGGACGGACGGACGGACGGACAGACAGACAGACAGACAGACAGACAGACAGACAGACAGACAGTATGTTAAAATGGGACATTCTGCATAATGAGTATTTACTTTTGGTACTTTAAGTCCATTTTGCTGCTACTACTTTTACTCAAGTACATGCGGAACATGCTCACGATGCGGAACACGATGCATTGTGTAGAAAGGAGGTATCTTGTGTTTTTGTTTCTTATGTGAACGACGTGTTGATTTTAGAAACATCATCACCCGGCATATTTTACCGTTTGTTTACATGCTAGTAGCGCTCGTTGACTGTTGGTTTGGTTATCAGGTTATCAGGTTATCAGGTTATCAGGTTAGCCACATTGACGTCATCTGACTGTTTGGTTATCAGGTTATCAGGTTAGCCACATTGACGTCATCTGCTGCTACTATTTTGATTGTTTGGTGTGAACAAATCCCAGAAACTGCTGCCATGGGAAGGGCTTTCAGTCAAGTGAAATTAAATGAAAATTCAGTGTCAGGCTGGTATTGATATTTTTAGTATCCCTGCCTTGGTACAGACAGACTGCGTGGCAGAGCATCACAGGGCAGATGAGAGAGAGAGAGAGAGAGAGAGAGAGAGAGAGAGAGAGAGACAGAGAGAGAGAGAGAGAATAATCTCTTTTATTGGACAACCGAGTCTGCAGGAAGCGGAGAATCAGCGGCTCTTGTTTCATCTTCGCAAATCAAACTACATTCTCCAAACTCACCGACCATATAATGTACTTTGGCTTAATGCTTGAATTGGCCTAACGCTCAACTGATTCCTACAGGCGAGGCGACACTATCTCAATTGTTTACCCTGCGCCTTCATGCTCAGTGCTCACTTCTCTAGGACACGCTTTAGTTTGTTTTTCCTTCTTGTTTTCCGCCCCTGACACAAGCTTCTCAGTCGGAGAGTCTCAGAACATGATTAGGGGGACCTGTCCCGAGCTGACATCCAGATAACCTCACGCAGACAAATAAAAGCCTTGAAATCTCACCTTTGAGGCAAGCAGAAAGCCCAAAGTAAGACTTGCCGAGCCATGAGGCCCATAGGGCAGGAGCGCCTATCTCCTGTTTCTTGACCCTAGTATGTCACAGAGACAGAACATCCCCTGGACATGACCCTAGTATGTCACAGGGACAGACCCTAGTATGTCACAGGGACAGACCCTAGCATGTCACAGGGACAGACCCTAGTACAGTATGTCACAGGGACATACAGGGACATGTTTATTTATTTTTATATATTTAGAACTGGCATCAGATGAGGAGGAGGATGATGAAGAGTCAAGACTGCAATGGAGTTCTCCGACACTGAACCGGATTCATTCATTAATTTCAGGGGGGCAGTGGTTGGGTGTTTTTTTTATTTAGCCTACACACACACACACACACACACACACACACCGTCAAGAACAACTGGACTGCAGTGGTTTGGGGACACTGGGGAGGAGTAACTGTTTTGTATGTATTTATTTTCTGTAATTATTATAATTTTATTATGTTAGTAGTCATAAAAAAATAAAAGACGCTTTTCCAATGAGTTAGACCTGTCATGGATATTTTGTTCACTATTGTGAGGTTTATTGTATATGACTAAGCGAGTTTCAACTGTGATTTACTCTGTAATAGTAGATGGTAAGAACACATTTTTTTTTATAATACAGTATACATTCAAGTCTATATTTTGATACATATCATGGGCACCAACTAAGTCATATCAAAACAATGTCCTTGGATGTGTTTTTTATCAAAACTGTGTTTCTTCATAACAGGTTTTTGAGATACATGCATGAATAGACAAGGTACTGGTAAGACTATGTAAACATGGTATATATCAAAATGTGTGTTAGAATGTCAAATTTTATCCCAAAGAAAATGGAGTTTCTATCATGTTCCAATTCAGAGCTATTGGCCGTTTTAGATTGGTCAGATTGGTCATGACTGACCATGCTATTTATAGATGGCAAAATATCTACAGTGGTACATGTGAGAAACTTTTGTGAGACTGCAGCTTCTTCCAGCTGTGAAATGTCCCTTTAAGACGTGTCAAAAATAGCCAACCTTACAGTACAAGCTCAACGCATTGCATTGTGGTACGACGGAGCATAAACTAGGCCTCAGTCTGCGTTGAACTGCAACTGTAGTTAATGACAATACTGTAGGTTGATGAGTAATACTGTACAGCAGGGGGTGCCCAAAAGGTAGATCATGATAGTACACACACACACACACACACACACACACACACACACACACACACACACACACACACACACACACACACACACACACACACACACACACACACACACACACACACACACACACACACACACACACACACACACACTATTTCCCATTCAAAGTGCGTTTGTCTTATATATAACGCCAGTGCCGCTATTCAAAAGCCCTCAAATAATGGTGAGTATAGATCTTGTTGAGCTGATCATTTTAAAAGTAGTTCTCAAGCCAAAAAAGTGTGGGCACCCCCGATTCATGCTGTACAGTGTACGGCATGAATCGGCTCGATCTGACGTCATGCTACACAAGAGTGAACATTTTCCATGGTCACGGTCACGGTCACAGTCACGCCCTCAGCTCTGAACTCTAGAATCTGCACCTGACTCGCTGATAACAAACTATCTTTACACCTGGGAAAAACTGAATCCATTCTATTTGGATCAAATAGTAATCTCAGCAAAGCAGATGGCTTCTTGGTTAGAGTGGATGACAATATTATCACACGAAAAGATGAAATTACCTAACTAGGTTCCATCCTGGAGGCAAATCTTTCCGGTGATAAAATGGCCACCAACGTAATAAAAAAAGTCAACCAAAGAACAAGATTCCTATACAGGATCTCCTCACAGAAACACCTTGAAGAGGAGCCCTCGTACAAGGTTTCTTCAACTATGCATCCAGCCATGCACCTCCTGGTACCACAGCACCTCTAAGGCCATCCCAAAACCAACTGGTCAGGCTCCTACTTGGCCTCACTCCCCGAACCCACCTCACGCCTGCCCACTTTGACAGGCTGGAATGGCTTAGGGTTGACGACAGAGTACAGCATCTTGCAATGGGCAAGTAGCAGATCCACAAGCTCGCAACACGGTGCGAATCGACACGTTTTGAGCTCGTCAATCAGCTACGTTTGCGGTTTTTGAATTTGAATGCAGAAAAGTAACTTTTTTTTTGCCATATGAGGTTTCCACCCGACAGAGACGATGTAAAATATGCAGATATATGCAAATGTTCATACAGTATGCTCAGCTACTCAAACACTTCTGCTGTCAGTATCCAAGGAATGGTCCGACAAATGTCTGTGTGTTATGAACACGAGAGAGAGTTTAGTAATGCAGTGTGTTATGAACATGAGAGAGAGTTTAGTAATGCAGTGTGCACATTGTGTGTTATGAACACGAGAGAGAGTTTAGTAATGCAGTGTGTTATGAACATGAGAGAGAGTTTAGTAATGCAGTGTGTTATGAACATGAGAGAGAGTTTAGTAATGCAGTGTGTTATGAACATGAGAGAGAGTTTAGTAATGCAGTGTGCACATTGTGAACATGAGAGAGAGTTTAGTAATGCAGTGTGTTATGAACATGAGAGAGAGTTTAGTAATGCAGTGTGTTATGAACATGAGAGAGAGTTTAGTAATGCAGTGTGCACATTGTGAACATGAGAGAGAGTTTAGTAATGCAGTGTGCACATTGTGATAGCAACATTTGTACCGCAAGCTAGATGAAGAATGGATGAGTTCCATATGGCTCCCACCGTGCAAGGATTTATTTATTTCACAAGTCGACGCCTATGAAAAACGGATATATTTGAAAGAAATGTACCCTGAAATGTACCCCGTGTTGTACTAACAATAAATCACAATAGATTACATTTGCTCTGTGCTTTATGATGGCTACTGCCTGCATGTCTGGAATGTGTTGCATTTCGTATGTTGTTTTGCTTTTCTGTTGATTACTCTAAATAATGTGTGTAAAAAAATCTCTATCTGATTGATTTTTGTAGTACACTTTAAAAGATTTGAGGGGTAAATTCATCGTCTACTCAG